>NC_141147.1:132540952-133140952 GCF_053477565.2 Lygodium microphyllum
CATATTTTAACCCTAAGCTATATGCGCTTAGGAATTTCAACTTGGAAATGCAAGCAACCCAATTTCATGACATGCACTAATTTTGGTAAATCGTCCAAGGGGATATATTCCCAAATGTATCTTAACTTAACTACGAGATTTAGAGACTTGCGTAAATGCGTTCTTCCCATGGAAATTAATCGTGCCTAAAGCATTGCTTTAATGTGGAATCATTCTCTTAAGAACCTAGGCTTGAGGGCTCGTAGGGATATCCACACGTATACTCGGGGATGAAACTCTCGTGTGAGCGCCTTGCATCTTTTGTTTGGGGGCTATCGATGTCGAAGACTCTTGACTCCGCAACTCATTTTTTTTCCTTAACCAAACTATGAACTTTCTCCAGCCCTTGGCAATCTACTTCAAGATCTGACTACTTTTCCCCTCACGCAGGAATTGGGCTTATGAGCCCGGTTTCTAAAACTGGGGAGGCTCGTGGAAACGAGGCTTATAGAAGCCTAACTATAGAAGCTTCTAAAGAAGCTTCTGCTCTCAGCAGAATGACGTGGAGGGGGTGGTAATGATTGGAAAGAGGAAATTGGCGACGAACAGGAGGGTAATGATGGCAATGGGGAGAGGTGGCAATGGGCGTGGCACAGCAGGAGTTTCAGCGGCGACAGGTCCTGGCGTGGCGACAATTTGGCGGCTGCAGCACGGCGCTTCTTCTCTCTCTTCGTGCCTCCCCCCAAGCTCCAGGGGGGAGGTTTTATAGCCTTGGAGGGGGGGGGAAGCTCCACACACGTGGAGAGCTTTCATGCCTCCCCTCCCTCATGCATCCCCACACCACACTCCTCCCTCTCTCCACTTAGCTCCACTCCCTCTCCCCTGCCATGCATCGGCTGAGGGGAGGGGGTAATTAATAAAAAAAATTGCACTACTTTAATCATTTATCCATTTACCTTTCAGTAAGGGGTGTTCTTGCGCGGCCTTGCAGGTTTTATCCTCGGCATTATTTGCACAACGCGGATGGGGATTATTATCGCGCGTGTGGGGTAGCCATTTAACTACCAACATTTTACGATGTGGGAGATCACTTTGGGGTGCTTAATTATGCAGGATGTGCGGGTTTTAAGGTTGACTTGATATTTTGAGTGGAAATATTACATTCTCTCCCCCTTAGAGGAATCGAGATGTCCTCATCTCGAGAAGAATTGGGGGTATTGTTGGTTGAGAGTACTTTCATCCATCCAAGTGGAATCCTCTTCGAGATAATCCTTCCACTGGATGAGGTATTCTCTCAAGGTTCTGGATCTCAAATGTTTCTCCCTAACATCTAAGATCTTGTCACGCCGTAGCTCAAGGACTCCTTGGCTAGGCATTACAACTTGTTGATCATCAAGCACATGACTAGGGTTAGATACATACTTCTTCAGTAGACTGATATGGAACACATTATGAACTTTTAGATTCTCGGGGAGTTGTAGTCTATAGGCATTAGGCCCTAAGCACTTGAGAATCTTGTAGGGTCCACAATACCTTGGACTTAGCTTCTTGCACACTCCCAAGGATAGGGAACTCTTCTTTGGGTGTACGCGAATGAAGACCATCTCTCCTTCAGCGAAGGATCTATCTTGATGTTTCAAATCTGTGTATGCCTTTTGTCTATCCTTGGCGGCTTGGATGTCCTGTCTTATTGACTTCATTTGGTCATCCATATCTTCTAGCATCTGCTTTGAAGCTTCAACCCTCAAGGTTTGGATTCGAGAAGTTTAAAGGACTTCCACAGTCGTACCCATACAATGCTTGAAAAAGGGTCATCTGAATGCTTTGTTGGTAGAAAGCATTGTAGGCAAACTCAACCAGTGGCAAGTATTGAATCCACTTTTTGGGTTCACGCCAGGAGTGTGCCCTCAACATATCCTCAATGACTTGGTGGACTCGCTCCGTCTTCCATCGGTTTGGGGATGGTAAGCTATACTGAAATAGAGTTGAGTCCCAATAGCTTCGAAGATAGCCCTCTAGAAGTATGATGTGAAGAGTGAGTCTCGATCACTAATGATTCTTCTAGGTAACCCATGCAGTTTGAATATCTCCTTGATAAATAACCTTGCAATGTCTGAGGCTTTATAGTTTGCCTTATTAGGAATAAGATGTGCAACCTTGGTGAGCATATCCACCACAACCATAATGGAGTTGTACCCTCCCTGAACTTGGGGTAGGCCAACAACAAAATCCATACTAATGAATTCCCATTTCATTTGGGGCATGCCAAGTGGTTGCAACTTCCCTGGCATTTTGACATGTTCGGCCTTAATGCATTGACAATACAAACACTCTGTGATATATTTGAGAACGTCACCTTTAAGCCTTTCCCAGTAATAGCTCTTTCTAATTGCATTGAGGGTCTTGGCATAGTCAGGATGTCCTGAGAAAGGGGAGTCATGAGCTTCCCAAAGTATCTTTTGCTTGAGTGACTGGCTTGCCGGTATACATAATCTCGTTCTATAGTAGACAAGTCCACTGTCGGCAGAGAATTCTAGATACTTAGCATGCAGCTTTGGGTCTTGATCCTTGATAGGGATCTCCCTTAGCATCTTCTGATAGGTTGGATCATGGCATGCCTCTTCTCTAACTAGCTCAAGTATTAGGTTGTTTGGCATGGATACCTTAGTGGCTAGAGATCTAGCTGTTGATGGATCTTATAAGATTAGAGAATTTAGAAATGCCTTGTGACTGAGTGCATCGGCAACTACATTCTCCTTTCCAGGCTAGTATTTGATTTCAAAACCGTATTCCTCCAACACTTCAATCCATCGATGTTGCCTCATGTTGAGCTCATTTTGGGTAAAGATCCATTTGAGACTTTTATGATCCGTCACTAGGGTAAACTTGTTACCCAGCAGGTACTGTATCCAAAGCTTGAGAGCATGGATGACATCTAATAACTCCAGATCATGGGTAGCATAATTCTTCTCATGGCTCTTCAGTTTCCTTAAAGAGTATGATACAGGATGACCTTCTTGCATAAGCACACATCCTAAGGCAAGTGTGCTAGCATAAGTTATCACTTCAAAATCCTTAATAAGGTCCGGAAGTTTCAGGATAGGTGCTAATACCAAGCTTTGCTTTAGTTTGTCAAAGTTGGATTGTTCAGCAGTTGACCATACAATCAATGTTTGCTTCTTCAGTAGATCGGTCAGTGGCACTATAATCAAAGCATAGTTTTTTGATAAAGACCTTGTACCATCCTGTCAATCCAAGAAAACTTCGTATTTCTTTGACAGTTGTTGGTGTTGGCCATTCCAGAACATCTCTGACTTTGGTTGGGTCTATTGAAATTCCTTCAGCTGAAACAACGAATTCCAGATATTCAATCTGTCGTTTGAAGAATGCACACTTCTTCTTTTTGGCATAAAGCTTGTGTGCCCTCATTGTCTCATGGATAACGCGAAGCTGGGGTTCATGATCTTCTTCCTATTTGGAGTAGACTAAGGTATTGTCGAAGAAGACAAGTACAAAGTCATCAAGATATGGCCTTAAGATATCCTGAATTAACCTATTGAATGTGGTAGGTGCATTTGTCATCCCGAATGACATAACTAGGAACTCAAAATGCCCATATCTTGTGCTGAATGCCGTCTTTGGGATATCTTCTTCCTTGATCCTTATCTGATAGTATCCAGACCTGAGATCAATCTTGGAGAAGATCTTTGCACCTTGAAGACAGTCAAGAAGTTCATCTATTCTTGGAATAGGATATTTGTTCTTAATGGTCGATTGATTCAACCCTCTGTAATCAATACATAGCCGAAGCGTTCCATCTTTCTTCTTCTGGAGCAGCACTGGAGCTCCCCATGGCAAACTGCTAGGATGGATGTAGCCTTGGTCTAACAGTTGCTTGAGTTGCTCCTTCAACTCAATTGCTTCCGGGATGGACATTCTATATGGTCTCTTTGCAATTGGCGCAGCTCTTGGCACTAGCTTGATTTCATGATCAACTTCCCTTTGAGGAGGAAGTTCTCTCAGCTCTTCGGAAAATATGTCTGCATACTCCTTTATCCATGAAGGTTCTTCACTAGACTCCTGATTCTGATCTAGCTTATTTAGCTTAATCAAGTAGACAGGTAGTCCCTTCCTAACTCCCTTTATTATTCGAGATGCTTTGGCCAATTGAATTTTCAGCTTCCCAGCCTCTCCTTGAGTTGTGACCAATTCCCCTTCAGAGTTTCGAAAGGAAACTTGGCCCTTTCCACAATGAATGTGGGCATCATTAGGTTTAAGCCAATCCATTCCGAGCAAACACTCATGGATACCTAGGTTCATGACCCTGAATCTGACCGAAGTCGACTTTCCTCCCACAGCTGGAATTCCACCTTAGTAGTTTGCCTAGTATAAGTGACCTCACGACCATTTGCTAATTCCACAAGCAAGGTAGGTGCATCTATTGTGGCTATTCCTAGTCTTCTTGCACAAATTAGTGAGATAAAGGAATGTGTACTACCATAATCAATCAAGGTTTTGAAGCCTTTACCTTGATAGTCCGATGGTGTTTGAATCACCGAAAACTGGGGATTCGGGCCTTTCTTGTGAAGGGCAGCGTGGAATGTTGCCCTCTCAAAGTTTACTTCCATGGTCGGGTCTTCTTCTTCGCATATCTCCCTGTTGGCAACACAGGCGGTTCTTCGTCTGCCCCGGGTGGCGGCTCCTTGGCCATGGGCGGTTCCTTGGAATGGTCCTTGACGTTGTCCTCCTCCAATCTTGGGACATTGCTTTTTGAAATGACCGGGCTCGTTGCAATGGAAGCAATGGAGGTTGCGGCCATTACCTTGTGTTGGCACAAAATTATTGACATTGTTGGTCCTAGCTTTCTTCATTTGTCCCTGGTTTTGACCTTGAACTCTCTTCGCTTGGGACCTATATACTCCTTTGTTCTGATCCTTATAAGATCAAGTCTTGTTATTTCTTGGCTTGGTCTGCACCTCTTGAATTATGGGCCCGGCTCGAATGAGTGTGTCTTGAAGATCTGTTGGGCGCATCGACTCAAGGTGAGTGTTTACGGGTGGGTTTGATTCGGCACAAAACTTTGACAGCTATTGTGTCATATCCATTTGTGGCGCATACTTCAAAAGAGAGATGAACTTTGAGTAATATGCGTCAATAGATAAACCAAGCCGTTTCAACTCATAGAACTCGTTCATCTTTTGCATGCGGTATGCAGGTGGTAAGTATCTTCCTTGCACAGCTCTTTTTAGCTTATCCCAAGTAACAGACCCTTCCAAGATCCCTTGGTCTCTGCACCATTACTTCCACCAAAGTCTGGCTTCGCCGGTAAGCTTCAGCTTGGCGAGCATTGCTTGGTTAGCAGGTGCAGTACCAGCCACTTCAAAGTAATCTTCCATGGGCTCGATCCAGATCTCCACATTAGTTTGGACGGTCCTTCCCTTGGCATCAAATTCTGGTGGCTTGATTTGCTTGAGAAGAAACTTCTTCTCCTGAATCATGGCCATACTTGGTGTAGGGGTCGGACTAGGAATCTACACCTGAGGTTGAGCCTGGGCTTTGAGATTCTTAATGTTAACAACTCGCTAAATGTTTCTCACATTACATTCCATGCCCAATTCGGCTTTCAGCCAAGAGACCTAATCACTTAACCTTTTTTTAAAATACTCATAGTCAAGACAATCATTGATAAAAAGAGTCTTATTTCATTCATATGGGCATAGCCCTTTCGGAGTACAATTATTCTTGGGATGGTAGAGCAAGCTGATACATTAATTCGGGGAGAATAAGATTGTGTTACATTGAGCTACGGGAACTGGGTAATAGTATGGATTGGGGTCATGGATTTTCAAGAATCAATAAGTCATTGGAAGATTAGGGTATCCTTTCCTTTGGTACCCGTTCTTCTCATAACATTCCAACACCTTGATTCTGTCGGCAGGGATTATCCGGGTCACTTCCTTGTAGACATACGTGTTCAGCTTGACCTTCCATCCTCCGACACGTAGGGTTGTGTTTGCGTGAGCCTCAACAAAGATGAACAGCTTTACGATCTTCAGGTCCTCCAACCACTTGATTCTCTTTAGGTTGGTTCGAAGGTATGCAAATCGGTGGGCAGCTATGTAATAGATTCTTGAATCACCCATCCATCTCTGTTCCACGTACAGTGGTGAAGGACTATAGATGCGGTCTAGGATATTCATCATATCGATCCTCCGTCGATAATCCGAGGCACGCATCGCGGTCATAAAAATAACTTGGAACACCAAGAATCTGTTCCATGTGTCATGACTCTGTAAGACAGCATTGATAAGTAAGGAAATGTTCCTAACAACAACATTTGCTCTACTTTTCCTTATTAAGTTTTCTTGTAAACATTAGTTCCTCGTTGGTTCACTTTGATACCAACTGTAACGTGTCCACTTGTTCGCTCGCAGGACACATCTTAGCAACCCATCGGGAAGAGAGTCCTAGAAAGCGCCGCCCGGCACTCCCCTCGGAATGTCACGGGGTTTGTGATCTAGGTCCTCCCGAGTCTACCATGAAGCGGAAGCATTCCGGCCGTTCCCACTTAGGACCGACCTGAATCAGGGTTCTCCTAGTGGTCAAATTCCTAGAACAACAGCTAGCATCAAACCCTAGGCAAACTACTTTACGCTAAAATGTCAGGGTCGAAGCGGATTCATGCTGCACTTGGTTCAAGGAGAATGTGAAACAAGAGGGATGCAAAGCTCGACCTTTGTGCCCATAAGGCATAGTCCCATTCCGTTCCCCTAAAATAGCATAAATCGGGATTCTAGTAACCTAGGCTCTAGGTCAACATTCCTTGTTGTTCATTTTCTTCAAGAAAAGTTCCCGGCCAACCAGGACCACCCATCTGTAGGACGGACCCGTGGCCACATCCACTGCACTTTCCTCAAGGTTGCTTTAGTTGTCTAATTACCTACCACATTTAGTTGGACACACATAAAACAGCTTCCTTAATTAGCCAATTAGTCACTAGTTCCTTCACGTAATCTTAGCACTGACGTCTGCAGTCGCCAGATCGTCGCCATGCCAGGACCTTCCGTTGCTGAAACGCCTGCTGCGCCACGCCGTTGCCACCTCTCCCCATCGCCATCATCACCCTCTTGTTCGTCACTAATTTCCCCTTTCCAATCATTACCACCCCTCCACGTCATTCTACTAAGAGCAAAAGCTTCTTGGAAGCTTCTTTAGAAGCTTCTATAGTTAGGCTTCTATAAGCCTCGTTTCCACGAGCCTTCCCGGTTTCAGAAACCAGGCTCTTAAGCCCAATTCTTGCGTGAGGGAAAAAGTAGTCAGATCTTGAAGCACATATAGCTTAGGGTTAAAAGATGGATTCCTAAGCTATTCACGCAAGCTTAGGAATTTCATCTTCTAACCCTAAGCTATTTATGCAAGTTTCCCCTTGGACGATTTACGGAAATTAGTGCATGTCATGAAATTGGGTTGCTTGCATTTCCAAGTTGAAATTCCTAAGCGCATATAGCTTAGGGTTAAAAGATGAAATTGTTTAAATGCATCTTTGATTGTCCGCGGAAAAGAACAAGCGTATATTGCATTTAGGCAATAACTTCCTTGTTCTGATTCGCATGAGAAAGTCATTAACATCAGTTAGATGTTGTCCAAAGAACTGCATGGCATGAAAATGAAACCATGGATTTGCATGTTACAGGCAAAGATGCTTGTAGAATGGATTAAGTCAACAATAGTCTTATGATATTCATCATGCATGAACTTCATTTATCGAATTTGTATCTAGAAAAGGTTGCATGTTACATATTCGTCATACATGAACTTCATTCATCGAAGTTGTATCTAGAAAAGTTGCATGTTACATATTCTTCATGCATGAACTTCATTCATCAAAGTTGTATCTAGAAAAGGTTGCATATCATATTAAAGCCTGAAATTCAATTGCATTAAACAAAAGGTTGTAGGCATAGCTCCTTGATGTAGATCTTTGTAGGTTTTATGCAAGTTATTCTCCAAATTGTCATTCCTCATGACTTTAGCAAGAAAAGAAAGGGTTATTGCAAACCTTATAGTGCATAGAGGTAATGGATCACATATTTACACATAATGTGATGTCTTGCAACTATTTACACCCTTAGAACAAATTTAGCATCTCTAAGAAGAGATCGTTTCTTGTCGCAAGACAAGTAGACCAATTTGGCTAGATCACTTGTAAGGGTATAACCCTCAAGGGATTCTTAAAAGCATAAGTAGTTAGCACATTGACCACCTCAAAGTGCTAGCTAGGGTTTAGCACGTTAGAAATTCTGCCTAATATCGCACTTGGTCGCCAAGTTGAGACTTCAAATCCAAAAGTCCTACCCAAATTCATGGAATGTTTGGGTTAATTGGACACCCAACAATAACGATCTAGAGTTTTTCCCTAAGGATCGATTGAGCTAATACTAAACTTCCGCTTGAGTTTAGAATCCCTAGGGCCAAGCGTTGTGACCTAGTAAGGTCAGGGATTGGGTTGGGTAAGAAGGCACCCCAAACCCTACATCTCGACTAAACATACTTCTTGACCAAGGAACGTCATTGATGGGAGATTAATCCCACAAGTTAGATGTGACTCCTATGCAACAAGTTGCAACGTCGCATGGCTTTGTGTCTAAGTCACAAGATGGATTTGCCACTCTTTAGAACAAGGGTTGGTAGGATCTAAGTACAAGATAATTTGCAAGAGGACGAGTAATCCTGCTATTGAGTTGCCAAATTAGGGTAAGGAGCAATTGACAAATCAAGTTAGAGCGACAAGGTCGCCAGGATTTACTATCTTAATTTTAGAAACCTAAGGTGTTGGTTAATTTGGGTTAACAGGGTATAACCCTAACCCAAGGATACAAGGGTACACAAACAATGAAACCCTTGGGGATCTCGCCAAGTCGCAACTGATCCCGAATTGAATGCTAGATGCATTCGGAGAGAGGGATTCACACCTTAGCAGTTGGCCAAATAAACGACCACTGGATTGATTGTGTTTGTACAGTTTAGGGGAACTGTTTGTATTGCTTTGCTCAAGGAACTAAAGGTGGAAAGATAATTATTGCTTCAAGTTGAAGGCCTAGAGGAAGAGGTAGCATCAGTTACCCCTGACTGTCTGCCTGACCCTAACCAAGGGGTTTGTTATTCGTGTGGTAGGTATTAGTGAAGTACAAAATGACAGAGCGGGGTTATTTGCCCTTCATCAAAGGGACTACAATTATTGACCCATCCATCCTATTGATGTAGAAGATGACAAAAGATCCCAAGCCATAATCATGCTTCATCTGGATGAATCTTCAATTCATCACATTGACTAGCTATCCATTGCTAAGGAGAAATGGGATGAGCTTGAAAATCTTTATGGGGCTAGAGGAGGAAAGAACTCTAAACTTCTCATCAAGATCATATTTTTAAGCCTCAGTATAAGCAATGAAAAGACTTGGGTAAGTTTATCTCTCACAGGAAGGGGCTTATGGTACAACTCCAAACTCCAATTCATGATAAACATTACATTTCCATTCTCTTGAAAGCTATAAAGAAGGTGTTCTTCAAGCTCGAAAAGCACTATCTGTTACTAAATTGATTGCTTATTATGCATTCTCTATTTATTAAATTTATGTCAATGAATTAATGACCCACTTTTCTTTAAGTGTTGAGGATGATCTACCATGGCCATGAGACCATTTAGAGACCAGTATTCCTAGTGCATCACTTAATGGGGTGATCAAAGCACTGTGACGGGGATATCTGGTACATGCAGTACAAGTTATGAAGAAGGGGGAAGAAAATGTCTGCCAAGTGTAAGAGTGTACACAAGAACCAATGAGTTACACATAAATGAAGATGGATTGAGTTATAAGAAGAGGAAGTGCATTAGCATTGTGTATATGTATTTATGTGTGCATCCTAGGATGCATAGGAGCGTTTACTTGTGTGTAATGAGCATTGCAATCATTTGGGGTCATCCTCTCCCTTACAAGTCAAGGTATAAGGTATTTTAACTCTTAATGAATTAAGGAGAGAAGTAATTCTTTCACTAAGAAAGACAAGAGAGGTAATTCTCTCACTAAGAATGACAAGAGACGTGATCCTCTGGAAGTGAGAAGAGAAGTGATTTTCCCTTTCTAAGGTTTAAGATGACACAAGATTTTGTGTGGAAGGCAATCTTAAGGTTGAGGCCCAAGGCAATATAATGAACTCTCCTTATCTATGGCTCAAGGTGGTTGCATGGACCATAAGTTAAGAATAGAGTTTAAAAATCTTATTTTCTTAAAATAGACATGGTGAATCTATTTTTAAAATATATTGCAATAGAAAGGCAATCTCTAAGAATAGCCCACGAGGGTTATTAGAAACAATGAGATCTACAAGTTTTGTGTTGGACATTTTTCCATCCGAGAAACGCACAGTCATCTACATCTTGCATGAAGATCAACATTTCCAATCTTGGCACTCAAGTCTCTCTCCAAGAAGAGAAGCTCTTGGAGCCTATAAATGGGAGGCTCTCCTTGGGTATGGAGGAGGTGAAGGAAGCATCACTCTGCATGCATGCAAGATGTAATGTGCCTGCCTATCGGCTGTCCAAGCACGTTTTAGCCATCCACTGAGAAACGAATCTAAGCATCACCACCCGGCACTCCCAAGGAATGTTTCGGGGTTTGTTGCCTAGGGTTTCCCGAGTCCAACTGGCAATGGAACGTTCACGGCCAAATCCACTAGGATCGACCTGAAATGTGGGTTCCTAGGGCCAAGGTCTCCTAACAACATTCTAGCATCGAGTTTTGGACATCCTACTTTACGTAGAGATATCCAATCCAAAGCAAATCCATACCGTACTTGGTTCAAAGGGAATGGAAAACGAGAGGGATGCCTGCTCAACCTCTCTTCCCGTAGGGCATAGTCCCATTCCGGTCCCCTAAAACGGCATGAATCGGATTCTAACTTAACAATACCTAAAATCAAATGGTAATAAATCCTTGTGAGGAGCCTCCCAGTTCTCTGGGACCACGTTGTCGTAGGACGGGCCTGTTGGGGATTCCGTCCACCCGCTTCCTTTGATAGCTTGAGTTTTCTAATTAGGTCCCACCACATTATGTGCGATATTTAAAATCAACTTCATTAATTAAGCCTTTTAGGGCACAGGGTTCATTCACATAATTTACAGCACAAATACGAAAACAAAACAAGCAGTCCTTTTGACAAACAAGTTCCTTAACTTATCTTCAAGTTAATCTTTGTCTCCTACCCATACAAGAGAACTATGTATCCCTTCTGTCCAACAAAGTACTCAGTCCAAATCACATGGCACCATAATTTTCATCCTTTATCTAGAATAGGATCTTCCAATGTCCTAGACATTAGGCTCACGGGGATCTTCAACTCCATTTTGGACAAGCAAGGGGTGTCCAGAGCTCCACCTAACCCACAAGTGGTCTAGGAGTGAGATGCCATTTCTGTGGTTGGCCTTTCACCACTCGACCTTCAGCCCGTAAATCGAGTAGTGCCCTCTCATGGTAATCCGCGGTGTGATCATGGAGATGATCCACCCATGTAAATATCCTTCCTTACTTAACCAATTAAGAATCAAGCATAATCAAGGCAATCAGCCCTAATGTCATCTTCTAGGAAAACATTCCTTTATTCCCATAGCAACTTGTCATTACAGATCTCTGCCATGCATTTGCCATCAACACAAGCCTTGGAATATTTATCCAAATCACGATGCAACAATCAATTGATTGAAAGAAAAACATTTAGGGTGTTGTTCAATCAACCAACAAGACTAATTGTACTTTTCCCAAACAATACAAGAATAGATGCGATAATAATATTCCATCGCATATTTCCTCTCTCCCTTGGGATCAAAGAGTGATTCTATGCAAAATTTACTTAATACTTACATGCACAATTCTTAATGTTATTCTTTTTATGATTATGCTATTCATAATCCATGATCGATTGCTCTATCAATGAATAAGCCATACACAACTAAGTGAAAATTAACTTACCTTGATACATGCACTTTGTAAACTCCATCTTTCAAATATGTGAGAAGAGGCCTATCCCTTCCCATGACCTATTCTCATCCATCATAGTATGGAGCCTAATGTATCTCATGTGAGAATCAAAGCAAGCATCTACCAATTTAGAAATACATTACTTACGACCGGTACCGCAATTGGATGGATAGTGATGCATTCGCCCGAAGCTTCATTGCTGGTTGTAGGATTGCCATCTGCACATGACATTCTTGTCTTAGAGTCCATCATCCACAAGTAGGTTCAAGAGATTAAGAAGGAAGAATAGATTCAATATGGGAGAGTGTAGGAGAAGATGGCTAAGTCGAGGATCGAGATAGAGGGAATTGAGCTAAGTCTCTCCCTTGCAGCCTCTCAAGGTAGCTATTCTCTCTCTCTCTCTCTCTCTCTCTCTCTCTCTCTCTCTCTCTCTCTCTTGGAGGGGTATCCTTCTCTCTACCTCTCTCTCGGAGCCTCTCGAGGTCTCCTTATCCTCTCTTGTGCCTCCCCATGCCTCATATTTATAATGAATTAGAGAGGAGGGGATGAGACTGAGAACAAGAGTGGAGGGGCTCTTGGAAGAATTAGTGATCTGATGTTCAGATAATAAATATGATGGTTGCATTGGCTCCAAAAGGGGGGTAAAACCCCAAGACACTTGACCCAAGACACTTGGTTAAAAAGCTTTCACATCACTCCTTCTTTCTCTCCCTGTTCGAAGTGTTGTCTACTGCCTGTAGACTACGATTGCGGTGCATGTGATTTTTCCAATCACTTTTTTTTATAAAAAAATAAAATCTCTAAAACTAACTAAAAGATCACTCAGAGTGATGTTTTAGTTAGTTTTGAGTACTTTTTTAGTTAGTTTTGGAGATTTTATAAAAAGAAAAAAATAAAGAAAAGTGATTGAGTGATGTTTTAGTTAGTTTTGGAGATTTTATAAAAAGAAAAAAATAAAGAAAAGTGATTGGCGAAATCGCATGGGCCGTAATCGCACTCTACAGGCAATAGACAACACTTCGAACAGGGAGAGAAGCAAGGAGTGATTTGAAAGCTTTCTAAACAAGTGTCTTAGAGTTTTACCCCCCTTTTGGAACCAATACAACCAATAGATTAATGATCTGAGCATCAAATCACTAATTCTTCCAAGAGCCCCTCCACTCTTGTTCTCAGTCTCATCCTCTCCTCTCTAATTCATTATAAATATGAGGCCTAGGGAGGCACAAGAGAAGATAAGGACACCCCAAGAGGTTGCGAGAGAGAGGGAGAGAAAGAAGAAGAGAAGGAGAAGAACAGGAAGAGGGAGCCCTTCCCCTCTTTACAAGGTGACCAACACTTCATCTCTTCCCCGCAATTTATTCCCTTTCCCCACAAGTTTAATCCTAGCCTTCTAGCAAGTCTAATCCTTCTGAGAAGAATCATCCCGGAACACCATCTCTCTATCAAGAGAAAAAGAGTGATTTATAGGCCAAAAGTATGGCCCCAAAATGGAGGGAGACATGCATCAATAGTAATCCTGCATCCAAAAATGGAGCCATCGGCCAAGGCATTTCTGCAAATACGAATACAATATCGGGTATGAATAATCCATATCCAAACATCGAGGTACAAATTGCATCAACACTATTCATTAAGGCATAGGTATGCACATGAGTTCAATCCAACAAGTAGCTTGAATTTATCTTTCTCGACAGTTAACAAACTCATAGGGGACCATAGGTTAATTCTTTCCACAACCAAAGATGGCCTCGCTTAGATTTATGTATATGGCACATTGAGGTTCGCACAAACCCATGTACTCAAATACTTTACATCCCAGTGCTACGCGATGAATTCATACATGGCATAAAGAACATAAAGGTTACTTAAGGATTATGCACATAGCTGGTGCATGCATGGGAAAGATTATATGACACATGCATCGATGGCACACAAATTGACCTTGCACTAAACTCTTGCTAATATCACGGGCTACTAGTTCATTGGGTTCTTGAAGTTATGTGTAACTAGTGTAAACAACAATCATTAGGGTTATAACTATGAAGCCTTCAAATCCGCCTGATAAACACTACGTTCATCAATCCAAATTTGGGGATTGGGCTAGATACAGACAACTCCGGGCCTCAAAGGCAAGTAGAGAGCTCAAGGAAACCCGAGACAAAGGAAAGGCCAATGCCTTCGAACTCACTGAGAAGAGGGTTAGGTTATTGATCGATATAGGTGCTCAATTAAATTTTACATTCTCGCATAGTTGTATAAGACCTTGGCATGTGTCTTAGCCAAAGTGCTAAGTAGATTTTGCATTAAATCGCTTAGATTCCAAGGGGGAGAGCGACTATGCGATGGAAGGTTATCGCGACTGTTCCTACAATGTTGGAAAAAGTTATCTTTATTTTGTTGAACTGATCTAACATCGTCATAAAATGCTTTTGCATTAAATTGATTATGGGATGTAATTTGGGTGATCATTCCAAGTGTTTGTATTTGATGGTAAATGCATGGTAGGGATCAGTAGTGACAAGTGGCCATGGGAAATTAAAGGAATGTTTTTCCATAGAAATGATATTAGGTTGATTGACTTGATTGTGCTTGATCATTAAATTAGATTAATTAAGGAAGGATATTTTGTGTGGGTGGATCATCTCCAAGGTCACGTCGAGTTTCAACCCGAGAGGGCACTGATTGATTCACGGGCCGAAGGTCGAGTGGTGAAAAGGCCAACCATGGAAAGTGTGTCTCACTCCTAGGTCGCTTGGAGTCAGTGGAGCTCTGGACACCCCTTGCCGAGTCCGGAACGGAGTTGAAGACTACTGTGAGCCCAACATTTGTGGCATTGGAAGCTCCTTTTCTAGATAAAGGATAAAAATTATGGTGCCATGTGATTTGGACCAGGTACTTCTGTTGGACAATAGGGATACATAATTCTCATGTATGGGCAGGAGACAAAGATTAACTTGAAGATAAGTTAAGGAACTTGTTTGAACTTGTTTGTCAAAAGGACTGCTTACTCTGTTTTTGTGTTTGTGCTTAAATTACGTGAACGAACCCTATTCCCTAAAAGGCTTAATTAATGAAGTTGATTTTAAATGTCACACATAAATGTGGTAGGACCTAATTAGAAAACTAAAGCTATTAGGGGAAGCAGGTGGGAAAAATCCTCGGCGGGTCCGTCTTACGACAGGGTCGTCCTAGAGAATTGGGAGGCTTCTCATAAGGATTTTTGTTGTTTTAGGGGGCTGGAATGGGACTATTCCCTATGAGCAGAAAGGTTGAGCAATGCATCCCTCTCGTTTCCCATTCTCCTTGAACCAAGTGTGGCATGGGTCTACTTTGGATTGGGTATCTCTGCGTAAAGTAGAATGTCCAAAACTCGACGCTAGAATGCTGTCAAGAGACCTTGACAACTAGGAACCCATATTTCAGGTTGATCCTAGTGGGTTCGTCCATTCCGTTGCGAGGCGGACTCAGGAAACCCTAGGCGACAAACCTCGGAACATTCCATGGGAGTGCCGGGTGGCGACACTTAGATTCATTTCTCGACGGACCGCTAAAACATGCTTGGGCAGGGCACATGACAGTTGGTATCTGAGAAAAACTTCGTAATCATATGTGATTGATTAATGTAAGGTTCATAGACATATCTTAAATAGAATAACCTAAGTGGTATGACTTGACTGTCAGGCACCTTTGGTACCCATCACGAGTGTTGATATGCAAGAGAAGACATTTCTTCTCAAGCAAATTAAGACACTGGAGTTTGTTGGAGAAGGGATAGATGTCACAACAGAGGCGAATATATGGATTGAGTCGATGGATGATTATTTCTCTGCTTCAAGAATTTCTTTTTCCAATGAAGCAATGATAGCCAAACTTAAGTTAGTTGGCCAAGCTCGGATGTGATGAAAACAATGATCCAAAGATGGAGGTATTTCTAAAGCTGATGTTACTTGGGCTCAACTGAAAGATGTTGTACACGAACAATACCTTCCGTTGACATACCAAACTTCAAAGATGAATGAATTCTTCAAGCTCAAGCACCTGGAATTAACCTTGGAAGCCTACTACTCAAAGTTTGTAACCCTACTAAAATATGTGCCACCTATAGATCTTGCACAACAAAGTATCCAACTTTTGCCATGGCTTAAACACTCCTTTAAATCACCGCCTTGAAGCAATGCATCCAACAAACCTGCAAGATGCGTTACTTCGAGCAAAGCCAATCGTCCAAGAACTAAATTTGGACAATTGTGACAAAGAGGATTCCCGAGATCAAGGCAAGAGATGCCATACGTGCAGAGAGATAGGGCACATTCGTAGGAGATGTCCCTACCATCAATGCTTCCATTGCAATGAGCCAGGGCATGTCTAAGCAAACTGCCCTAACCTAAGTCCAAAAGATAGTGAACCCCCAAGGAAACGAGGCTACACAAGTGCGGTCTATGGATACATAAAGGAATCAGATGAAGACAAAGACCTAGAGCCTACAACACCTATTCAAGATGATTAAAAATCGTAGGAAATTTTTGTTGACATGAAATACAACTTGTATTGGAATAAACTTTACTCTCGTAACTACAGTTAACATGAGTAATACGAGTTGGATATATTTTAAGCCTAGAACTTGCGATGAATTTTCCTCAAGTGTTCTTCTTAACTGATATAAATTGGGTCTTGCTAGAATGATGAAGTTTGGGAATCCTCTTTAATACTACAAGCAAAGCCGATTGACCATGGACCTCAGTCCAGGTCTAAAAAGAGGACAATTGAGAAACAAATTTTTCGCGATAAAGGACCACTTTAGTCTGTTGAAATGATCCTAGGACAATTTGGCTTAAAGAAGAAAATCCTGCCAAGGATGATCAGAAACCTTGTGACTCCAAGTGATAAAGCTTCGTGTTGTTTCTATTGCAAGGAACTAGGTCATTTCAACAGGGAATGTCCAAAGCACCCTAAACACCGACGCTCCAAGCACTACAACATTGGACATAACTATGCCAATTGTCCCAATAGGACTCAAGGAGAACCTGAACTTACAAGGAATGAAATTGTAAAAGCTCCATTGATCCAAAATATATCGGATACTTAGGAAAACTCCTAGAGGATATTCATGAGATGTAACTACAACAATTTTCCCTTGTAATCCAAATTCAGATAGACCTAATACAATAAGAAGTTGTTTCAAAAGATCGCATGCCTATGAGTGATCGGAGTAGCATAGCAGAAGCGTGGTGGGTCCTAACCCACATGCCCTAAGCCCCACTAATGCTTGTCTTCCCCAGTTCTTCTGAGATGAGGTCATCTCGAGTTCTCTAAGGGGGAGAGGATGTAACATCCCACCGCACCCACATACGACACCCCCTCCCCCTTCTTTAATAGCTTAGATTGAAAGAAAAATTTTAATCACTCCCCCCTATCGACGTTGACAGCTGGTGAAGGGAGGGAGAGATGAACTGAGGAAGACAGCGTGATGATAATAAGGGAGGAGGAAGTGCATGACGGTAGGGAAGAAGAAGTGGTAGACGATGATGACAAAGTCGAAAAGGAGGAGGACGACCATGCCGAGGAGGGAGGAAGTCGAGACGTGGATGGCAAAGAAGATGATGTCAATGGAGGGGGAGGCCACGTGGCCAAGCTCCTCCCCATTGGGCATAATGGCCCCTTCATGACAACTGGGAGGCCCCAATTATAAACCCCCTTCCCCCTATATAAACACCCCCCCTTAAAGAGGGGGGATACCACTTCTCCCCCCCCCCCCCACCCCTGCCGTTGAGAGAAAAGGGAGATACCACCTCCTTGGCCCCTACAATCACTGAGAGAGAGGGAGAAGAAGAGGAGAAGAAGAAGAATAGAAGAAGAAGAAGAAGAGTAGGGAGAGAGAGAGAGAGAGGAAAATAAGAGAAGAAGAAGAAGAAGAGAGAGAGAGGGAGAAGAAGAGGAGGAGAAGAAGAATAGAAGAAGAAGAAGAAGAGTAGGGAGAGAGAGAGAGGAAAAGAAGAGAAGAAGAAAAAGAGAGAGAGATAGGGAGAGGAAGAGAGAGGGAGAGAAAGACAAAGAGAAGGAGAAGAAGAGGAAGAGGGAGCCCTTCCCCTCTTTAGAGGGTGACCGCACACTTCGTCTCTTCCCCGTGATTTATTCCCTTTCCCCGCAAGTTTAATCCTAGCCTTCCGGCAAGTCTAATCCTTTTGAGAAGAATCATCCTAGTACACCATCTCTCCATCGAGAGAAAAAGAGTGATTTATAGGCCAAAAGTATGGCCCCAAAATGGAGGGAGACATGCATCAGCACTAATCCTGCATCTAACAATGGAGCCACCGACCAAGGCTTTTTTGCAAATACAAATACAACATTGGGTATGAATAATCCATATCCAAACATTGAGGTACAAATTGCCATCACCACTATTCATTGAGGCGTAGGTATGCACATGAGTTCAATCCAACAAGTAGCTTGAATTTATCTTTTTCAGAACTCATAGGGGACCATAGGTTAATTCTTTCCGCAACCATAGATGGCCTCGCTTAGATTTATGTATATGGTGCATTGAGGTTCGCACAAACCCATGTACTCAAATACTTTACATCCCAGTGATACACGATGAAGGCATACGTGGCATAAAGAACATAAAGGTTACTTAAGGATTATGCACATAGCCCATGCATGCATGGGAAATATTATATGACATGTGCATTGATGGCACACAAATTGACCTTGCACTAATATCATGGGCTACTAGTTCATTGGGTTCTTGAAGTTATGCGTAACTAGTATAAAAAATAATCATTAGGGTTATAAGTGTGAAGCCTTCAAATCCGCCCGATAAACACTATGTTTATCAATCCAAATTTGGGGATTGAGCTAGATAGAGACAACTCTGGGCCTCAAAGGCAAGTAGATAGCTCAAGGAAACCCGAGACAAAGGAAAGGCCAATGCCTTCGAACTCGCCGAGAAGAGGGTTAGGTTATTGATCAATATAAGTGCTCAATAAAATTTTGATTCTTTCATAGTTGTATAAGACCTTGGCATGTGTTTTAGCCAAAGTGTTAAGTAGATTTTGCATGAAGATCCCAAGGGGGAGAGCGACTATGCGATGGAAGGTTATTGCGACTGTTCCTGCAATGTTGGAAAAAGTTATATTTGTTTTGTTGGACTGATCTAGCATCGTCTTAAAATTCTTTTGCATTAAATTGATTGTGGGATGTAATTCGGGTGATCATTCCAAGTGTTTGTATTTGATGGTAAATGCATGGCAGGGGTCAATAGTGACAAGTGGCCATGGGGAAATGAAGGAATGTTTTTCTCGAGAAATGATATTAGGCTAATTGTCTTGATTGTGCTTGATCATTAAATTGGATTAATTAAGGAAGGATATTTTGCGTGGGTGGATCATCTCCAAGGTCATGCCACATTTCAACTCGAGAGGGCACTACTTGATTCACGGGCCGAAGGTCAAGTGGTGAAAAGGCCAACTACAAAAAGTGTGTCTTGCTTCTAGGTTGCTTGGGATCAATGCAGCTTTGGGCACCCTTTGCTGAGTCCAGAACAGAGTTGAAGACTGCCGTGAGCCCAATGTTTGTGGCATTGGAAGATCCTTTTCTAGATAAATGATAAAAATTATGGTGCCATGTGATTTGGACTAGGTACTTCTGTTGGACAGAAGGGATACATAATTCTCCTGTATGGGCAAGAGACAAAGATTAACTTGAGGATAAGTTAAGGAACTTGTTTGAACTTGTTTGTCAAAAGGACTGCTCGCTCTGTTTTCATGTCTATGCTATAAATTATGTGAACAAACCGTGTTCCCTAAAAGGCTTAATTAATGAATTTGATTTTAAATGTCGCACATAAATGTGGTAGGACCTAATTAGAAAACTAAAGCTATCAAGGGAAGTGGGCGGGCAAAATCCCTAATGGGTCTGTCCTATGACAGGGTGGTCCTAGAGAACTAGGAGGCTTCTCACAAGGATTTATCATTGTTTGACCTTTAGGTATTGTTAAGTTAGAACCTAATTCATGCCGTTTTAGGGGGTCAGAATGGGACTATGCCCTATGGGCAGAGAGGTTGATCAATGCATCCCTCTCGTTTCCCATTCGCCTTGAACCAAGTGCGGCATGGGTCTACTTCAGATTGGGTATCTTTGCGTAAAGTAGGATGTCCAAAACCTGACACTAGAATGATGTCAGGAGACCTTGACAACTAGGAACCCATATTTCAGGTTGATCCTAGTGGGTTCATCCGTGAACGTTCCGTTGCAAGGCGGACTTGGGAAACCCTATGCGACAAACCTCGAAACATTCCATGGGAGTGCCAGACGGTGATGCTTAGATTCGTTTCTCGATGGACCACTAAAACGTGCTTGGACAGCCAATAGGCAAGCACGTTACAGTTTATTGCTCTGTTTATGGTGCGCAGATCGGACGCAGGTAGCTCACGTAGTGAATTCCCAAAGGTCCCCAAGAACAAAGCACTCTACTTTTTAGCACAAAGACCAATGTAAAAACAAGCACGACATGAGACAAGAGACAAATTGGGTTGAATCTCCCCCATGCCTTGTGTGAGCGCTTCACAAAGCATGTATTTAATATATATTTTCAATCTTTTTGCTCAAAAATAGCCCAATTACAAAAATATGACAAGCTTTTAGCTTTTGAGTTTGCTTTCTACCAAAAATAGGAAAATAAAGCTAATGGACGGTGCCCAAAGAGTCTGGCACGCCCAATCTCAATGTCCAAATAAAAATAACATATCCAGGCGCATAAGCGCATACAAAATAATAATAAATAGTGGATGTCTCTATAGACATAATCAAAATATAGGCGTGGCGCCTATCAAAATATAGTCGAAAGGTCGAAAACCCGCTAGACTCCAATGCTTTCCTCCGCCACTGCTGCTATCTCTACACATCAACTGAAGCATTCACAATCGTTAGTAAAATAACACAATTAAACCGACAAAAGTGAATACCTAGCAGTCTTCAGCTACATAAATAAATCAACTGGTTAGAAATAAATCCTAACCTTAATTTATTACGAGTGCGCACTCTAAACTCATAAACGTTTATTAATTTAATATGCATTTTGCGGAATCACCCGCTATGGAATCACCCATGTACACACTAAATTAATGAAACGCCCGAAAAGGACAGGCGTCCCCATCAACTTCTCGCACAAAGAATCCTCTTTGCGTATGAGCCCCGGTCATCTAAGTTTACGGAATCCACCGTAAAACCTCACGGAATCCACCGTGGAATATGCCTCCTGGCATCATACCCCCGGGGTGGGATAGCAATTGACCTCAATTGCTATTAGCTCAATGTGGAGCTAACAGAGTGGGGAAAGCATTTAGGTCTCTAGCGTGCATCCATTGTGCTTCTTCTACAGGATGGTTCTTAAATTTCACTAGATATCTAGAGTACCTTCGGCCAGTTCTAGTGGTCATGTAGTCAGTGTCTATGATGGCTTCTGGTTCAAGGATTTCAGTCTCTTCTTCTAGTAAAGGTGGGTTTTCATAGACAGGGTGGATAGGTAATTGTCCTCTAAATGGTCTCAATAAACTAATATGAAATGTATTATGAATTTTCCAATGAGATGGCAATTCTAACTTGAATGCATTGTCATTAATCTTATGAATGATTCTAAATGGTCCGTAGAATCTAGGGGCTAATTTGACAACTGGATGTCTATCTACACTTTGCAGTCTACGCTTTTCTATTCTAAGCCAAACATAATCATCTACTTTGAAATTCATGGCTTGTCTTTTCTTGTTGGCTTGTTTGGTATATGATTGTTGGGCTTTAGCAATCATATCCTTGACCTCATCAAAAATAGTGTTATGCATAACAGCAATATCATCGGCACTTTGTATTCTATTAGACAAAGATGCAACAGGTGTAGATAATCTATGTCCATAAATAACTTCAAAAGGTGCTTTCTTTGTAGATGTGTGAGGTGTATTATTGTAAGCAAACTGTAATAAATGCAAATGAGTATCCCATGTTTGAGGTTTAGAGATAGTGTATGCACGTAAAAGATCTAAAATAGTGCTATTTGTGGCTTCTGTTTGTCCATTTGTTTCTGGATGAAATGCAGATGAGAAATCAATCTTTGTGCCTAGATTTGCAAACAGTGTAATCCAGAAATTATTACAAAATCTAGAATCTCTATCTGAAATAATCACTTTCGGCAATCCATGGTTAGTAAAAACAGTTTTCAAAAATAACTGTGCTGCTTGTGATGCTGTTAAAGTTTTCTTACATGCAACGAAATATGCTTGCTTACTAAATCTATCTACAATTGTCCAAATCATGTCATGGTTAGATTTAGTATTTGGTAAGCCAGTAATGAAATCCATAGATATATGTTCCCAAGGTTTAGATGGAATAGATAAAGGTATTAATAACCCATACTGTTTACCATGATGTCTTTTTATTCTTTGACAAATCAGACATTCAGAAACAAAATTAGACACATCTGCATCCATATGCGGCCAATAAAAATCTTCAGTTAACATGCGTAATGTAGAAATGATACCTCTATGACCTTGATATGGGGGACAATGAATTTCATTTAAAACAAAAGATCGGAATGGAATAGTAACACACAGTCTCTTTTCAAAGAACATGAATCCATCATTATATGATAATGAATCAACAGGAATGAAATTATTTTGAACTAATTTTCGCCAATCAGAATGAAAAGTAATATCCTGGTGATATGTGTCTTTCATAGCAATCAAAGAATCAAAAGATATGATAGAAATGTTATGAATTGCAGGTCTTCTACTCAATGCATCAGCAACTACATTTTCTTTTCCAGGTTGGTATTGAATGATAGGATGGAAACTTTGAATGAATGAAGCCCATTTGATATGGCGGTCAGAAATTTGGGGTTGGCTAAGTAGATGTCTAATGCTTTGCTGGTCGGTCTTTATCATGAATTCTGAACCCATTAAATAATGCTTCCATTGTTTCAATGCTTGTACAACTGCTAAGAGTTCCTTGTCATAAGTGGAATATTTAAGCTCAGAGGGTTTCAGCTTAGAACTAGAATATGCTATTGGATGGTTGTCTTGCATTAGCACGGCTCCTATTCCTGATCCGCTAGCATCGGTCACAACTAGAAAGAATGGTCTATTAAAGTCAGGTAATTGTAGGACAGGGGCATTGGTCAATGCACGTTTAAGTAAATCAAAGGATTTCTGCTGGTTTTCAGTCCATTGATAAACAATGCCTTTCTTAAGAAGTTTGGTCAATGGTAAAGCAAGTAATGAGAAATTACGTACAAACTTCCTATAGAAACTAGCAAGACCAAGGAATGAACGTAATTCATGTACATTTTTAGGAATAGGCCAATGCAATATTGCGTCAATTTTCTTAGGATCAACTTTTATTCCTTCTTCTGATACAATATGACCTAGATATTCTATTTCTGTCTTAAAGAATTCACTCTTGTCAGGATTTGCAAACAATTGATTTTCTTTCAGTAATTGAAAAACTAATGATAAATGCTCATAATGCTCTTTTTCACTTTGACTGAATACTAAAATATCATCAAAGAAAACAATCACACAATACTGATATTTTAGAAAAATACGATTCATCATTCTACTGAAAGTGGCAGGTGCATTAGTTAATCCGAATGGCATAACTAAGAATTCGTAATGGCCAAACTGTGTCCTGAATGCAGTCTTAAATATGTCAGATCTATCTAACCTCACCTGATGATATCCAGATTTAAGGTCAATTTTACTAAATATAGAAGATCCTTGCAGTTTGTCCATAAGGTCATCAACTCTAGGTATAGGATACCTATTCTTTACAGTGATCTTGTTTAATGCTCGGTAGTCAATACACATCCGATAAGTATTATTCTTTTTCTTGACTAAGAGCACAGGTGCACCGAATGGAGAACTGCTAGGTCGAATTAAGCCTCTATTTAGTAATTCTTCTACTTGACTCTGGATTTCTTTTTGCTCTATTTGATTGTGCCTATATGGGGCTTTGCAAGGTGGTTGTGTGCCAGGTATTAGGTCAATCTTATGGTCTTCTGGACGTGATGGAGGTAGACCTGGTGGTAGGTCTTCTGCAAAACAGTCCTTAAAATATGCGAGAAATTCCTTATGCCTAAGGTGCATATGAGTTTCTTTTGCGTGTAATTCATTCACCCAAATGAGATATGATTTAGTGTTCTTGCGTAGTGCACGTTTTGCTTGAGTATGCGAAAGCAGTGGAAACATATGAGATGCATGCATACCAAATAATGTAATAGATTTTCCTTGAAAATTAATATTCATTGTGTGCGTGGAATAATCTATATTGGGATTATGTTGGTGTCTCCATGGCATTCCTAGAATAATGTAGCTAGATTGTAATGGGACAACTAAGAAATTTCTTCTTTCAATATATGGACCAATTTGAATTTCTAAATTTTGAACTTCTTGTGTGCCATTGTACCTAGTACCTAAAAATGCAGCTTTTATGCGATAGTGCGTAGTTACTGTATGCAATTTCAATTCCTTTACCAATTTTGCTGAAATAAAGTCATGCGTACTACCGTCATCATGCAATACAGTTCTTTCTTTTCCATGCACCATACATTTCATAGTCAACAATGAATGTAAAGTAGGCATACCTGGTAAAGTGTCGGAAGTAGTAGTAGGATCATCTTCTTCTTCAGTGAAGTCCGGCATATCCTCATGCTCGTCTTCGTCCATAGCTCCAAGGTAGTTGATATGTGCTGATGGCTTCTTTGAATGACAATTTGCTGCGAGATGGCCTGGCTGGTGGCACTTGTAGCATACGATAGGCTTGGCTTTGGTCACATTATTTGCAATGGCTGGGAGTCTGGGTATATTTGGATTTGCTTGTTGGATAGGCTTAGGATTTGGATTGACAGTGGATGGTAATGCGGGTGGTTTAGGCCAATTCTTGCGGAAAGATGGTGATGAAAAACGACCTGGATTGAACCTTCTGAAATTTGAATTGAATTGTTTAGATCCATAATTACCATTTGCTTGGAATGGCTGTGGTCGTCGATCTCTTCCACGTAACTTATCTTCAGTGTTGTGAGCTAAGGAGATAGCATCTTCAAGGGTAGCAGGCTTGAACATATTCACCTCAGCGTAGTAATGTCCAAGAAGTCCAGACATGTACTTCCGCTTATGGGTCGTCTCTGGTACGTCTTCAAGCATGCGTAGCTGTAAAAGTGCATTCCAAAAACGCTCTGTATACTGTGGAATAGGCTCACGGTCGCGTTGTTGAAGTAAATCCCATTGCTTGATTGCCTTCTCATGAAATTGCGGTGGAAGGAAATTTTGCATGAACTTCTTCTTAAAATCTTCCCATGTAGCAGGACATTCTATGCTCTTGCAGACGACAGTCCACCAAAGTGATGCTCTATCTATCAGATGATTAGTAACACACTTGATTTTATCTTTCTCAGGATAAGTTTCCTCATGGAAATAGTCATCAAACTGGCTAATGAATGATAAAACAGTCTTTCCTTCTCTTATGCCATTGAAAGTGCGAAACTTGAAACTTCGTTTACTTATCTTGGATTCCTTGCGAATGGTTTGTGCTTCAAGAGTGGCGTCGATGGTACGGCGTATCAAATCTTCAGCTTGAGGTTCTTCTTTGTCAGTGGACGCTCCTTGTAGCTTTGTCAATTGCGCTTGCAAGGCTTGCCTAGCTCTTCGCTCTTCGTCCAATTGTAACATGATAAGATCCAGCTTTTGCTCCATGGTAGGCTCGGGTAGGTCATCTTCAGCCATAGGATCATCCATATGTGGGGTAGTCATCCTGTAAAACTCAACAAACCTTTCTCACTCAAAATCAGTTAGCGGGATGAGCGTAGCTCAAATTTGGGGTTACAGGGCTATGTATTTTGGGTATTTTCTTCTTCAATTTTCAGAAATTCTGAAATATTTCTGTCTCCATTTGCTGAAAGTACTTCAACAAACTTGCAGATAGGTAAAACAGCTTGCTGCGAACAACTTTCCAGTTCAGAGTTTTTGCAAACGAACAAGTCTTCTAGGAGTTTCGAGCGTTAGTCAGTTCTGATTTAGTCTGACTTGCAGAGTTGCAGACTTAACAGACTTGCAGGGTTGTTGACTTGCTGAACTTAGCTGATTTGCAGGACTTGCAGTACTTGATTAGTGTCGACTTGCGAAACTTGTCTTCTGGAGTGCGTGACCCGGAGTTTGGTGACTTCTCTGCCTTGTCTGACTTGAGAGTAACTTAATGACTTAAGCTTAATAAATAAGCTTAAGCTAATAAGCTTAAGAAGATCAGTAAGTCCGCCGTTTTTTTTTTATCGTGGGGGGGGGGGCCGTTTTTGACAGCGCGATTTTCGGGATGATCTCCTCTTGCCACGATTTGAAGATTTGAAGCTAATCAAGCTTCTCTAATACCCTTAAGCTTTATGTTTAAGCTTTTGATTAATAGGATTAAGAGCTTTTCTCACAGTTTCATCACGACTTGTTCATGGAGTTGAGGGAGTGGTCCTCCGCCGACAGAGAGTGGTCCTTCGCGATCTGAGAGTGGAAACAGGGGTTCTTGATCGCCAGAAGTCTACCTGTATCGACAGTTCGCGACGAGATTGACTGTAGAGGCCGTTTGTTCCTGGAGCTCCGCCTTCGCCCGAGATTGGTAGCGATTGGAAGCCCTTGATCTCTGCTCCGCTCTGATACCACTGGTGCGCAGATCGGACGCAGGTAGCTCACGTAGTGAATTCCCAAAGGTCCCCAAGAACAAAGCACTCTACTTTTTAGCACAAAGACCAATGTAAAAACAAGCACGACATGAGACAAGAGACAAATTGGGTTGAATCTCCCCCATGCCTTGTGTGAGCGCTTCACAAAGCATGTATTTAATATATATTTTCAATCTTTTTGCTCAAAAATAGCCCAATTACAAAAATATGACAAGCTTTTAGCTTTTGAGTTTGCTTTCTACCAAAAATAGGAAAATAAAGCTAATGGACGGTGCCCAAAGAGTCTGGCACGCCCAATCTCAATGTCCAAATAAAAATAACATATCCAGGCGCATAAGCGCATACAAAATAATAATAAATAGTGGATGTCTCTATAGACATAATCAAAATATAGGCGTGGCGCCTATCAAAATATAGTCGAAAGGTCGAAAACCCGCTAGACTCCAATGCTTTCCTCCGCCACTGCTGCTATCTCTACACATCAACTGAAGCATTCACAATCGTTAGTAAAATAACACAATTAAACCGACAAAAGTGAATACCTAGCAGTCTTCAGCTACATAAATAAATCAACTGGTTAGAAATAAATCCTAACCTTAATTTATTACGAGTGCGCACTCTAAACTCATAAACGTTTATTAATTTAATATGCATTTTGCGGAATCACCCGCTATGGAATCACCCATGTACACACTAAATTAATGAAACGCCCGAAAAGGACAGGCGTCCCCATCAACTTCTCGCACAAAGAATCCTCTTTGCGTATGAGCCCCGGTCATCTAAGTTTACGGAATCCACCGTAAAACCTCACGGAATCCACCGTGGAATATGCCTCCTGGCATCAGTTTATGAATTGTCCTCTTGCTGAAGCCATGGAAATTGTTCCAAATATGATGTTTGTCTCCATGAAGACTCTTCAATAGGCAAACCCTTCCATTTGATAAGGTATTCAACAAGAATATGGTTCCTTAGAACCTTCTCCTGCTTGCCAATAATCTTCTCGGTCTCATAGTTGATTAAACCATCATCATCCAAGGGAGATAATTCTTCAAGAATTTGAATTTGAGATCCCACATACTTTTGAAATTGAGAAACATGAAAGACATTATGAATTATTTTGTTGGAAGGTAAGTCTAGTTGATAAGCAACATCCCCAACTCGCTTGATAATATGATAAGGGCCATAAAACCTATGAGCAAGTTTGTTGTTTCCTTCTTTAAGAGAAGCATAACGTGACTTGGGAACCTTCAAAAATACCCATTCATCTTCCTCAAATTCCACATGTCTTCTTTTCTCATCCGCATAGACCTTCATTGTCTCTTGAGCTTTATGAATGTTGTCCTTGCATTGCTTCATAAGGGCCTCCATCTTTTCCAACTCCTCACGAGCTTGTGGATTTACATCTTCATGAAACAATGCGGAAGGTACTTGTACTTTGTAGCCATATAAAGCTTCAAAAGGAGACATTCCAATGCTCATATGGTAAGTATTGTTGTAACAAAACTCTGCAAGATGGAGCCATTGGTCCCATGCATTTTGTGTCTCATGGCAAAAGTGCCTCAAATAAACCTCTAGACATTTCAGTTTTTCCATTTGTTTGCAGGTGTTATATGTAGTACTAGGAGTCAAAAGATTCCCCATTGAAGAGAACAAATTTTCCAAAAGATGCCCCTAAACTTACTATCGCGATCAGACACAATCGTCATTGGCAAACAATGAAGCTTGAAAATACATTCCATAAATTTTTGAGCCACTTGCTTTGTTGTAAATTGAGCCTTTGTAGGGATGAAATGGGCTGATTTAGTGAACCAATCAACTACTACATAAATGCTATTCCACCCATGCTTAGTTGTAGGTAATCTCACAATGAAATCCATAGAAATATCAGTCCATTTGCCTTGAGGAATAGGAAGTGGTTGAAGTGAGCTGCCAAGTAGAAGAGATGAGTCTTTATTTTGTTGACACAAAAAACATTGCATTACATAATCCTTTACATCCTACCAAATGCCCTTCCAATAGAAGCTCTTATGGATGTTGTCAAACGTTTTGAACAGCCCATGATGACCCGCTAAAGGTGAAGAATGCATTCCATGCAAAATATGATCTTTGAAAGAGGATTGTGGTGTCAAGTAGACTCTACCATGATACCATAAAAGACCATTGTGCCAATTAAAATTGGGATACTCTTCTCCTTTTCCTTGCTAAAATTCCTTCATCATCTTTGATTCTTGCTCATCAAGAAAATATTCTTCTTGGATGTCATGAATCCAATCCTTATGTATGATTGAAATTGAGGATAAAGAACATGCCCACATACGTGATAAAGCATCCACCACAACATTATCTTTTCCAGCCATACAAGATATTTCAAAATCATAGCTTTTAAGAGTAGCTAACACCTTCTTTATTTAGGGGATAAATTTGGTTGGGAAAGGAAGTATTTCAACACACGATGATCTCTTTTCACCTTGAAATGACTACCATATATATAGTGATGCCACTTTTTGATAGCATGCAAATTTGCTAACATTTTTTGTTCATAGACATGTGGTTGACGTTCCTTGTCATCAAGCTTGTGACTTTCATAGGCTATAACTCCATGGTCTTGATACAAAATAGCCCCAACTCCTTGTCCACTAGCATCCACACATATAATGAATTCCTTAGAGAAATCCGGGCATACAAGAATAGGTGCTGAAATTAATAGAGATTTCAGCTCATTGAAACTCTTGTTGGCTATGGAGTCCCAAAAGAAAGCTTCTTTCTTTAGCCTATCGGTCAAAGGAGCTATCACATGAGCATGATTTTTTATAAACCTTCTATAGAAGGAAGATAATCCAAGGAAACCCCTTAAGGAAGTAGAATTTGTAGGAGTAGGCCATTCTTTGACACATTTCACCTTGTTAGGATCCATACGAATGCCTTGCTCTCCAACAATGCGACCTAAGTATTCAACTTCATCTTCCATGAAATAACACTTTGACATTTTGGCAAAGAGTGTATGTCTTCTTAATGTGCCAAAGACCTCTCGAACATGCATCAGATGTTCAACCTTGGATTTACTATAGACGAGGATATCATCAAAGAATATAAGGACTATTTTGAACAAGAAAGGCTATAATATCTTATTCATGAGTGCTTGAAAATTAGTGGGTGCATTCGAAAGCCCAAATGGCATAACCAAGAAGTGATATAACCCTCTTTCAATCCTAAAGGTTGTTTTATTTTCATCTCCTTCCTTCATTTGAATTTGATGATGACCCACATGAAGATCAATCTTAGTGAAAACCTTTACATCTTTGAGCTCACCCAACAGGTTATCAATGCAAGGAATTGGGTATCTATTCTTCACCATGGACTTGTTAAGCTCCCTATAATCAATGCACATACGAAAAGATCCATCTTTCATCTTTACCAAGAGCACAGGAGAGGCAAACGGAGATTGACTTGGCTGAATTAAACCCATTTGCAGCAGTTCTTTAACTTGTCTTTCCACTTCTTCCCTTTCAAACTTTGATGGGAGATAGGGAGGTTTGTTGATGGGTTTTGTGTTGGGTAGCAAGTCAATAGGGTGGTCTACCTCTCTCTTTGGAGGCAAAGATTATGATTGCTAAAATAAATCTTTGTATTCTTCCAATAGATTTTCCATTCTTGGATCCTTTTGCTTTGAAGAAGATGATGGCTTATTTGGTGACTGCTCTTCATCCACTTTCACAAGCAAAAGAGTGAATATGCATGATCGTGCATTGATTTCTTTACGCATCTTCTTCCTAGAGATGAGTTCCATTTGCTTTTGACCAATGCCCTTCAATATCATAGGCTGTCCATTCCATTGGAATTCCATTAGTATGTTTTGTAAATCCAAATAAAACTTTCCAATGGTTTGCAACCAATCGCAGCCAATGACAATATCTATAGGACCCATTTCCAAGGTGATCAAGTCCACTCCCATAACACATGAATGAGATAGGGTAATAGGAGTGTGTAGGCATACTTCATTACTTGATTCATAAGCTCCATTAGCAACTTGAATCTTCAACAATGCTTGCATTTGTTGAGGAAACAGACTCAACCCATGTAAAGATTTAGTATTAATGAAGCTATGGGTGTTACCCATATCAATCAAAAGATGAACTTTTCTATTATTGATCATCCCTTCAAGTCTAAGGGTATTTTCTCCTTTATGACCGGTCCAAGCATCATGAGAAATTGCACATAAAGAACCACCCGGATCAAAAGGAGATCTGCCCACAATATCATAAAATTCATCAGTATTTCCTTCCTCTTCATCATGCATTTCTTCAACCATAGAATTTTCTTCTACCTAAAATACATTCCCCTCTTCACTTTCATCCTCATCCGTCTCATCAGTGATGACAAAGTTGAGCTTGCTGTTTTTAGATTTGCATTTTAGCCTATGATCTTATGTCCACTTTTCTCCACACTTGAAGCATAATCCTTTTGCCCTATGACATGCCATAGGAACCCCCCCTGTAATTTCAAAGAAAAAGAAAAAATTATACTGTTGAAAATAAAATTTTCTTTCTTTCTTTGAAATTACAGGGGGGTTCGCTAGGTAACAAATTTTCCTTAGTGACGGACCACAAGAGTCTTAAATGGATCTTCACCCAGAATGAGCTCAATATGAGGCAACGTCGTTGGATCAAAGTGCTGGAAGAATATGATTTTGAAATCAAATATAGGCCTGGAAAAGAGAATGTAGTTGCCGATGCACTTAGTCGCAACGCATTTCTAAACTCTCTTATTTTGCAAGATCCATCAACAGCAAGGTCACTAGCCACAAAGGTATCAATGCCAAACAACCCAATTCTTGAGCTAGCTAGAGAAGAGGCATGTCATGACCCAATCTATCAGAAATTTCTAAGGGAGATCCCCATCAAGGATCAAGACTTGAAGCTAAAGACGAAGTATCAAGAATTCTCTGTCAGTAGTGGACTTGTCTACTTTAGGACAAGATTATGTATCCTTGCAAGCCATACTCTCAAGCAGAAGATTCTCTGGGAAGCCCATGACACCCCTTTCTCAGGACATCCTAGCTATGCCAAGACCCTTAATGCGGTCAGGAAGAGCTATTATTGGGATAGGCTCAAAGGTGACGTTCTCAAATATGTCACGGAATGTTTGTCTTGTCAACACATTAAGGCGGAACATGTCAAAATGCCGGGAAATTGCAACCACTTGACATTCCCCAAAAGAAATGGGAATTCATTAGTATGGACTTCGTTGTTGGCCTATCCCAAGTTCAAGGAGGATACAACTCTATTATGGTTGTAGTAGATATGCTCATCAAGGTTGCACATCTCATCCCTGTCAAGACAAACTATAAAGCCTCAAACATCGCAAGATTATTCATCAAGGAAATATTCAAACTGCATGGGTTACCTAGAAGAATCATTAATGATCGTGGCTCTCTCTTCACATCACACTTCTGGAGGGCTATCTTCGAGACTATTGGGACTCAACTCTGTTTCAGTACAGCTTATCATCCCCAAACTGATGGTCAAACAGAACGAGTCAACCAAGTCATTGAAGATATGCTTAGGGCATACTGCTGTCGCAAACCCAAAAAGTGGATTCAATACTTGCCGCTGGTTGAGTTTACCTACAATTCTTCCTACCAATAGAGTATTCAGATGACCCCTTTTCAAGCATTGTATGGGCATGATAGTCATACCCCTTTGAGCTTATCGAACCCAACTTTGAGGGAAAAAGCTTCAAGGCAAATGTTGGAAGACATGGATGACCAAATCAAATCAATAAGACAAGACATCCAAGCCACCAAGGATAGACAGAAGGCTTATGCGGACTTGAAATGGCAAGACAGATCCTTCGTTGAAGGTGATATAGTCTTCATCCACATACGCCCTAAAAAGAGTTCACTATCCTTGGGAGAGTACAAGAAGCTAAGTCCAAGGTATTGTGGACCTTATAAGATCATTAAGTTCCTAGGGCCTAATGCTTACAAACTACAGCTGCCCGCAACCCTAAAGATTCATAATGTATTCCACGTTAGCCTATTGAAAAAGTATCTACCTAATCCGAATCATATACTTGATGATCATCAAATTGTAATGCCTAGCCAAGGAGTCCTTGAGCTACGGCCTAATAGAGTCCTAGATGTCATGGAGAGACATTTGAGGTCAAGGACCTTAAGAGAATACCTCGTTCAGTGGAAAGATTATCCTGAAGAGGATGCCACCTGGATGGACGAAGATACTCTCAACCAACAATACCCCTAGGTCCTCTCGAGATGAGGACATCTCGATTCCTCTAAGGGGGAGAGAATGTACGAGGACATCTCGATTCCTCTAAGGGGGAGAGAATGTAACATGCCATAGGAAACCCCCCTATAATTTCAAAGAAAGAAAGAAAATTTTATTTTCAACAGTATAATTTTTTTTACTCCCCCCTCTCTCCTCACCGATAGCAAATTGGGGGAGAGAGAGTGGGAGTGGTGGTGATGGGGGGGAGGCATGCAACCTCTAGGTGGGAGGGGTGGCCATGCCACCTACACGCTTCTCCCCTCCCTCGATGACAGATACAGGAGGCTTTGCCCCCCCTTCCATATGTCACCACCCCTTGTCATCTGCTGCACAGGGCCCTTGGGCCTCCCACTAAAGGCCGTTTCCCCCCCTCTGTCCGCAGTAACAGCACCCCCCCGGGCTTCCGACCATAGCCACCTCCCCCCTAATCATCAGTCTCGCCGCGGGTCCCTGTGAAGGAGAGAGGGGCCTTCTCCATCGTGTTTTCCAGAGGCTCTATGTCACTGAGTTGTCTGATGCCGCTGTGACTCGAGCCACCCTTGGCCGTTTGCCAACTAGCTGTAGACTCATGACGAAATGAAGAAGAAATGAGAGAAAGGAAGTAGAGGGAGAGAAGGAGAAGAAGAGAAGGACTAGGAGAGAAGTAGAGGAGGAGGAAGAAGAGGGAGAGAAGGAGAAGGAGAGAGGAAAAGAAGGAGTGGGAGAGTGAAGAGAAGAAGAGGGAGAGAAGGAAGTAGAAGGAGAGAGGAAAAGAAGGAGTGGGAGAGTGAAGAGAAGAAGAGGGAGAGAAGGAGAAGGAGAGAGGAAAAGAAGGAGTGGGAAAGTGAAGAGAAGAAGAGGGAGAGAAGGAGAAGGAGAGAGGGAAAGAAGGAGAGGGAGAGTGAAGAGAAGAAGAGGGAGAGAAGGAGAAGGAGAGAGGAAAAGAAGGAGTGGGAGAGTGAAGAGAAGAAGAGGGAGAGAAGAAGAAGGAGAAAAAAAAGGGGTAGAAGAGAGGAGAGGAGAAGAAGAAGGAGAAGGAGAGAAGAAGAAGAAGAAGAAGAGGAAGAGGTAGAAGGAGAAAAGAAGAGAAGAGGAAGAGAAAGAGAGGGAAGGAGAAGAGGAGAAGAAGAAGAAGAAGAGAGAGAAAGAGAGAGAAAGAAGGAGAGGGAGTGAGAGTTGGTGAGTAACTGCAAAGAGCCATACTCAAACCACTCCCTCGGCGAAGGACCCCATCCAGCTGTCTTTCCCACCCGAACCTGTCAACCCGAACACCGTTAAGGTCTGGACTGTCCAATCTCCGTGAGGCAAATGGCTCCCAAGAAGAAAGTCACAAGAAGCGTAGGTGCCTGTAACGTGTCCACCTGTAATCTTCAGGACATGTCTTAGCAATCCATCAGAAAGGATGTCTAGAAAGCTCCGCCTAGCACTCCCATGGAATGTCACAGGGATTGCGATCTAGGTCTTTCTGTGTCTACCACATAGCAGAAGTATTCTGGCCGTTCCCACTTAGGTACGACCTGAATCAGGGTTTTTTCCTAATGGTCATTTTCTAAATGGAAACTAGCGTCGAATCCCAAGTGAACTACTTTATGCACAAACGCCAAGTCCGAAGCAGATTCACACTGCACTTGGTTCAAGGAGAATGGAAAACGAGAGGGATGCAAGGCTCAACCTCTCTACCATAAGGCATAGTCCCATTCTGTTCCCTTAAAATAGCGTAAATCAGGATTATTATAACTTAGATTCTAGGTCAGCGCCCTTTCTGTTCGTGTCCTTTGAACGATCTTCTTGCTGTCCATCATGATTGAGAAAAGTTCCCGGCCAACCGGGACCACCCATCCATAGGACGGACCTATGGCCACATCCTCCGCACTTTCCTCAGGTTGTTTTAGTTATTTAATTACCTAACACATTTAGTTGGACATGTATCAATCAGCTTCCTTAATTAGCCCGTTAGGCACTGGTTCCTTCACGTAATCATAGCACTTGACATAGAAAAGCAATGTCAAACAAGTTTCTTTTCAACAGGTTATCATATTTATCTTTGAAATACATAAAGTCCAGCCCGTAGGCTTATCCATAATCTGCCGAAAGGCTATCCAGCAATCTAGAGGGATTACTAATCCAAGATTCCGCCCGTAGACTAGTATGCGGGCCTCGAGATCCAATCCCGAGTCACGTTGGCCTCTTGTGCAAGGCCCGGAAGGTGAGGGATTTACGGCCAGATCCCCCTCTGGCACCCAAGCGTCCTCTTGCTCCAAGTAGCGCTCAATGAAGAGACCTCTAGCGGTGGGTTCGGTCCACCTTCTCGGCGCAGTTAACAACATCCTTGGTTAGGGTCAGGCAGGCAGTCGGTGGTAACTAAAGCTGCCTCTCCCTTCAGACCTTCAACCTAAAGCATTAGATATCTTTTCATCCTTTAATTCTTTGAACAGACAAAGCAAAATAGTGCTCTTAAAACTCTTACAAGCACAATCATTTCCATTCGTCATTATTTGGCCAACTGCTAAGGAGAAAATCCTTCTTTCTGAATGCATCCAGCACTCGATCCGGGATCAATTTGTGACTTGGCAAGATCCCCAAGGGTTTGTTTGTTAACCCTATATCCTTGGGTTAGGGCCGTACCTTATTAACCGACTTAATCAATACCTTAAGTTCAAATAGCAGTACATATGCTATTCCAATTTACTGATTGGTCTTTTGCTTCCAAGCAAATATCTAATCCCCGTATCTTGGTCACTTTACCTAAGAAAGGTACTATATCATGATGATTATTCATCCTCTTGCAAGATAAACTTGCGTAAGAATATGCCAATCTCATATCGAGGAATTGGCCATTTCCTTGTGATCAAATCACAAGATCATGCGATACTGCAACTTGTTGCACGACTGTCGCATCTAATCCATGGGCTAATTTATCCATCAATGGCGTCTTCTAATCACGGTATCATGATTAGATATAACAATCCGTTCCTAATTGTATTAGGCCGACATTGTTGGTCCTAGGGTTCCAAGTTCAAACCGAGTTTCATCTTTTTAGCGAGAGATCCTTGGGGTAAAAACCCTAGATCATTTCTCACAAGTATGTCCTACTGTCCCTACATTCCGTGAATATGGGCAAGTCTTTAGGGTATAGGAGTTTCAGCTTTGGCAATACGAGCGACTAGGTCACGTCCTCAACGTGTTAAATCCTAGTTAGCTCTTTGGGATATGTTGCATTGAATTAACCCTTCCTAAATGAGTCTCTTGCAGTTTTTAGGTGTTTAGGTTTAAACCAATTTAACTTGTCTAATCTTGAAGATAATTACGCTACCATTTTTGTAACCACATGATTCATTGCCTACGTATAAGTTGATTTACAAGTCCTAACTTTTCAGGTTAAGATCAAAGCATAGGTTAAGTTATAGCATAATTCCAATTGATCATCCTATAACATGCAAACAGGATTCATGCTACTAAGCTTTAGGATTTTATGTTTAAACATGCAGCCTTTTTCTACTTTCATTTCCGAATGAATTAGTCATATGCTGAACTTACACAACCTTTCGTTGATTTGAGTTTTTTAGGCCAGTTGCCTAGAGTTAAATATTCTTCATGCAACCCTAGCAATTTCCTACGGTTACTAGTAACTTTCTTTAAGAATCATTTCAAAAAATATGTTCAATAATGTGATATGTAGTTTATTTCTTCCATGCTTAATCGAAGTGTACTATCATAATTCCGTTTTGTAAAGATGGGCATTAATTAATCTAATTTCATTACTTTGCAATGCATAAAAACCACTTGCTAGACATGCATAGAAATCTTATGCTTTCTTTATTTTGTTCGTTTTAGTGAAAAATACTAATGACCGAATCCCTCAATTGTGAGCTATTAGCCAAAGTATTTTCAATCGAAAAAAACATGCATCCTCATTCCTCAAATGATCCATGAATAATTGAAATATTATGACGTTAATCAATTTTAGGAAGAAGAACCTGGACTTGTGGTGAAATGTCCACATGGATGTTAGAAGACGATCCTCCTGCGGTTGCGCCTTGAGCCTTCTTAGGAGCCATCGTGAATTCGGCCCTTTCCGTCTTGAGCGCAAATTTATGATGTTGGCTGTCTCCTTCTCATGTGAAACTCCCTTTGTGATTCCACCGTCCTTCAGAATCGAACCTTAGAAATGGAACTTATAAATTTTTCCTTCCTTTTGTAGAAGCTCCGGGGGTGCAAATTGTCTACACGAAAAGGGGGAAAAGAAAATAGCTTTGTGATATGCAAAAGGGGAAAAGGTAGCTTAAAAATCCAGGTTATAAAGACCCCTTTGGAAAGGGTTTATAAAAGTCCCTAGGAAGGGCTTTTAAGATAACATGTGAGGGGGGAAATCCACAGGAATTGCTAAAAAGGTTCTTTGTGTGGGGAGGATTTAAAAGGAACCCGGGTTAAATAGCCTTAGGGGAATGCTATGAAAGGCCTTAAAATCGGCTAGGGGAGGGAAAATCCACAAGAAGAGATTTGAGGACTTGTGTGGAAACTTCACTGAAAAGGGGGTTAGGTGGAATTTTCAAGGGAATGGATGGAAAAATCCTGGGGGCTAGGGGGTATAAGAATCACAATAGGGGGCTTTGGATTCTCGGGGGGAAGGGGGGGGGGGTTATTAAACCCACTTGAAAAACCCTTCAAGGAAGCCCACAAGAAGAAATTTTGTGGGCTTGCGATATGAAAGGGGCTTAGGAAACCCCCTTAAAAGCTTCAAGAAGCTTCCAGGAAGCTTCTGACAATGGGAGAGCCCATGTGGCGAAAGGGAAAAGCAACAGATGGCGAACCAAGGCGAAATGGTTGCATGTTGATGGCAAATGGCGGCAACCTACGGCAGCTGGCGGCTCACTCTTTCTCGACTCCCCTCAAACTGGCGACGTTCCATCCTCTCTCACAGCCTTCTCCTCCTCTATGACAGCATCAAGAGTCTAACGGCTCTTCCCCTCCTACTCTCCTCCCACAGCTTATATAGTTGAGGGGAGGGGATCCTCCCTCCCCCACGTGGCTCAATGCATGGGGTTCACCCCTCCTCTGGCATCCAGCAAGGATGCTCAATCATCCTTAATATATCCCTCTCCTCCAGCATGACTGTCGGCTGGGGGAGAGAGGGATAATTCAAAAAAATTTGTCTTTTTTCTAAAAAATTATCCTTTTGGCCTCCTAAGAGGCGGTTCGTATGAAGAGCATGGGTTTTCAATAATCCATAGTTCTAAATCTCAATTTGGCCCGTGGAGACCATGTGAGTATCTTGGGATTTAGAAATATTATTGTGGAAATATTACATTCTCTCCCCCTTGGAGGAATCGAGATGTCCTCATCTCGAGATAAACTGGGGATATTGATGGTTGAGAGTGCTTTCATCTATCCACATGGCATCCTCCTCGGGATAATCTTTCCACTGGACGAGGCATTCTCTCAAGGTTCTGGTTCTCAGTTGTCTCTCCCTAACATCTAAGATCCTGTTAGGCCTTAGTTCAAGGACTCCTTGACTAGGCATTACAACTTGTTGGTCATCAAGTACATGGTTAGGATTAGGTACATATTTTTTCAATAGGCTGATATGGAATACATTATAAACTTTTAGGTTCTCAGGGAGTTGCAGTCTATAAGCATTAGGTCCTAGGCACTTGAGGATCTTGTACGGTCCACAATACCTTGGACTTAGCTTCTTACAATCTCCTAAGGATAGGGAACTCTTTTTTGGATGTACGTGAATGAAGACCATGTCTCCTTCCTCGAAGATTCTATATTGACTCTTCAAATCCGCGTATGCCTTCTGTCTATCCTTGGTGGCTTGGATGTCCTGTCTTATTGACTTTATTTGGTCATCCATCTCTTCCAACATCTGCCTTGAAGCTTCAACCCTCAATGTTAGATCTGAGAAGTTTAGGGGACTTCGACAGTCATGACCATACAATGCTTTAAAAGGGGTCATCTGAATGCTTTGTTGGTAAGAAGCATTGTAGGCAAATTCAACCAAAGGCAAGTATTGAATCCACCTTTTTGGTTCACGAAAGCAATGTACCCTAAGCATATCCTCGATAACTTGATTGACTCGCTCCATTTGACCATCAGTTTGGGGATGGTAAGCTGTGCTAAAACGGAGTTGAGTCCCAATGGCTTCGAAGATAGCTCTCCATAAGTGTGATGTGAAGAGAGAATCACGATCACTAATGATTCTTCTGGGTAACCCATGTAGCTTGAATATCTCCTTGATAAACGGCCTTGCAATGTTTGAGGCTTTATAGTTTGTCTTTACTGGAATAAGGTGTGCAACCTTAGTAAGCATGTCAACCACAATCATGATGGAGTTGTATCCTCCCTGAACTTGGGGTAGGCCAACAACAAAGTCCATACTGATGAATTCCCATTTCATTTGGGGAATGTCAAGTGGTTGCAACTTCCCTGGCATCTTGACATGTTCGGCTTTGATATGTTGAAAAGACAAACACTTAGTGACATATTTGAGCATGTCACCTTTAAGCCTCTCCCAATGGTAGCTCTTCCTAACTGCATTGAGAGTCTTGGCATAGCCAGGATGTCCTGAGAAAGGGGAATCATGAGCTTCCCACAATATCTTTTGCTTAAGTGACTGGTTTGCCGGTATACATACTCTCGTCCTATAGTAGACAAGTCCACTATTGATAGAGAATTCATGATACTTAGCCTGTAGCTTTTGGTCCTAATCCTTGATAGAGATCTCCCTTAGCATCTTTTGATAGGTTGGATCATGGCATGCTTCCTCTCTAGCTAACTCAAGTATTGGGTTGTTTGGCATGGACACCTTTGTAGCTAGAGATCTAGCTATTGATGGATTTTGCAAGATTAGAGAATTAAGGAATGCCTTGCGACTGAGTGCATCGGCAACTACATTCTCTTTTCCTAGTTGGTATTTGATTTCAAAATCATACTCCTCCAGCACTTCAATCCACCGACGTTGCCTCATGTTGAGTTCGTTCTGGGTAAAGATCCACTTGAGACTCTTATGATCAGTCACTAGAGTAAACTTGTTACCCAACAGGTAGTGTCTCCAAAGCTTTAGAGCATGGATGACAGCTAACAATTCTAGATCATGGGTAGCATAATTCTTCTCATGACTCTTCAGTTTCCTTGAAGAGTATGCTACAGGATGACCTTCCTGCATGAGCACACAACCTAAGGCAAGCGTGCTAGCATCTGTTACTACCTCAAACTGCTTATTGAGGTCTGGAAGTTTTAGGATAGGTGCTGATACCAAACTTTGTTTCAATCTATCAAAGCTGGTTTGTTCAGGAGTTGACCATGCAATAGATGTTTGCTTCTTTAGTAAGTCCATCAGAGGTGCTGCTATCAAAGCATAGTTTTTTATGAAGACCCTATACCATCCTGTCAATCCAAGAAAACTATGTATTTCTTTGACAGTTGTTGGTATTGGCCATTCTAGCACATCTCTGACCTTGGCTGGGCCCACTGAGATTCCTTCTGCTGATACGATGAATCCCAGATATTCAATTTGACATTTGAAGAATGCACACTTCTTCATCTTAGCATACAGCTTATGTGACCTCATTGTCTCAAGGACAATCCGAAGTTGGGTCTCATGATCTTCCTCCTGTTTGGAATAGACTAAAGTGTCGTCAAAGAAGACGAGTACGAAGTCATCAAGATATGGCCTAAAGATATCCTGCATTAACCTGTTGAAGGTGGCAGGTGCATTCGTAAGCCCGAATGACATAACTAGGAACTCAAAGTGCCCATATCTTGTGTTGAAGGCCGTCTTTGGGATATCTTCGTCCTTGATTCTTATCTGATAGTAACTAGACCTGAGATCAATCTTGGAGAAGATCTTTGCACCCTGAAGACGATCAAGAAGCTCATCTATTCTAGGAATAGGGTACTTGTTCTTGACAGTTGATTGATTCAACCCTCGGTAATCAATACATAGTCGAAGCGTTCCATCTTTCTTTTTGTGGAATAGTACTAGAGCTCCCCATGGTGAACTACTAGGATGGATGTAGCCCTGATCTAGTAGTTGCTTGAGTTGTTCCTTCAGCTCAATCACTTTCGGTATGGACATTCTATAAGGTCTCTTTGCAATTGGCGCAGCTCCTGTACTAGCTTAATCTCATGATCCACTATCAACTCTTCAGGAAATACGTCCACGTATTCCTTTAGCCATGAAGGTCCTTCACTAGAATCCTGCTTCTGATCTAACTTGTTGAGCTTAATCAAGTAGACAGGTAGTCCCTTTCTGACTCCCTTTATAATCTGAGATGCCTTGGCCAATTGAATTTTTGGCACTCCAGCCTCACCTTGAGTTGAGACTAAATCCCCTTCAGAGTTCTGAAAGGAAATTTGGCCCTTTCCACAATGAATTTGGGTGTCATTAGGTTTAAGCCAATCCATTCTGAGTAGACACTCATGGATGCCTAAATTCATGACTCTAAATTTGACGGAAGTCGTCTTTCCTCCTAGAAAGAATTCCACCTTAGCAGTTTTCTTGGTACAAGTAACCTCATGACCATTTGCCAATTCCACAAGCAAGATAGGTGCTTCTACTATGGCTATTCCTAATCTTTTTGCACAAGCTGGTGAGATAAAGGAATGTGTATTGCCACAATCAATTAAGGTCTTAAAACCTTTACCTTGGTAGTCCGACGGTGTCTAAATCACCGAGAACTGGTGATTCGGTCCTTTCTTGTGAAGAGCGGCATGGACTGTCACCCTTTCAAACTCTGCTTCCATGGTCGAATCTTCTTCTTCTTCGCACATTTCCCTGTTGGCAACATAGGCGGTTCTTCCTCTCCCTTGGGTAGCGGCTCCCTAGCCATGGCCAGTTCCTTGGAAAGGTGCCTGGCGATGTCCTCCTCCAAGCTTGGGACATTGCCTCTTGAAATGTCCTGGCTTGTTGCAGTGGAAACAACGGAAGTTTCGGCCATTGCTTTAGGTAGGAACAAAGTTGTTGACATTATTAGTCCTTGCTTTCTTTCTTTTTCCTTGACTCTGACCTTGAACTCCCTTCATTTGAGGCCTAAATGCTCTTCTATTCGGGTCATTAAAAGACCAAGTTTTATTACCTCTTGGCCTAACCTGCACCTCCTGAATTATAGGTGCAGCTCGAATGAGTGCGTCCTATAGATCTGATGGCTGCATAGATTCGAGACAGGTATTCACTGGTGGATTTAAACCAGTACAAAATTTTGACACCTACTGTGTCATGTCCATCTGTGGTGCATACTTAAGAAGTGAGATGAATTTAGAATAGTATGCACCAAGAGTGAGTCCCAACTATTTTAGCTCGTAGAACTCATTCATTTTCTGTGTGCGATACGTAGGTAGTAAGTATCTTCCTTGCACAGATTTCTTCAGCTTCTCCCAGGTAACGGATTCTTCCGCGATCCCTTGATCTCTGCACCATTGCTTCCACCAAAGCCTGGCTTCGCCGGTGAGCTTCAGCTTGGCGAGCATAGCCTGGTTAGCAAGTGCAGTATTGGCTGCTTCAAAGTAATCCTTCATGGATTCAATCCAAATTTCAACATCTGCTTGGACGGACCTGCCTCTCCCGTGAAATTCTGGCGGCTTAATCTGCTTGAGAAGAAACTTCTTCTCCTGGATTATAGCAGTACTTGATGTAGGAGGCAAACTGGGGATCTGTACTTGATGTAGGAGGCAAACTGGGGTTGTGCCTGGATAAAGGTTTCTTAACATTATTACTCATTAATCATTACAATTTATATTTCATCTCCATTTTAGCTATCAACCAAGCAATCTAACCACTTAACTTCTTATCAATTCTCATGCACAAATAGACATTGATAAAAAGAAGTCTTATTGTATTTATATGGGTATAGCCCTTTCGGAATACAACATTTCTTGCGATGATAAGCCAAATGTTTACATTTAGTTTAGGGAGAATAATGTTGTATTATATTTATCTACAGGAACTGGATAATAGTATGGTTTCGGGTCATGGATCTTCAAGAATCGGTAAGTCATTGGAAGATCAGGGTATCCTTTCCTTTGGAACCCATTCTTCTCATGGTGACCCAATACCTTGATCCTGTTGGTGGAGATTACACGGTTCACTTCCTCATATACATATGAGTTCAGCTCAACCCTCCGACCTCGAATATATAAAGTTGACTTTACGTGAGCCTCCACAAAAATGAATAGCTTCATGACTTTCAGGTCTTCCAACCACTTGATCCTCTTTAGGTTGGTCTGAAGGTATGCAAACTGATTGGCAGCTATATAGTAGATTCCTGAGGCACCCATCCATCTTTGTTCCATATACAAAGGCTGTTGAGATATCGAGCTCCACTCGTGATAAGCCAGGGTGACCGTTGTGTATTTATGTCACCGACGTGTCAGTTGCAGACGCGGTTGGTAGACCGCCCATGAATAATAGCTACATGATAGCTATCCTTATCTACTCTAGTTCGTGGCTCAGTTAGTATGCCACCTTAGTTAGTTGAGTTTGGTTTGAGACCCATATATAGGGTTCTTCTATTTCTTTGTAAGAGAGTTCTTTTGGCTTACACAACTAAGAAGAGGAAAACTGTTTTCAGCCTCCACCCTTGTGTGTATTCCCCCATTGTGCAAGCAAGAAAGCTTCAAGTGAGACTCCTTCCTTCTCTCCCACAATCTTGACATGGTATCAGAGCCTTGTTCGTGGTAAGGAGCTCAAGAAAGCAAGCCAAGCTCGCGGTGTTCTGGTAAGAGGAGCAGTGCTGCTTTCATTTTCTGTTTTGGGAGCAGATCTCTGCAGGTAGCACAGCCGGAAAGTGCAAGAGTGCATTGTCTCAGGTTGAGACGCCCTTCGCGGTGAAGCAAGAGGGCAGTATATGCTGCGGGCGAGGGCTTTAGCCCTCGGCGACCTTATTTTTTTGATTTGAGGCCATTTCGGGGCCTGTTTTGGAGGCAGAAATTTTCTGCACGCACTCAGGAAAAGGCCCAGTTTTATGCTGTGCAGCCACTGTTCTATAGGTCGGTGAATAGTTACTGTAAAAATTGCATTGTATGCTTGTGCGCAAAGACATTGGGAGTTACAGATTCATCCGTGTTGCCTGTTGATGCAAAATCGTCACTAGGAAGTGACTGTGTGGTCATATACCACTTTCGCCAGCTTTGCAGATTTTCCCTTGTGAGGGTGAAGCTGTGGTTTTTGCAGTGACAGAATTTTCTGCAGTGTTCTGTAATGGCATCTGATTCACTTTCACAGATTGTCACTGAAAAGCTTGACAAGAACAACTTCCAAGCATGGAAGTTTAGAATGACGAATTTCCTTATGGGAAAAGGATATTGGGAATTTGTTGCAGGAAATGAAGAAGAACCAGTTCTTCCTGATGTTCCCAATCAACAACAAATGCAGGCATTCAAAGCATGGCATGAGAGAGCCAGGAAAGTTATGTACTGGCTGTCTATCAGCATTTCAGACTCTATGATTGTGCATATTCAGGATGCAAGTACGCCAAAGGAGGCATGGGATACTCTGTCAAAGATGTATAGCACAAATACGCAAGCCAGGAAAATGCAGCTCAAGCAAGAGTTGCACAATGTGCAAAGAGAAAATATGAGCATCAATGACTACCACATGAAGGTGAAGAAGATTGCAGATGCACTTGCTTCCATTGGGTCGCCAGTGGAAGATGATGATTTAGTTTCTGTGACCTTGAATGGTCTAGGAAAGGATTATGCGCAGTTTCGGACATCCATTTCCGTCCGTGAAAGATTTCCTGATTTTGAGGAGTTGATTGCTCTTCTAATTTCTGAGGAGCAGAGAAATGGTGGTGCATCTTCTTCAGGAGGAACTTCAAAAGAAGCTGTCTTCTACTCAAATGCTGGAAGAGGTAGAGGCAGAGGTAGAGGAGGCCGATTTGGAGGCCGTGGTAGAAATCAGAATATGCAGCAAACTCAAGAAAACCAGTCCTATGGAGGAGGACGTGGTAACTCTAGAGGCAGGGGGAGCCAAAGAGGTCGTGGTGGATGGCAAAGAGGTCAAAATGCAAACAGTAATGTTGAATGCTACTATTGTGGTAAAATGGGTCATATGGCTAAAGACTGCTATAAAAAGCAGAATGACATCATGAATGGAAAACTGCAACAAGGGAATTATGCATCTTCTAGTAGACAGGGTGATGATAGAAATGAGCATTTGTTTATGGTGCAGCACATGAACAATTCTGTGACAAGTGCAGAAGAAAGCAACGATGTGTGGTATGTTGACTCAGGTGCATCAAACCACATGACAGGTCATGCAGAATGGATGGAGGATGCAAGGAAAATGGAAAAACCAGGATTTGTGGAGACTGGTGATGATACTGCACATCCGATTGTGCAGATTGGAAAAATTCATTTGTCTATGCAGGATGGGAAAAAGAAATACCTGTCCGATGTATTTCATGTCCCAAATATCACCAAGAATCTGGTGTCTGTTGGTCAAATGGTTGAACAGGGCTTGCAGGTCAGATTTAATCCTCATGGATGCTTTGTTGAGGATATGAAAAATAAAGGTCGCTTGATAGCAAAAGGAAAGAAGAAGGGCAGAATGTTTACATTGGATGCAGACATGCCTGAATTGAGTGCAGCAATGTTTGCACATGGGACCGGTGTAGTTGCAGATATTGATATCTGGCATAAACGCATTGGTCATGTTAATGTACAGCGACTTAAATCAATGCAGGCCCAAAACATTGTTGCAGGATTGCCTAAGTTCAAGGTTGCAGAAATGCATAAGATATGTGAAGCCTGTCAGTTTGGAAAACAGGCAAGGAAACCATTTCCTAGACATGTTCAAGAGAGTGAGAAGCCATTGGAATTAATCCACTCTGATGTGTGGACTACTAAAGCTGCATCTCTTGGAGGCTGTCATTATTTTGTCACTTTTATTGATGACTATAGCAGAAAAGTTTGGGTGTATTTTATGAAAAAGAAAAGTGAAGTTTTTGGGCATTTCAAAACTCTTAAAGCTATGGTTGAAAAAGAAACAGGTTTGCAAATAAAATGCCTGAGGTCAGATGGAGGGGGAGAGTACCTCTCAAATGAGTTTGCAAGGTTCTTGCAGGAGCATGGCATAAAGCAGCAATATTCATGCAGTCATACCCCACAGCAAAATGGAATTGCAGAAAGAAAAAACAGACATATTGGAGAGGTGTCTCATGCCATGCTCAATGAAAAAGACTTGCCAGATTTTTATTGGGCTGAAGCAGTTGCTACAGCAGTCTACATAATGAACAGGACTCCCACTGCAGCAATACATGGAATGACTCCAGAGGAGAGGTATACTGGTAGGAAACCAGATATTTCTCATTTGAAAATTTTTGGTTGCATTGCCTATGTACATGTGCCAGATGAGCTGAGATCCAAGTTGGATCCAAAGGCTGAGAAGTGCATCTTTATTGGTTACTCTTTGCAGCAAAAAGGGTATAGATGCTATAACCCTTCTACTCGTAAGTTTACAGTGAGTAGAGATGTTTTTTTTTATGAGATGAGTAGCTGGTATAGACCAGTAAATGTGATTGATGATGTAGATGCACAAAATGGTAATGCTGCACAGAATTCACAGCAGCAGTCACAAAATATTAGTGGACCTGGAGCGTCTTCTAGCAGTGGTTCACACTCTTCGCCATGGACAGGCAGATTGAGATCAGGAGAATCTTCTCAAAGCAATGCAGATAGTGGTATGCAGGTATCACGAAAAGGAAAAGAGAAGGTTGATCAGCCCATGTTTGATGTGAATGCAGGTCACTCTTATGTGGATGGTGAATCCAGTGGCTCAGAACAGAGCATTGATGATGAGTTGGGTATTCCTTCTATTGTTACACCTGGAGTAAGGAAGACCAGGGATGTTTTGAGAGCACCTGGGAGTGAACCCACTTTGCGCAGGTCTACCAGAGTTAGGTATCCTGTGGATAGGCTGAAATATGATGGATTTACAGCCATTCACTATGCATATATGGTCAAGGTGATACAGGAACCAGAACCCACTTCTTTTGAGCAAGCCATGGGAAAAGAAAAATGGGAGAAAGCCATGGATGAAGAAATGGATGCCTTGGAAGCAAATGCTACATGGGAATTGGTACCTTTGCCTAAAGGTAAGAATGCAATTGGCTGTAAGTGGGTTTATAATGTGAAGCACAATGCAGATGGTTCTGTGAACAGATACAAGGCAAGATTAGTAGTCAAGGGGTATGCACAAACATATGGCATTGACTATGAAGAAACATTCAGTCCGGTTGCAAGGATGGCAACCGTAAGAGCAGTCATTGCTATGGCTGCATCAAAGGAATGGTCTTTACATCAGATGGATGTAAAGAATGCCTTCTTGCATGGTGACTTGCAAGAAGAGGTCTATATGGAGCAGCCACCAGGTTATGTGCATGATGTTCATCCTGAGTTTGTTTGCAGGTTGAAGAAAGCCTTGTATGGCTTGAAGCAAGCACCTAGAGCATGGTCTGACAAGATAGGACAGTATCTTGTCACTATTGGCTTTCAGATTTCCAAGGCAGATTTCTCACTTTATGTGAGAAAAACAGAGAACGGTATTATGCTACTTGTCATTTATGTTGATGATTTGATTATGACAGGTGACAGTGATGAAGATATCCTTCATGTGAAAATGCTATTGAAGCAGAAGTTTGAGATGAAGGATTTGGGAGAGCTGTGTTATTTCTTGGGCATTGAGGTGATTAGATCACCAAGTGGGATACAGCTCTTGCAGAGACAGTATGGATTGGACATGCTGTCCAAATATGGGATGACAGGCTGTAAGCCTATTTCAGTTCCTTTGGAGCAGAATGTGAAGCTGAGCGCAGATGCAGGTGAGCTTCTGGAAGACCCTACTATGTACAGACGCATAGTAGGAAGCTTGATTTATATGACTATTACCAGGCCAGATTTGAGCTATGCTGTTGGATTGGTAAGTCAGTTTATGCAGGCTCCAAGGAAACCACATTTGGATGCGGCTAGACGCATACTCAGGTATGTGAAGTCCACATTGCAGTATGGACTATTTTATGAGACTGGGGTTCAGATACATTTGCATGGATACACTGATGCTAATTGGGCTGGTAGCATTTCTGATAGACGATCTACCAGTGGATATGTGTTCTCTTTTGGGAGTGCTGCAGTCACTTGGAGCAGCAAGAAACAGCCTACAGTTGCCTTGTCGAGCACAGAGGCTGAGTACAGGGGTGCAGCAATGGCTGCATGTGAGGTAGCTTGGTTGCATAAGCTACTTTATGATATGCATCAGTCTACAGATGGGCCAGTTGTCATTTATTGTGACAACATGAGTAGTATACACTTGGCAAATAACCCAGTCTATCATGCTAGAACAAAGCACATTGAGGTGCATTATCACTATGTGCGAGAGAGGGTTTTACTAGGTCTTATTGATCTAGTTTATGTCAGCACAGAGGATCAGGTAGCTGACATATTCACGAAGGCATTGGGCGCAGAGAAGCTGCGCAAGTTCAGAGACCTGCTTGGTGTGCAGGAATTGGGATTGAGCTCGAGGGGGAGTGTTGAGATATCGAGCTCCACTCGTGATAAGCCAGGGTGACCGTTGTGTATTTATGTCACCGACGTGTCAGTTGCAGACGCGGTTGGTAGACCGCCCATGAATAATAGCTACATGATAGCTATCCTTATCTACTCTAGTTCGTGGCTCAGTTAGTATGCCACCTTAGTTAGTTGAGTTTGGTTTGAGACCCATATATAGGGTTCTTCTATTTCTTTGTAAGAGAGTTCTTTTGGCTTACACAACTAAGAAGAGGAAAACTGTTTTCAGCCTCCACCCTTGTGTGTATTCCCCCATTGTGCAAGCAAGAAAGCTTCAAGTGAGACTCCTTCCTTCTCTCCCACAATCTTGACATGGTATCAGAGCCTTGTTCGTGGTAAGGAGCTCAAGAAAGCAAGCCAAGCTCGCGGTGTTCTGGTAAGAGGAGCAGTGTTGCTTTCATTTTCTGTTTTGGGAGCAGATCTCTGCAGGTAGCACAGCCGGAAAGTGCAAGAGTGCATTGTCTCAGGTTGAGACGCCCTTCGCGGTGAAGCAAGAGGGCAGTATATGCTGCGGGCGAGGGCTTTAGCCCTCGGCGACCTTATTTTTTTGATTTGAGGCCATTTCGGGGCCTGTTTTGGAGGCAGAAGTTTTCTGCACGCACTCAGGAAAAGGCCCAGTTTTATGCTGTGCAGCCACTGTTCTATAGGTCGGTGAATAGTTACTGTAAAAATTGCATTGTATGCTTGTGCGCAAAGACATTGGGAGTTACAGATTCATCCGTGTTGCCTGTTGATGCAAAATCGTCACTAGGAAGTGACTGTGTGGTCATATACCACTTTCGCCAGCTTTGCAGATTTTCCCTTGTGAGGGTGAAGCTGTGGTTTTTGCAGTGACAGAATTTTCTGCAGTGTTCTGTAATGGCATCTGATTCACTTTCACAGATTGTCACTGAAAAGCTTGACAAGAACAACTTCCAAGCATGGAAGTTTAGAATGACGAATTTCCTTATGGGAAAAGGATATTGGGAATTTGTTGCAGGAAATGAAGAAGAACCAGTTCTTCCTGATGTTCCCAATCAACAACAAATGCAGGCATTCAAAGCATGGCATGAGAGAGCCAGGAAAGTTATGTACTGGCTGTCTATCAGCATTTCAGACTCTATGATTGTGCATATTCAGGATGCAAGTACGCCAAAGGAGGCATGGGATACTCTGTCAAAGATGTATAGCACAAATACGCAAGCCAGGAAAATGCAGCTCAAGCAAGAGTTGCACAATGTGCAAAGAGAAAATATGAGCATCAATGACTACCACATGAAGGTGAAGAAGATTGCAGATGCACTTGCTTCCATTGGGTCGCCAGTGGAAGATGATGATTTAGTTTCTGTGACCTTGAATGGTCTAGGAAAGGATTATGCGCAGTTTCGGACATCCATTTCCGTCCGTGAAAGATTTCCTGATTTTGAGGAGTTGATTGCTCTTCTAATTTCTGAGGAGCAGAGAAATGGTGGTGCATCTTCTTCAGGAGGAACTTCAAAAGAAGCTGTCTTCTACTCAAATGCTGGAAGAGGTAGAGGCAGAGGTAGAGGAGGCCGATTTGGAGGCCGTGGTAGAAATCAGAATATGCAGCAAACTCAAGAAAACCAGTCCTATGGAGGAGGACGTGGTAACTCTAGAGGCAGGGGGAGCCAAAGAGGTCGTGGTGGATGGCAAAGAGGTCAAAATGCAAACAGTAATGTTGAATGCTACTATTGTGGTAAAATGGGTCATATGGCTAAAGACTGCTATAAAAAGCAGAATGACATCATGAATGGAAAACTGCAACAAGGGAATTATGCATCTTCTAGTAGACAGGGTGATGATAGAAATGAGCATTTGTTTATGGTGCAGCACATGAACAATTCTGTGACAAGTGCAGAAGAAAGCAACGATGTGTGGTATGTTGACTCAGGTGCATCAAACCACATGACAGGTCATGCAGAATGGATGGAGGATGCAAGGAAAATGGAAAAACCAGGATTTGTGGAGACTGGTGATGATACTGCACATCCGATTGTGCAGATTGGAAAAATTCATTTGTCTATGCAGGATGGGAAAAAGAAATACCTGTCCGATGTATTTCATGTCCCAAATATCACCAAGAATCTGGTGTCTGTTGGTCAAATGGTTGAACAGGGCTTGCAGGTCAGATTTAATCCTCATGGATGCTTTGTTGAGGATATGAAAAATAAAGGTCGCTTGATAGCAAAAGGAAAGAAGAAGGGCAGAATGTTTACATTGGATGCAGACATGCCTGAATTGAGTGCAGCAATGTTTGCACATGGGACCGGTGTAGTTGCAGATATTGATATCTGGCATAAACGCATTGGTCATGTTAATGTACAGCGACTTAAATCAATGCAGGCCCAAAACATTGTTGCAGGATTGCCTAAGTTCAAGGTTGCAGAAATGCATAAGATATGTGAAGCCTGTCAGTTTGGAAAACAGGCAAGGAAACCATTTCCTAGACATGTTCAAGAGAGTGAGAAGCCATTGGAATTAATCCACTCTGATGTGTGGACTACTAAAGCTGCATCTCTTGGAGGCTGTCATTATTTTGTCACTTTTATTGATGACTATAGCAGAAAAGTTTGGGTGTATTTTATGAAAAAGAAAAGTGAAGTTTTTGGGCATTTCAAAACTCTTAAAGCTATGGTTGAAAAAGAAACAGGTTTGCAAATAAAATGCCTGAGGTCAGATGGAGGGGGAGAGTACCTCTCAAATGAGTTTGCAAGGTTCTTGCAGGAGCATGGCATAAAGCAGCAATATTCATGCAGTCATACCCCACAGCAAAATGGAATTGCAGAAAGAAAAAACAGACATATTGGAGAGGTGTCTCATGCCATGCTCAATGAAAAAGACTTGCCAGATTTTTATTGGGCTGAAGCAGTTGCTACAGCAGTCTACATAATGAACAGGACTCCCACTGCAGCAATACATGGAATGACTCCAGAGGAGAGGTATACTGGTAGGAAACCAGATATTTCTCATTTGAAAATTTTTGGTTGCATTGCCTATGTACATGTGCCAGATGAGCTGAGATCCAAGTTGGATCCAAAGGCTGAGAAGTGCATCTTTATTGGTTACTCTTTGCAGCAAAAAGGGTATAGATGCTATAACCCTTCTACTCGTAAGTTTACAGTGAGTAGAGATGTTTTTTTTGATGAGATGAGTAGCTGGTATAGACCAGTAAATGTGATTGATGATGTAGATGCACAAAATGGTAATGCTGCACAGAATTCACAGCAGCAGTCACAAAATATTAGTGGACCTGGAGCGTCTTCTAGCAGTGGTTCACACTCTTCGCCATGGACAGGCAGATTGAGATCAGGAGAATCTTCTCAAAGCAATGCAGATAGTGGTATGCAGGTATCACGAAAAGGAAAAGAGAAGGTTGATCAGCCCATGTTTGATGTGAATGCAGGTCACTCTTATGTGGATGGTGAATCCAGTGGCTCAGAACAGAGCATTGATGATGAGTTGGGTATTCCTTCTATTGTTACACCTGGAGTAAGGAAGACCAGGGATGTTTTGAGAGCACCTGGGAGTGAACCCACTTTGCGCAGGTCTACCAGAGTTAGGTATCCTGTGGATAGGCTGAAATATGATGGATTTACAGCCATTCACTATGCATATATGGTCAAGGTGATACAGGAACCAGAACCCACTTCTTTTGAGCAAGCCATGGGAAAAGAAAAATGGGAGAAAGCCATGGATGAAGAAATGGATGCCTTGGAAGCAAATGCTACATGGGAATTGGTACCTTTGCCTAAAGGTAAGAATGCAATTGGCTGTAAGTGGGTTTATAATGTGAAGCACAATGCAGATGGTTCTGTGAACAGATACAAGGCAAGATTAGTAGTCAAGGGGTATGCACAAACATATGGCATTGACTATGAAGAAACATTCAGTCCGGTTGCAAGGATGGCAACCGTAAGAGCAGTCATTGCTATGGCTGCATCAAAGGAATGGTCTTTACATCAGATGGATGTAAAGAATGCCTTCTTGCATGGTGACTTGCAAGAAGAGGTCTATATGGAGCAGCCACCAGGTTATGTGCATGATGTTCATCCTGAGTTTGTTTGCAGGTTGAAGAAAGCCTTGTATGGCTTGAAGCAAGCACCTAGAGCATGGTCTGACAAGATAGGACAGTATCTTGTCACTATTGGCTTTCAGATTTCCAAGGCAGATTTCTCACTTTATGTGAGAAAAACAGAGAACGGTATTATGCTACTTGTCATTTATGTTGATGATTTGATTATGACAGGTGACAGTGATGAAGATATCCTTCATGTGAAAATGCTATTGAAGCAGAAGTTTGAGATGAAGGATTTGGGAGAGCTGTGTTATTTCTTGGGCATTGAGGTGATTAGATCACCAAGTGGGATACAGCTCTTGCAGAGACAGTATGGATTGGACATGCTGTCCAAATATGGGATGACAGGCTGTAAGCCTATTTCAGTTCCTTTGGAGCAGAATGTGAAGCTGAGCGCAGATGCAGGTGAGCTTCTGGAAGACCCTACTATGTACAGACGCATAGTAGGAAGCTTGATTTATATGACTATTACCAGGCCAGATTTGAGCTATGCTGTTGGATTGGTAAGTCAGTTTATGCAGGCTCCAAGGAAACCACATTTGGATGCGGCTAGACGCATACTCAGGTATGTGAAGTCCACATTGCAGTATGGACTATTTTATGAGACTGGGGTTCAGATACATTTGCATGGATACACTGATGCTAATTGGGCTGGTAGCATTTCTGATAGACGATCTACCAGTGGATATGTGTTCTCTTTTGGGAGTGCTGCAGTCACTTGGAGCAGCAAGAAACAGCCTACAGTTGCCTTGTCGAGCACAGAGGCTGAGTACAGGGGTGCAGCAATGGCTGCATGTGAGGTAGCTTGGTTGCATAAGCTACTTTATGATATGCATCAGTCTACAGATGGGCCAGTTGTCATTTATTGTGACAACATGAGTAGTATACACTTGGCAAATAACCCAGTCTATCATGCTAGAACAAAGCACATTGAGGTGCATTATCACTATGTGCGAGAGAGGGTTTTACTAGGTCTTATTGATCTAGTTTATGTCAGCACAGAGGATCAGGTAGCTGACATATTCACGAAGGCATTGGGCGCAGAGAAGCTGCGCAAGTTCAGAGACCTGCTTGGTGTGCAGGAATTGGGATTGAGCTCGAGGGGGAGTGTTGAGATATCGAGCTCCACTCGTGATAAGCCAGGGTGACCGTTGTGTATTTATGTCACCGACGTGTCAGTTGCAGACGCGGTTGGTAGACCGCCCATGAATAATAGCTACATGATAGCTATCCTTATCTACTCTAGTTCGTGGCTCAGTTAGTATGCCACCTTAGTTAGTTGAGTTTGGTTTGAGACCCATATATAGGGTTCTTCTATTTCTTTGTAAGAGAGTTCTTTTGGCTTACACAACTAAGAAGAGGAAAACTGTTTTCAGCCTCCACCCTTGTGTGTATTCCCCCATTGTGCAAGCAAGAAAGCTTCAAGTGAGACTCCTTCCTTCTCTCCCACAATCTTGACAAAGTCGATGGGTTATAAATACGCTCTAGGATGTTCATCATCTCAACCCTTTGTCGATAATCCGAGGAATACATCACAGTCATAAACATGACTTGGAACACTAAGAACCTGTTCCATGCTTCATAATTCTGCAAGACAGCATCGAAAGTAAGGAAATGTTCGGATCGCAACATTTTCTTTACTTCTTTTTATTAATATTTCTTAAAAACAATTCCTTCGTTGGTTCGCTCTGATACCAACTGTAACGTGTCCACCTGTAATCTTGAGGACACGTCTTAGCAGTCCATCAGAAAGGATGTCTAGAAAGCTTCGCCTGGCACTCCCATGGAATGTCACGAGGTTTGCGATCTAGGTCTTTCCACGTCTGCCACGTAGCGGAAGTATTCTGGCCGTTCCCACTTAGGACCGACCTGAATCAGGGTTTTTCCCTAATGGTCATTTCCTAAACGGCAACTAGCATCAAACCCCAAGCGAACTATTTTATGCAGAAATGCCAAGTCCGAAGCGGATTCACGTTGCACTTGGTTCAAGGAGAATGGGAAACGAGAGGGATCCAAGGCTCGACCTCTCTACCATAAGGCATAGTCCCATTCCGTTCCCCTAAAACAGCGTAAATCGGGATTATTATAACTTAGATTCTAAGTCAGTGCCCTTGCTGTTTGTGTCCTTTGAACGATCTTCTTGCTGTCCATCATGATTGAGAAACATTCCCGGCCAACCGAGACCACCCATCCGTAGGACGGACCTATGGCCACATCCTCTGTACTTTCCTCAGGTTGTTTTAGTTATTTAATTACCTAACACATTTAGTTGGACATGTATCAATCAGCTTCCTTAATTAGCCCGTTAGGCACTAGTTCCTTCATGTAATAATAGCACTTGACATAGAAAAGCAATGTCAAACAAGTTCCTTTTCAACAGGTTATTATATTTATCTTTGAAATACAAAAATTCCAGCCCGTAGGCTTATCCATAATCCGCCCGAAGGCTATCCAACAATCCACAGGGATTACTAATCCAAGATTTCGCCCCGTAGACTAGTATATGGGCCTCGAGATCCAATCCGCAGTCACGGTGGCCTCTTGTGCAGGGCCCAGAAGGCAAGGGATTTATGGCCAGAGCCCCCTTTGGCACCCAAGCATCCTCCTACTCCAAGTAGCGCTCAACAAAGAGACCTCTAGCGGCGGGTTCGGTCCACCTTCCCGGTGCGGTTAACAACCCCCTTGGTTAGGGTCATGCATGCAGTCCAGGGTAACTGAAGTTGCCTCTCCCTTCAGGCCTTCAACCTGAAGCATTGGATATCTTTTCATCCTTTAATTCTTTGAACAGACAAAGCAAAACGGTGCTCTTAAAACTGTTACAAGCACAATCATTTCCATTGGTCGTTATTAGGCCAACTGCTAAGGAGCAAATCCTTCTTTCCGAATGCATCCAGCACTCAATCCGGGATCAATTTGCGACTTGGCAAGATCCCCAAGGGTTTGTTTGTTAACCCTATATCCTTGGGTTAGGGCCGTATCCTATTAACCCAACTTCATCAATACCTTAAGTTCAAATAGCAGTACATATGTTATTCCAATTTACTGATTGTTCTTTTGCTTCCAAGCAAATATCTAGTCCCCGTATCTTGGTCACTTTACCCAAGAAATGTACTATATCAGGACGATTATTTATCCTCTTGTAAGATAAACTTGCATAAGAATCTGCCAATCTCATACCGAGGAATTGGCCATTTCCTTGTGATTAAATCACAAGATCATGCGATACTACAACTTGTTGCACGAGTGTCGCATCTAATCCATGGGCTAATTTATCCATCAATGGCGTCTTCTAATCACGGTATCATGATTAGATATAACAATCCATTCCTGATTGTATTAGGCCGACATTGTCGGTCCTAGGGTTCCAAGTTCAAATCGAGTTTCATCTTTTTAGTGAGAGATCCTTGGGGTAAAAACCCTAGATCATTTGTCGCAAGTACATCCTACTGTCCCTACATACCGTGAATGTGGGCAAGTCTTTAGGGTATAGGAGTTTCAGCTTTGGCAATACAAGCGACTAGGTCACATCCTCAACGTGTTAAATCCTAGTTAGCTCTTTGGGATATGTTGTATTGAATTAACCCTTTCTAAACGAGTCTCTCGCGGTTTTTAGGTGTTTAGGTTTAAACCAATTTAACTTGTCTAATCTTGAAGATAAATATGCTACCATTTCCGTAGCCACATGATTCATTGCCTATGTATAAGTTGATTTACAAGTCCTAACTTTTTGGGTTAAGATTAGAGCATAGGTTAAGTTATAGCATAATTCCAATTGATCATCCTATAACATGCAAACAGGATTCATGCTACTAAGCTTTAGGATTTTATGTTTAAACATGCAACATTTTTCTACTTTCATTTCCGAATGAATTAGTCGTATGCTAAACTTACACAACCTTTCGTTGATTTGAGTTTTTTAGGCCACTTGCCTAGAGTTAAATCTTCTTCATGCAGCCCTAGCGATTTCCTACGGTTGCTAGTAACTTTCTTTAAGAATCATTTCAAAAAAGATGTTCAATAATGCGATATGCGGTTTATTTCTTCCATGCTTAATCGAAGTGTACTATCATAATTTCATTTTGTAAAGATGGGCATTAATTAATCTAATCTCATTACTTTACAATGCATAAAAATCACTTGCTAGACATGCCTAGAAATCTTATGCTCGCTTTATTTTGTTCTTTTTATTGAAAAATACTAATGATCGAATCCCTCAATTGTGAGCTATTAGCCAAAGTATTTTCAATCGAAAAAAACATGCATCCTCATTCCTCAAATGATCCATGCATAATTGAAATATTACGACGTTAATCAATTTTACGAAGAATAACCTGGACTTGTGGTGAAATGTCCACATGGATGTTAGAAGACGATCCTCCTACAGTTGCGCCTTGAGCCTTCTTAGGAGCCATCACGAATTCGGCCCTTTCCGTCTTGGACGCAGATTTATGATGTTGGCCTTCTCCTTCTCACGTGAAACTCCCTTTGTGATTCCACCGTCCTTCAGAATCGAACCTTAGAAATGGAACTTATGATTTTTTCCTTCCTTTTGTAGAAGCTCCGAGGGTGCAAATTGTCTACACAAAGAGGGGGAAAAGAAAATAGCTTTGTGGTATGCAAAAGGGGAAAAGGTAGCTTAGAAATCCGGGTTATAAAGACCCCTTTGGAAAGGGTTTATAAAAGTCCCTAGGAAGGGCTTTTAAGATAACGTGTGAGGGGGGAAATCCACAGGAAATGCTAAAAAGGTTATTTGTGTGGGGAGGATTTGAAAGGAACCCGGGTTAAATAGCCTTAGGGGAATGCTATGAAAGGCCTTAAAACCGGCTAGGGGAGGGAAAATCCACAATAAGGGATTTGAGGACTTGTGTGGAAACTTCACGGAAAAGGGGGTTAGGTGGAATTTTCAAGGGAATGAATGGAAAAATCCCGGGGGCCAGGGGGCTATAAGAACCACAATAGGGGGATATGAAAGGGGGCTTAGGAAACCCCCTTAGAAGCTTCAAGAAGCTTCCAAGAAGCTTCTGCCAACGTGGAGAGCCCACATGGTGAAACGGAAAGGCGGCAGATGGCGAACCAGGGCGAAATGGTGGCGTGTTGGCAGCAAATGGCAGCGACCTATGACAACTGGCGGCTTGCTCCTTCTCGACTCCCCTCAAACTGGCGACGTTCTGTCCTCTCTCACAGCCTTCTCCTCCTCTACGACAGCGTCAGCAGTCTAGAATTCATGCTTCACATTCATGATTAAAAGAAACACATGAAATGTTAGTTTCCATTCGTAAAATGCATTTGCACTGTCGAAAAAGAAACCTAGACTTTCATATACGCAAGTTACATGTGATTCGGTGCATTAGAAATAAGTACCCGTTGCCAGGAATGATGAGAGACAAAGGTTGTTTAGGACGTTCAACTTTACTTAATTTACTTAAGTGCATCATGTGCATGATGGATAAACACAATATTAGTGAGTTTGGGAATCTCCCAATTCTCATTTTTTGAATACTAAAAAGGTGGCACACAGATAACATGCCTATAACTTTCTCAAAACCATATGATGCAACCTATCATTGGAAAGAGCTTGAAAAATGGAATCTATTGAGCTATAGAGCGCTCAGTTTGGAGTTATAGTATTCAAGTTATGACAAATTCAACGATTTGACCACGTGTCCCAAACTTATGGGAAATTCCCATATTCCCCAATATGGTGTTGATAAGGCTGATTGGAAAATTCTGCATGGAACCGCATTAAGAGAAATGGAGGAATCGCATGCATCTAGATTGTATCTTGAAGGCCTAAATGATGAGTCCTGTGTTGCCAAGTGTAATAACTGAACTTGGTTAGAACTAGAAGAATAAAAGACCTTTGGTTGGGTCATGAATGAAGGCATGACCATTGCCTTGATTGTCTAGGTAATGCTTGGGTTAGGTTAAGATACCATAAGGAACAACCCAAGGAAAGAGCGACACAAAATAAGTTAACTTAAATTTGGTTGCGTAATCTTGTTTGAGATTATTGGGATCTTGCCAAGTTGCAAAAAGACCCAAGATCGGATGCTGGGAGCATCCGGGGAGAAAGGAGTCACACCTTAGTAGTCAATCGTGCAAACGACCTCCGAAATGTTTGTGCTTGTACTTAGGTACATTATTTGATCTCTTTGCTCAAGGAACTAATTCAAGGAAAAAACTTAATGCTTCATGTTGAAAGCCTGGAGGGAGAGGCAGGAACAGTTACCTTTGACTGTTTGCCTGGCCCTATCCAAGGGGGTTGTTAGCCGCGCCGGGTATATGGACCTAACCCGCCGCGAGAGGTCTCTCCATGGATGCTGCTTGGAGCGGGAGGACACTTGGGTGCCAGGGGAGTCTTTGGCTGTAAATCCCTTGCCTCCGGATCCCGCACAAGAGGCCGACATGACTCGAGATGGGATCTCAAGGCCCATGTACTAGTCAACGGGTGGAACTTGGAGCAGCAAACTTGTAGATTGCTGGGATAACCTTTGGGCATGATATTGGATGTACTCCAGGATTTTGATAAATAAAGAGCAGATATTGGAGAAAAAGGAATTTGCTTGACATTGTTTTTGTGTCAGTGCCTAAGTTGCGTGAAGAAACCCGTGATTAATCTGATTAATTAAGAAAGCTGCTTTTGCATGTCAAAACATAATGTGGTAGGTAATTAGATAACTAAAGCAAATTGAGGAAAGTGCAGTGGATGTGACTTAGGTCGGTCTTACAGAAGGGTGGTCCCGGTTAGCTGGGAACTTTTCTCAAATAATGAGATAATAAGACAATAAAGACCTAGTGTCAATAGATGTAGAATTTCCGGTTTATTCTATTTTAGGGGAAAGGAATGGGACTATGCCGTATGGCAGAGAGGTTGAGCATTGCATCCCTCTTGTTTCCCATTCTCCATGAACCAAGTGCGGTATGAAATCGCTTCGTCTCTGTTGTTCCTACAAAATGTGGTACAACTGGAGCTCGACTGATGCCAGGAGGCATATTTCACGATGGATTCCATAAACTTTGATGACCAGGGCTCATACACAAAGTGGATTCTTTGTGCGAGAAGTTGATGGGGACGCCTATCCTTTTTGGGCATTTCATTAATTTAGTGTGTACATGGGTGATTCCATAGCGGGTGATTCCGCAAAATGCATATTAAATTAATAAACGTTTATGAGTTTAAAGTGCGCACTCGTAATAAATTAAGGTTAGGATTGATTTCTAACCAGTTGATTTATTTATGTAGCTGAAGACTGCTAGGTATTCACTTTTGTCAGTTTAATTGTATTATTTTACTAACGATTGTGAATGCTTCAGTTGATGTGTAGAGATAGCAGCAGTGGCGGAGGAAAGCATTGGAGGATAGCGAGTATTCGAGTTATCACTTATATTTTGATGGGCGCATACCTTAGGCATGGTGCCTATATTTTGTCGCGCCTATTTATTGAGGCGTTGGATATTTATTTATTATTTTGTATGCGCATGGGCGCATGATTATGTTATTTGTACTTGGACATTGTATTGGGTATGCCTGACTCTTTGGGCACCGCCCATTAGCTTTATTTTTATTTTGTGCTAAAGCAAACTCAAAAGCCAAAAGCTTGCTATTTTGTAATTTGGGCTATTATTTGAGCTTGAAGATGATTAATACATAAAATACATGCTTTGTGGAGCGCTCACACAAGGCATGGGGGGAGATTGCACCCAATTGGTCTCTTGTTCATGTCGTGCATGCTTTTTACCTTGAGTTTTGTGCAAAAAGTAGAGTTCTTTTGTTCTTGGGGACCTTCCGACATTCACTACACGAGCGTACAACATCCGATCTGCGCACCAGTGGTATCAGAGCGAAGCTGAGATCAAGAGCTTCCAATCGCTACCCATCTTGAGCGAAGGCGGAGCTCCTGGAACGATCGAGCTCTACGATCAATCTCATCGCGAACGGTCGATACGGATGGATTCCTAGCGGTCAAGAACCTATGTTTCCATCATCAGATCACGAAGGACCAGCCTGCAACAGCGGAGGACCACTAATACATCCTCTCATACAAGTCGTGGTTACACAAAGATAAGTCTTCAAAACTTCATAAGCTTAAAAGCTTAATACAAAGCTTATAAAGCTTAAAGAAGCTTTAAAGCTTCACAATTTTAAATCGGCGCATCAGAGGAGGTCCGCGTGATTTTCGACGGCTGAAAAAATGCCCCTCCCCTAAAATCGACGTTGTTTGTTGCTGCTTAAGACTCAAGTCTATTACACTAAGTCAAGTCACACAGAATTTACAAAGTCAACAAGTCTAAATTCTGCAAGTCTTCCAAGTCACTCAAGTTCTGCAAATTTTGGTACTCTGCAAGTCACATAAGTCTGCAACTCTGCAAGTCAGACAAGTCACCTAAAGTCATAACTGACTTCTGTTCAAAACTCATAGAAGGATTGTTCTTGCGCAGAAGTTTCGAACTGCAAAGTTGTTCATTGGAAGATACTGTTCGCATACGCAGGCTTGCTGAACTAGTTTCAACACATGCAGAAGGTCAAAACACAGATTTTTCAAAGATTACAAATCTCGCAATAGTCAAAGACGAAGATTGTGAAAGCCACACATAAAAATATATAAGCCTTTACACCCGATCTTGAGCTACGCTCATCTTGCTAATTAGATTTTGAGAGTGTGAGGTCTTTTTAAGTTTTGCAGGATGACGGAACCACATATGGATGATTTAATGGCTGAAGGCGATCTTCCTGAACCTATGATGGAGCAAAAGCTGGATTTAATTATGATGCAGTTAGATGAAGAACGACGAGCTCGGCAAGCATTGCAAGTTCAATTGGCTAATTTATAAAGATCGACTACCGACAAAGAGGAACCACAATCTAAAGATCTTATCCGACGTACCATCGATGCGACTCTCGAAGCTCAATCCATCCGCAAAGAAACAAAGATAAGTAAAAGAAATTTCAAATTCCGTACTTTCAATGGCACTCGAGATGGAAAAACTGTTCTTGCATTCATCAGTCAATTTGATGATTACTTTCATGAGGAAACATATGCAGAAAAAGATAAAATCAAGTGTGTCACTAATCATTTAGTGGATAGAGCATCTCTTTGGTGGACCGTGGTTCGTAAGAGCATAGATTGTCCCACTACCTAGGAGAGTTTCAAGAAGTTTATGCAGAATTTCCTTCCTCCACAATTTCATGAAAAAGCCATAAAGCAATGGGACCTTCTTTAGCAAAGAGATCGTGAGACTATTCCTCAGTACACCGAATGCTTTTGGAATGCATTACTCCAGTTATGCATGCTTGAAGACGTACCTGAAGCGACACACAAGTGCAAGTATATGTTTGGATTACTTGGGCATTACTACGCTGAAGTCAATATGTTCAAGCCTACAACTCTTGAAGACGCAATTTCTTTAGCTCATGACACTAAAGACAAGCTTCGAGGAAGAGACAAGCGTCCACAGCAATTTCAAACCAATGGTAACTATGGATCCAAGCAATTCAACTCAAATTTTAGAAGATTTAATCAAGGTCGTTTTCCTTCATCATCTTTCCGTAAGATTTGGGCAAAACCACCTGCTTTACCATCCAATACCAATCACAACCCTAAGCCAATTCCACAGCCAAATCCTAATATTCCTAGACTTTCTGCCATTGCAAACAATATAACCAAAGCCAAACCTATAGTGTGTTATAAATGCCACCAACCTGGACATCTACAGCTAATTGCCAATCAAAGAAGCCACCTGTCCATATCAACTACCTTGGAGCAATGGAAGATGAAAAACATGAAGAAATGCCTGATTTCACAGAAGATGAAGACGACATTACTACTCCTTCGGATACTTTACCAGGTATGCCAACTCCACATTCTTTATTGACAATGAAATGTTTAGTGCATGGAAAAGAAAAGATTATTTTGTATGATGATGGTGATACTCATGATTTTATTTCTGCAAAGTTAGTGAAAGAATTGAAGTTACAAATTGTTCCTATGCATTATCGCATTAAAGCAGCATTCTTAGGCACAAGGTATAATGGAACACAAGAGGTGCATGATTTAGAAATTCAAATTGGTGAATACACTGAAAGAAGGAATTTTCTAGTTGTACCATTACAGTCCAGTGATATAATTTTAGGTATGCCTTGGCGTCATCAGCATAACCTTGATATAGATTATTCCACACATTCAATTAATATTCATTTTCAAGGAAAACATATTACATTGTATGGTATGCATGCATCTAATGCTTTTCCACTACTTTCTCATACTCAAGCTAAACGTGCATTACGCAAAAGTAGCAAATCTTATCTCATTTGGGTGAATGAACTGCAAGTTAAAGAAAATCATATGCACCCTAGGCATAAAGAATTTCTTGCACACTTTAAAGACTGTTTTGCAGAAGATCTACCACCTGGTTTACCTCCTTCACGTCCATAAGACCACAAAATAGATTTGATTCCTGGTACACAACCACCTTATAAAGCACCATATAGGCATAACCAGATAGAGCAAAAAGAAATTCAAAATCAAGTTGAGGAATTACTAAATAGAGGATTGATTAGACCTAGCAATTCTCCATTTGGTGCACCTGTTTTGTTAGTAAAGAAGAAAAATAATACTTATCGTATGTGCATTGACTATCGTGCTTTAAATAAGATAACAGTAAAGAATAGATATCCAATTCCTAGAGTCGATGACCTTATGGATAAACTGCAAGGTTCTGCCATATTTAGTAAAATAGACCTTAAATCTGGTTATCATCAGGTGAGATTAGATAAGACTGCATTTAGGACACAATTTGGTCATTATGAACTTTTAGTGATGCCTTTCGGATTGACTAATGCACCTGCTACATTTAGTAGAATGAAGAATCGTATATTTTTCAAATATCAGCATTGTGTTATTGTATTCTTTGATGATATTTTGGTGTTTAGTCAAAATGAGAAAGAACATTATGAACATCTATCATTGGTTTTCAAGTTATTGAAAGATAATCAACTGTATGCTAATCCGGAAAAGAGTGAGTTCTTTAAAACAGAAATTGAATATTTAGGTCATATTGTATCATCAGATGGTATTAAGGTTGACCCTAAGAAAATAGAAGCAATATTGAACTGGCCTATACCTAAAAATGTGCATGAGTTACGATCTTTCCTAGGTCTTGCTAGTTTTTACAGGAAGTTTGTGCGTAATTTTTCATTACTTGCTTTGCCTTTGACTAAACTTTTGAAGAAAGGTATTGTTTATCATTGGTCTGATAATCAACAGAAATCCTTTGACTTATTGAAACATGCATTAACCCATGCTCCTGTTTTACAACTGTCTGATTTTAATAGACCATTCTTTTTAGTAGTTACTGATGCTAGCGGATCTAGAATAGGAGCCGTACTTATGCAAGATAATCATCCCATAGCCTATTCTAGTTATAAACTGAAACCCTCTGAACTTAAATATTCCACATATGATAAAGAATTATTAGCTGTAGTACAAGCTTTAAGACAATGGAAACACTACTTAATGGGTTCTCAATTTATGATTAAGACCGATCAACAAAGTATTAGACATTTACTTAGCCAACCCCAAATATCTGATCGACATATCAAATGAGCAGCCTTTATTTAGAGTTTTCATCCCATCATTCAATATCAACCAGGTAAAGAAAATGTAGTGGCTGATGCATTAAGTAGAAGACCCACCATTCATAATATTTCTCTTATATCATTTGATTCCTTAACTCCTATGAAAGATACTTACCATCAGGACATTACTTTTCATGCTGATTGGAATAAATTAGTTGGAAATAACTGGATTCCTATTGATTCACTGTCTTATAATGATGGATTCATGTTTTATGAAAAGAGATTATGTGTTACAGTTCCCTTCAGATCTTTTGTTTTGAATGAGATTCATTGTCCTCCATACCAAGGTCATAGAGGTATCATATCTACTTTACGCACATTAACTGAAGATTTTTATTGGCCACATATGGACACTAATGTATCTAACTTTGTTTCTGAATGTTTGATTTGTCAAAGAGTTAAGAGACATCACGGTAAACAATATGGATTACTTATGCCTTTATCTATTCCATCAAGACCATGGGAACAAATTTCTATGGATTTTATTACTGGTTTACCTAATACTAAAGCTAACCATGACATGATTTGGATTGTAGTAGATAGGTTTAGTAAACAAGCATATTTCATTCCATGTAAGAAAACTTTAACAGCATCTCAGGCAGCACAATTGTTTTTGAAAACTGTTTTTACTAACCATGGATTACAAAAAGTTATTATTTCTGATCGTGATTCTAGATTTTGTAACAACTTTTGGATTACTTTGTTTGCTAACCTAGGAACAAAAATTGATTTCTCATATGTATTTCATCCTGAAACTAATGGACAAACAGAAGCCACTAATAGTACTATTCTAGATCTTTTACGTGCTTACACTATTTCTAAACCACAGACATGGGACACACACTTGCATTTATTACAGTTTGCATATAACAATGCACCACACACATCTACAAAGAAAGCACCGTTTGAAGTGATTTATGGTTATAGATTTTCTACGCCTGTTACATCTTTATCAAATAGAATTCAGAGTGCTGATGATATTGCTAGTATGCACGCTACTATTTTTGATAAGGTTAAGGACATGATTGCCAAAGCCCAACAATCATATACCAAACAAGCCAATAAGAAAAGACAAGCAATGAATTTCAAAGTTGATGACTATGTTTGGTTGAGAATAGAAAAACGTAGATTACAAAGTGTAGATAGACACCCAATTGTGAAATTAGCCCCTAGATTCTATGGACCATTTAAGATCATTCACAAAATTAATGACAATGCATTCAAGTTAGAATTACCACCTCACTGGAAAATTCACAACACATTTCACATTAGTTTATTACGACCCTTTAGAGGCCAATTACCTGTACACCCTGTTTATGAAAATCCACCTTTGTTAGAGGAAGAGACTGAAACACTTGAACCTGAAGCTATCATAGACACTGACTTTATGACCACTAGAACTGGCCGAAGATATTCTAGATATTTAGTCAAGTTTAAGAATCATCCTATAGAGGAAGCCCAATGGATGCACACTAGAGACTTAAATGTTTTCCCCACTCTGTTAGCTCCACATTGAGCTAATAGCAATTGAGGTCAATTGCTATCCCACCCCGGGGGTATGATGCCAGGAGGCATATTTCATGGTGGATTCCGTAAACTTTGAATACCGAGGCTCATACACAAAGTGGATTCTTTGTGCGAGAAGTTGATGGGGACGCCTATCCTTTTCGGGCGTTTCATTAATTTAGTGTGTACATGGGTGATTCCATAGCGGGTGATTCTGCAAAATGCATATTAAATTAATAAACGTTTATGAGTTTAGAGTGCGCACTCGTAATAAATTAAGGTTAGGATTGATTTCTAACCAGTTGATTTATTTATGTAGCTGAAGATTGCTAGGTATTCACTTTTGTCAGTTTAATTGTATTATTTTACTAACGATTGTGAATGCTTCAGTTGATATGTAGAGATAGCAGCAGTGGCGGAGGAAAGCATTGGAGAATAGCGAGTATTCGAGTTATCACTTATATTTTGATGGGTGCATACCTTATGCATGGTGCCTATATTTTATTGCGCATATTTATTGAGGCGTTGGATATTTATTTATTATTTTGTATGCGCATGGGCGCACGATTATGTTATTTATACCTGGACATTATATTGGGTATGCCTGACTCTTTAGGCACCGCCCATTAGCTTTATTTCTATTTTGTGCTAAAGCAAACTCAAAAGCCAAAAGCTTGCTATTTTGTAATTTGGGCTATTATTTGAGCTTGAAGATGATTAATACATAAAATACATGCTTTGTGGAGCGCTCACACAAGGCATGGGGGGAGATTGCACCCAATTGGTCTCTTGTTCATGTCGTGCATGCTTTTGACCTTGAGTTTTGTGCAAAAAGTAGAGTTCTTTTGTTCTTGGGGACCTTCCAGCATTCACTACACGAGCATACAGCATCCGATCTGTCCACCATCGACGCTAGCTTCTTCCTAGAGACCTTGCTGATAGGAAAGGAACCCTGACCTCGGGTCGATCCCAAGTAGGAATGGCCGGACACTTCCGCTCGGGGCAGACTCGGGAAGACCTAGATCGCAAACCCTGTGTCATTCCTTGCGAGTGCTAGGTGAAGCCTTTTAGACCCTCCTCCCGATGGGCTGCTAATATGTGTCCCACAAGTAGACAAGCAGACACGTTACATGTCCTCATGTCTCTAATTTTCTCATTTGAAAGAACTTTGTTGTAAGTGCTGTTCTGAAATCCCTTTTGTACATTTTCAATCCTTGCAAAGCTCTGTTTTTTTTCAGTCATTGGTCTATAACCATTTCCTCCACTTGGTTTTGATCCATAGACCGTTGGATATGTAGGCAACTTGTTGTAATTACTATTGTAGTTACTAGTTCCCTTGGTTTCTTGCCTATAAACATCCCTTTGCTGGCTGAAATGTGCTCTTATCTTTGAAGGTTGATTAGGTAATGAATACCTTGCACTTTTTGGCTGAACTCCCATTGTCTTTTAGCATACCTTTTAGCATATAAAATGGCATCATGAATTGTCTTGGGATGCATTGCACCTACTTCTGAAGAGAGGGCTAAATCTAAACCAAAGATATATTGTAAGAAGCTGGGAATAGCAAATAAGTGTTAAAAATGATTGATAATATGCCATGTCACACTGACATTGGTATAAAAGGAGAGAAGATGTAATTTTTCATATATTTTTGACACATTAATACAATTACAATCTTTCTCTTCCTTCTTGCTCACAGCTTCTATGGCTTCCTCATCTTTCTTGTCTTTCTCTCTCTAAATCTAGTCTTTCTCTCTCCTTGTCACTCTTATTCTCTCTCTTCCTGCAGTCTTTCTCTCTCCTCTACAGTCTTCTCTCTCCTCTTTTCCCTGGTTCTCTCTCTGACAAGTGGTATCAGAGCTTGAGTCTTTGATCCATTATTTTCTTCCATTTTCAGTCCCATTTTCCTATTTCAAAACCAATTTCAGACAAAAATGGTACAAGACAGTGACTAGTGGAATGCTTCAGGACACCTACAGTTAGCAAGAGACAACATCTGGAGATATCCAAGGTCAGATATGGCAGGTAAAGGCTTAAATGGTTGGACGTCATCAAATTTCATGCAAAAATGGAGGTAACTAGGGTAAAGGATGGTTAACCGGATTTAGTTAGAGACTAAACTACAGTTACTTTTCAAAAGAGAGCTTCTCTTCTCTCTCCTTCAAGCTTTTGGCTAGCTTTCATAGTGGTTGTCAAGAATCCCCTCAAATATCTCTCTCTGCTAAACATTTCTCTCTGTCAAAGCATGGGGAAAAGGATCCTTAGAGCATGAGCTTCAGGAGGAGTACCATGGTTGAGGTGTGATGTTGATGACCAGGAACAGCCCGAAAAATGCGCCGAAAATTGCATTGAATTCCCTGCTCTCTCCTCCCTACTCAGCCTGTTCCACATCCTCAGTCATTGATCTCAACTCTTAAAGGACTCATCAAGCACTTGATTGGCAACAATTTTCAGCCTCTGAAGCATCCTAATCAGTCATTCTCTTGCTCAAACCCTAATACACAGCAGGGCAGCCATAGCCATAGACATGGAAGCTCAAATTTCTCAAAATTTTGGACCTTTCCGACCTCCAAAGCTTCTCTAAAGCTAAGTACAAGCTGGATAGACTCCAAGATTGAAGACATTGAAGAGATTTCAGCCCGTGCATGACATTGGAGCTCAAATGGAAGGATTATTTTGGGGCTTTTCATCGAGCTTGAATCTTTGAGGTTCAAGTGTTCAAGCAAGGGTGGAGCATTGATTCTTCAAGGATTTCATCATATTGAAGTTTGTATGGACTGATTTCATGGAGATTTCAAGCTTTATGATGGATTATGAAGAACTTTTGCATCAACGGGGTTGAAACTGACATCCATCATATTCTTCAAGCTTAATGGAGGTATTTCCCTTTTACTAATCTCTAAAATCTCTCAATAATCCTATTGCTAATGGCTTTCCACTTGTTGATGAGAGGTTATTGATCAATTAATTCACTGGATTGATCAATAGATCAGAGATTAGTGTTAATTTTCCTCAATTTCAGCCTATTTCATTGAATTCCATTTTGATTCAAACCATTACTCATCATAGGTATCATTTGATCAACTTGATGCATAACCTTGAATTGTTTTGCTGAAATTCTCTCACCCAAGCTGAAATATTGTAAAAGGGTAAGTACTAGCAATCAGTGAGTCACTGAATTGCATAGGTAAGACCCTTCTCCCATCTCAATTTTTCTTATCTCAATCAATTGCATCTCATGAAAGGCTGAATGAATATTTCTGAATTGCATATCATGCTAATTGCTTAGCACACTAGCCTCTACCATGTTGATATTCCCACCAAGGAAAAAGGTGGATGCCGGGGGAGATAGTGGGACAAAAGTGAGGTGACCCTCCCTCACTATCGAAGATCCCAAAGGGGTGCAACCAACCGACCCGGGGGGAACTTTGCCCACCTCCCGGTGATTCGGAGCCCGTGTAGGGAGCCTGTCATGCTGTTTTATCCCTCACACAGGTACATCGAGTGGAGGATTGAAGATTGAAGACTTTCCAAAGACTCAAGTACCTACAGGACCAAAACAGGGTAAAACAGGGAATTTACAGGTCACTTACAAGGTATTTACAGGTGGATACAGGTACACCCTTCATTGCTGAAGCACAGGTGCAGGTACTATAGGATACCCACAAGTCCTACATACCCCTTTGCAGGGTTTGGTAGCCATTTGGGGTTACTATCTTGCATTACAGGGTCAAAACAGGGCACTTACAGGTCTAGACAGGGTGCAGGACTGGACAGTTCAGACTCTGAAATCCAGCTACAGAATTTTCTGTCCTAAACCTGTTATAGCGTGCTATAGCTCATCTTGAAGAGAGCATTGTTAACTTCGATTCGCACAAAAAAGTTCTGAAATCGGAGCTTCCTAGCCAAAGTTATAGCCGTTTTACTAACAGGGGGTACTGCAGGACTGCACTAATATGGCAGGACATAAAGGCAAAAATAAGGTCCAGGAGGATTATGCTCAGCAAATCATGGATTCTATGATGGATAACACACTTCAAGAGAACCCTGAAGAGCTTTAACAACAAGGAGAAGTCAGTTTGCTCAACAATACTTTGTGTGCCCATGAACAAAGACATAGGGAACGACATGAGGCCATCTTGTCAAGAATGGAGCAGATGGTTCAATCTACTGATCAGACCAAGGCTTCTATTGATAAGTTGGTAAAATCCAACGAACAACTCATGGCACAAATTGCTAAATTTATGCAGTTGCAAATGGCATCAAAGGAAGTTAATGAAAAGGCTTGTTCAAACAGTGGCCCTTCAGTCCCACTTCAGCCATCTAACCAGAATGGTCATGGAAATGGGATTATTGGAAGAAGAGGCATTCCAAATAGTCAGTATGAAGTAGGACAAGCTTCACAAAGGCATGATGACTATTTGGGCAGTTTGAATGGGGCCAATACTCAAGCTTTTGGACTGCATACTCAGAATTTCGGGGGTACTTTACCAACAGGAAGATTACATGGTAATTCTCAGCCACCTGTTGGAAGATTTCAGTCTCAATTTGGAGGTTCTGTACTTGGAAATCCTGATCAGCCAATTTTGGGACAGCAACCCTTTCATGAAAGAGAATTCAAGGACAAAATTGTTTTAGCCAAATTCAATGGCCAGTCATCTTCACCATCAGAATTAGAGGAATGGACCTCTAAGATGGAGTCCTACTTTGATATATATCCTAAAACTGATGATATGAAGATTCACTTTGCTTCCTTGCACCTAGAAGGATTAGCCCATACTTGGTGGAGGTATATCAAGAAAGAGAATGTACTTATTGAGAATTGGGAAGCTTTCAAGGCACTTATGGCTGAAGTCTTTGTTTCGCCTCTTGAAAAAGAGAAGCTAGCACGAAGATGGTATGGTTTGGAACAAAGGGGCCTAAGTGTAAGAGAATATACAAACCAATTCCTCAACTTGACCATGTATGTGGAAAGCATCAGTGATGAGGCTAAGCTACACAATTTTATGTATGGTTTAGAACCATCTTTGTTAGCTGATGTTATGGCACAAAATCCTACTTCACTTTTCAAGGCTGTTGAGCTTGCAGAGCGCTATGGAAGAAAGTATAGGAAAGAGTCTTCATTTCAGCCAAGTTATGGATAGCCAAGGACTATTTTAAAGCAAGGACAAGTTGTTAACATTTATGGCAACAATCATATGCCTAGTGGGAGCTTACGGGTACCAACTTATCCTCCATTCAATGCTTCTAGGTCTCAAAGTAATTTCAGGACAGCAAACAGTCCAAAGGTTGAATTTAAGTAGGGTGACAACAAGCCTAAGTCCACTTCAGCTAATACAAATCCCAAATCTATTCCCATGGATCTTTACAAGGAAAGGAAGGACAAGGGCTTATGCTTCAAGTGTGGAGAAAAGTATACTCCTGACCATGCTTCAAAGTGTGTATACAAAAATGTCAAGCCAAAGCTTTAGAGTATGCTAGTTTTTGAGGACTTTGAAGATGACATAGATGAAGCTAATGCAGTGACAATCAATGCTGAAAATGAAGATTTTGAGGATGACAGTGGACAGGAGTACTTTTATGATCCAGCCGACTCTTTTCCTTTTGATCCAGGCGGAGATGTTCCATTTGATCCTGGTGGATCTAGTGATGAGTCGCTTGCTGCCACTAATTATTCTATCTCTATGGATGCTTGGACGGGATCTAAGAGCCCTAATACACTTCGTATGAAGGGAAGTATATGTGAAAAGCCAGTGTTCATCCTGATAGATAGTGGCAGTACTCACAGTTTTGTCAATAACTCCATTATGGACAAGTTGAATTGTGTTCCCACAGACTTACAGCAGCCCATTAGAGTACAAGTGGCTAATGGTGAAGAGGAAATCAGCACACAGATTTGCCCACAGGTTTCTTTATAGTTGGCTGAAAATTTTGAAGTCAAAGTAAACCTGAGCACTTTGGAAATGGGGCCCATAGATATTATACTTCGTTGTGATTGGTTGATGACATTAGGCAGGATTACTATGGATTTCTCACAGTTATATATGGAGTTTTTCTCCAATGGATAGCTCATCCATTTACAGGGAATTCCTAGTAGATCTGATTTTCAGCTTATCACCATTCAACAACTCAAGAGAGAGTACAAGAAGCGCTCATAGATATTTGTTTTGCATTTGAACAAAGAAACATAGGATCAACCCAATAATTCAGCAAACCATCCAGCCTTGACAGCTCTTCTTGAGGAGTATAGAGATTTGTTTGAAGTACCTACTTCATTGCCTCCTAAGAGAGTGGTGGATCACCCCATTGATTTGGAGCCCAACTCAAAGACAATCAATAAGCCACCTTACAGACTATCAAAATGTGAACGAGAGGAAGTAGCCAAGCAAATCAAAGAGCTTCTTGAAATGGGATTCATTGAACCAAGTTATTCACCTTATGCATCTCCAGTCCTGTTAATCAAAAAGAAAGATGGATCTTTCAAAATGTGCCTTGACTACAGGGATCTCAATAAGATAATAGTGAAGAACAGGTATCCTATACCCAGGATTGATGATTTGCTTAATGAACTTAAGAGGGCTCGATTTTTCACAAAGATTGATTTGAGATCAGGGTATCATCAGATTCGCATGAGAGAGGGTGATGAAGTCAAGACTGCTTTTAGGACTGATCGTGGGCTCTATCATTTTTTGGTGATGCCATTTGGGCTTACAAACGCTCTAGCTACCTTTCAAAGCCTGATGAATAAGATCTTGCAACCTTTCCTCTTTCAGTTTGTATTGGTGTTCTTTGACGACATTTTGATCTATAGCAAGACTTTACATGATCATTTGTCACATATGAGGAAGGTTTTTGATGTGTTGAGACATCATAGGCTTTTTGCTAAGGAGAATAAGTGCTCTTTCATGCAGACTGAAGTGGAATACTTGGGGCATATAGTCAGTGAAAAAGGAATACAGGCTGATCCCAAGAAGGTGCAATGCATAAGAGATTGGCCAACGCCTACTACTACTACCTCTCTTAGAGGATTTCTTGGTCTATCTTCATTCTATCGCCGATTTATAAAGCATTATGCGGCAATTGCAGCTCCTTTGACTGACAGGTTGAAGAAAGAGGCTTTCTTTTGGGATGCTCTTGCAGATAGCAGCTTCAACCAGTTAAAGGAATTACTTACTTCTGCTCCTATCCTAGTATGCCCGGATTTCTCCAAAGAGTTTACTATACAGTGTGATGCTAGTGGCCATGGCATTGTGGTTGTTTTGCTTCAGGAGCATGGAGTAATTGCATTTGAGAGCCATAAGCTTATAGATAAGGAGATGGCCATGAATGTTTATGACCAGGAAATGTTGGCTATCCTGCATGCAATCAAGAAATGTCACCATTACTTATATGGCAGCCGATTCAGAGTACATAGTGATCATCGGGTACTCAAGTATTTTCTTACTCAGTCAAATCTCACTCCAAAGCAACGACGATGGGTAGCTACATTACAGAATTATGACTTTGACATCACTCATACAAGGGGCAAAGATAACATAGTGGCTGATTCTCTTTCTCATATGTGGGCTTGCAAAGTGTCAGCCATGACAGAACTACATAATGATTGGATTGAAGAATTACAGGAGGCCTATCTTTTAGATGAGGAATTCAGCCAAATCTTTCAAAAATTACAGCAAGGTCTTATGGAAGAAAACTCACATTACCAACTTAAAAATGGTCTTATTTGGTGGTAGAGCAAGATTGTTATTCCCTCTACTTCTTCTTTCAAGCGGAAAATTATGGAGGAGTTACATTCTTTGCCTTTAGCTGGACACTTGGGAGTTTTCAAGACTTATGACAGGATCAATAAGAGCTTTTATTGGAAAGGACTGTGGAAATATATCAAGGACTTCGCTATGAAGTGTATGCCTTGTCAGCAAAATAAGGATAGCACCCATAAGCTAGGAGGTTTGTTACAGCCATTGCCTATTCCTACGGGTAAATGGACTCATATTACTATGGACTTTATCACTGGCTTACCTACTACCAAGAAGGGGTGGAATAGTATTTATGTAGTGGTTGACAGACTCACCAAAGCAGCTCATTTTATCCCAATAAAAATTCAGTTTACTGCTTCTCAAGCGGCCAATCAGTTTATGGAGCATATTTTTAGACTACATGGATTACCGTAGGTGATTGTCCATGATAGGGACTCAAAGTTTATGAGTAACTTCTAGCAAGCGATATTTACATCTGTGGGCACTAAGTTGGCTCCATCTACGGCTTATCATCCCCAAACTGATGGACAGACAGAGAGAGTTAATAAATGGTTGGAGACTTATCTTCTCCATTTTTGCTATGATGTCCAAACCTCATGGGATTCTTGGTTAAACCTGGCTGAGTTTGCTTACAACAATTCCACTCATGCAAGCATTGGAGTTTCACCCTTTGAGGCTTTGTATGGTTACAAGGTGCCCTTACCCACAGTCATCTTTAATGAGAAGATTAATCCTCATGGGAAGGAAGAGTTAGAAAGAATGCAGACCCTTCTTCAGCAATGCAAGGTGAATCTAAGGAAGGCTCAAGATCAAATGAAGATGTATGCTGATGAGAAGAGGAGGCCTTTAGAGTTTCAAGAAGGAGAGCTGGTTTTGTTAAAGGTGCCCAAATCCAAGTACTCTATGTTGAAAGATGGATCTAGTAATAAGCTTGCCCACAGGTTTTATGGCCCTTACAGGATCCTTAAGCGGATTGGAGATTTGGCATACAAACTAGAGCTTTTCTCTTCTATAAAGATTCATAACGTCTTCCATGTTAGTCAGCTCAAGCCCTATTATGGTGATCCAGTGGATATAGTTGATGAGCTGCCACCTATTGATAAAGATGGTCTTGTTCATTACATCCCAGAGGCTGTTATAGGTCAGCGCGAAAAGAAGCTTCGATCATGTTCTATTGTGGAATATTTGATCAAATGGAGAGGTTTACCCTCTGAAGAGGCTTCTTGGAGACCTGATTCTATATTGGATGAGTATCCATACTTGAGGGAGACATTGGTGGCTGAAGCCTATTGCTTATGGAGCTAGTATTGATGCAGACTGGTTCAGGACAGCACGCTATTTTAGAACAGTTTTTATCGTACCTAATTTTTAGAATCAAGCTATCTACATGGGCTTAAAGTACTCTTCAAGAGCTTCGTTTTGATATATGGTACATCTCATTTGGACACTTCTATCAAAAGTTATGGCAGATTTGGTCCAGCATGGACTGTTTATTCAGCAAGCTGTCTACTTTGTTCTGGGACTATTTGTTGAAGATTTTATCGCTCCATTTGCTTCTGAAGTACTTCAAATCATGTATATAGTTGGGCCTTACTTCCGTTCTTCAAATTCAGCTCTTGTAATGGTCATTCTTCATTCATTTCCCATTTGTAAAGCTGTAAAACAGAGTAGTACTCTGTTCTATCCATCTCCTCTCTAGTTGTTTCTAGGTTTGTTTTTTAGGATAAAAACTTTTGGGAAGGAATGGATTGTAAGAAGCTGAGAATAGCAAATAAGTGTTAAAAATGATTGATAATATGCCATGTCACACTAACATTGGTATAAAAGGAGAGAAGATGTAAATTTTCATATCTTTTTGACACATTAATACAATTACAGTCTTTCTCTTCCTTCTTGCTCACAGCTTCTATGGCTTCCTCATCTTTCTTGTCTTTCTCTCTCCTCGTCACTCTTATTTTCTCTCTTCCTGCAGTCTTTCTCTCTCCTCTGTAGTTTTCTCTCTCCTCTTTCTCTCTCCCTGGTTCTCTCTCTGACATATATTTGTTTAATTTGGCCAAATCATCAATCCCTTCAATGTCTATAGAAATATTAATGAACATGTTAGAGTAATCACGAACGGACATGCCCCTTTGTTGAAGACCATACCATCTTCTTTGCAATCTTTCTTTTTCCATTGGAGAGACAAACACTTCCAACATTGCCTTCTTAAAATCCTCCCAAGAAGCAAAATTATGACCAACTCTTTGCATATATCTCCACCATGTATGCACGTAGCCTTCAAGATGGAGTGTTGCAAAATATATATTGGCTTCATCATGGCGAGGAAAAAGTGTGAAGTACGTCTCCAATTTGTTTACCCATTCTTCTTACTCTGTTGGAGATGCATTATTACCCTTGAGGTTGGAAATGGTAATCTTCTCTTTGTACTCCCTTTCATTATAAGTTGGCTGAAAGTTGTTGGAATGCTGCCACAAAGATGATTGTCTCAAAAAATCTCTATTCATTGAATCTCTTCCAAAGGAATTTGGTCTAGGATTATTACCACCATGATTCGGTTGTCCCAATCCAAAAGAATTATGCTGTCCATTAGTGGGCTGTCCATAAAATGACTTATCTTTGTTGATGATATCATGAAATGACCTTCTTTCATCAAATCTTCCACTCTTATCATGAAACTCCAATTCTTTTTGCTTGATGGCAAATTGAGAGGGAAAAGATTTGTAGAAGGGGTCGCATCCATGAAACTCCTCATTCTCCTCTCTTCTTATATCCTCCTCTTCTTCATAAGTAGCTTCACGTCTTGGATTGAATTGAGGACAAGCATGGTGCTTTGATGATATTGGTGGCTAGTAATGAGTACTCCTCATTGTAGATGGATCTCCTTTCTCAAAGCTTGACATAATAGGCTGATCAATTCTCTTTCCTTTCATATTGGATGGCTGAACTGAAGTATTTTCAATATGAATAGTGGGTTCATTTGATGTAGAAGATGCGGGTTGAGTCTTCAAATCCTTGATGGCTGCTACTATATCCTCAAATCCACTTTTCATGAACTTGACCAACTGCTGAAGTCCTTCATCCAATTTGTTTGATGTATTCTCAATCTTTTCCAAGGATTTGGAAAGTTTCTCATATTGATCATGCATCCCAATGTTCAACATACGCATCTCTCTTGAAATCATGTGCTCTTCAAAAAAATCGTGAGTCAAAGGATTTCCATCATTACCCAACTGTGCACTATGGGAATTACCAATGCTTACATCATCATCTTGTTGGTCATGATTGAGGGATTATTATTATTTTTTAATTGTTGATATATTCTATGATATCTTCTTGAATGGTCTCCATGACTTGATCTTTTCTCTTATGTTTGGCCATTAAGGATAGTTGCTGTCAAAATGATTGTGGAGGAGAAAACTGTCAATAACCTGCTTAGTATTGCACCAATGCCAATTTTTTATTGACCCAAATGAATCTTATATATCAGGGATATTCTTTTATTTAGTAATATCTCAGCTTGAAATAGGGTATATGGGTAGAATGAACTCAAACAGTGTATCCAAGACAACATGTTTAGGTGCAGTCCACTATACCCGCCTATCAGTAAATTGACCATAACTTTTGCTCTTGATGTCTGATTACTAAAATTTTTGATTCAAACGAAAGCTTAACATCCTCTCTTTGAATCAAGCTATTAAGATCCCAATTCAGATCATGACAGAATTTTCTGTAATAGGAACTGTGTACCTGTCCAGAGAATTCCTGCAACCTATTAACACCCTATGGGAACCCTGTTTGACCCTGAAATGAATCATATAGTACTCGTAGACCTTCAAAGCAATTAATAGACCTATGATAGGCTGTAAGGCACCTACGAGTATCCAGTAAACAATTGCAACTGATAGGTACCTATGTGGAAAGGCCTGTAAATCTACCCAAGAATGTCACAAACTACCCTGTTTGGTATCCCAAGTCTTCAAATCTTCATTCACTCTTTCCCAAGTGGTCTTCCATGGTCCACCACCTATGGTGAGAGATAAAATGGCAAGACCGGCACCTAAATGGGCTCTAAAACTCCGAAAGGTGTGCACAGTTCCTTCCAGGCCAGGTTGTGCACCCCTATGGAGTCTTAAATAGCAAGGGAGGGTCACCTCTCTTTTGTCTTGCTATCTCGTCCTGCTTCAAAAATTTTCCTCAGTCGGAATATACATGGCATATCTAGTATTCTATCAATCAAAGTATGATATGCACGGCTGAATCAAGATCTTGCCATTTCATGATATGCAAGAACAAAATGGAATAGGACTGAATCGAAATGGATATGGGTAAGGAATACCTGCAGCAGTGACTCACTACTTTACAATTTAATTCCACTTATCGATTGATTCTTATTTTCAGCCATATTACATTCCATCGTAACAAGCCATTCAAGCTTAGTATTAGCACAATTTTTCCAACAAATGGAAGGGATTAACAACAATTGGCTATTGATTTTTTTATTGGGTAGAATGAAAAGAATTCAGCATGACATCATTGAGCCCTAAGTTTGATCTACATACAATTCAAATGGTAATTCTTAGATGAGATTACTCTTAATGATCCCTTTTCAACAAATGGATGGCTTAAGCAATTGGATTTTTAAGGGATTAAGAGCAAAATTAAGAATTACCTCTTGTATTGTTGAAGTGGATGATTATGGAAGCTCCAATACCCGTATGAGACTTGAAATTCTTGACCATGAATTATTGATATATCCTTGTGCATAGAAGCTTTAGGATGCATCAAGAACCAAAAGCCCCATGATACCATCCTTCAAAGTCCAAGAATTCTAAAAATTCAAGTGGCTGCCCTGTTTTTACTCCATAGCCACCATTCTTTGAAGCTTCAAGTTCAAGAATGCATCAATGTCGGTCCCTTGAGTGTTGAAGAAGATCTAGGATACTTGTTAGAACAAAAGCCCCTTGAAGTTTGAAGAAATTTTAGAAAAATTCAATGCTATCCTGAATCTGGCATAGCTAGGGTTTTAAAAGCTCAAGAGTGATCAAGGATGATCAAGGAGTGTAAAGAAACCATGTATGCTTGTTGAAGACCTCCAATAAAGGTTGTTGAAGCTTGGTATGCCTTGGCTTCAGCTTCAGCCAGACATGGCTGAAATCGTGGAGAAGCAGGGCTTGAAATTCAACACAAATTGCGCCAGCTGATCCTCCTGTCCTGGAAGCTCCATTTCACCAATGCCAAGTGATAGGCTACTCTAGTTGAAGCTCATGGCACTAGGAATCAAGCTTTAATGTTTCCTCAATGGAAAATGGCCATTGGAAGAAAATTTCAGCAGTTGAATCCATGGATTCTTGGAGAAAAGCTTGAGAAGAAGAAGAAAGAGAAACTATCCCCAAAAAGTAATATCAGTTTAACCTATGTAACCCCACTTAGACTCCAATTAGGGTCAAGAACCACCCTCAAAATGGACCTCCATTTGACCACGTCTTGCTATTTCGGTCAAGGAACTCCATCATCCTCAAGATCTTCTTCAAGAAACCTCCAAAATTAGTCGTGACTTGTTGCAGAGATCTCTAACCAGTCACGGCTTGAACTGTACCAAACCCTATGACCAAATCTTGGTGCTCTAATTAACTAGTTCTTGTCCCTGTGACTAAATTCTCCATGAAAATGACTCTTTCCATGGATCAAAGTCCATGCTCTGATACCAACGTAATAAACCAGTTCTCACAGAAAATCAACTAATTAGAAATTCATGAAATATACCATTCTTTCAAGAAATACAAGAAATACACCATGTTTGTAAAATAGCCATAGCCAAGGTAGCTAAGCTTGAAGTAATATTGCCATGGAAGGCTGAGAATCAAATATGTGTAAGTTGCAACATGAATACTCACCTCATGTCAAGGTGGGACATGGTATGCATCCCATATATTGGTGGCTAAGAGCATGCACCCTCTTAATTGGTGGGAGGAAGGAGCCTCAAAACATGTATTGTTGAAAATGGCAAAAAGATATCTCACAAGTTTCATCTCCCCCTTTTATACTTAACCCTAGCCTCCTCTAGACTAAAGTGACTTATGCTTTATTACAGTGGACCATAGAGTTAGGTCCCCATGATTGAAGGCTAAGATGACTCTTGCACCAAGAAACTTTAAGTAATTGCATTTGTCAGCATAGCTGATGTGGCAGTCTGTGATGAATGTGAATGAGTAAGCTAATAGGATTCTTATTTCAAATTCTTTCTTGCTTGTTAGAGCAGAGAAGGAGGTTATAATAGTTTTAGTTTCTAATATCAATTATACTTTGCTCAGTCATGATGGATTATACAAGTATTTCTAGTCCCTTCATGGATGACTTGTATAAGTAGTGCCATGGGGAATATTGATGCTTAATATGACTCCCATTAAACAAGTCAACATCCTAGGTTTCTAAATCTACATTGCTTGCTCTACTGTCACTGCTCTCATGATCAAACTGCCAAGACCCATATACTACTTATTACTTTAAGTGTTTTAAGTTGAGAGCTATGGCTACCTCTCACATAGTTGTGCGCACTCTTCCACATACATGTAATGAACTTACCTTTGAATCCGATCAAGTTGTCTCCTCCTATAAATCCGTCGGTAGCTCCACGATCAAAGATGTGCTCTCAAGCAAGATTCATCTCCATGCTCCAAGCTTTGACCTCCATAGCCATGCACATGAGGAAGGAGGAGAGAAGAAGATGATGATGAAGAGAGGAGAAGAAGAGATTCTCCATGATCCCTCACTCTCTCACACTCCCTCTCTCCCTCTCTCATGTAAAAGAAGGAAGCAAGAGCAAGAAGAAAGAAGCAAGAAGAGAACAAGTGTGGCCACACACCAAGAATGAGATCCTTCATTCACCTTTTGACTTTTATGCGTGCCCTATCCTCTCCATGTGGGAGACCATCCCCTTTTTGGTGTCCATTCCTCCCCTCCTTTTTCCTCCTCCTTCCTATTACATGGGTCTTAGCTTGTGCCTCTTATTCTTTATAACTTGCATGGGAGAGAGAGTGGCACTCATTTACAAAATGAATTACAATGTGTTCGGTGCTCTTCTTGTTAAAATATTAAGGTGCACTTATTCTTGTGTGCTTCCTTCTATATTTTAGAATTTTTCATGCACTTCATGTCTTCAGATTTTTTTGAGTGCCCCTTTTTCCTCCATCTTCCTCTTGCCTTGGGACTATCTTCCACTTCTGATTTTTCAAAATTTTTCATCTTGGTCTTTTGAGGGTTAACATTATCCCCCTTTGAGTTGAGTGCCAATCCCATGCCACTTGATGGTACTATGCACCGAAATGTTGAGGATCGGTGTGGAATGGTTCATGGTGCCTTTGGAGAGGTAGGTCATGTTGAGGATGCTCTAAGAAGTAGGTTTTGAAGGTTGCCAATGTTGGAGATAGATGGTTGGTTGAAGAGGGCCTCTGTAGTTGTTGGCTTGCTACACTGCCATACGATATACCTGAAAAGAAGAAGAGTGCACTTCATGGGAGGTTGTGTCTACCTTATAGTGCAATGTACTATGCAAGTGATGGAGAAATTGGGAGATAGTAGGCAAGCCTAAGGTGTTGTCCCACACTTGAGGACTTGCTTTGTGTAAAGAAAGGTGCTATGAGTGACTTAGGGAGACATGTCTATCAAAATTTCCTACCCTTGATGTGCCCTAAGTTATGAAGTGGGGGAGGGATAGGGTGGTCCCTAGGTGTAGTGATTGTGACGCTCACAGAGTATTAATGCATAGATTTCATGTTTGTGTTCCTTTTCTTTTCCAATTATTTCTCTTGTTTTGTTTTCTTTTCTTTATCTCTTCTTTGTCTTTTGTTTTTTTTCTTTTCTCTTTTTTTCCTCTTTTTTTCTCTTTTTTTATTTTTTTCTTATTTTGATTACAAAGGGAGTACATTAAGTAGCATCCCATTCATGGGCAAGGGCCAAGTTGCATGGAGGCTTAAGGGATTTTCTTAGGAAGGCCCTACTTTGTATATAGCCCTTCAAGTTAGTTCTTACATTGAGGGGCGTAGATGACAAAAATAGGTGGTTGCACCTAGTGAATCTACTATCACTCATATCCTCTAATAGGCTCATATAAAATGCTGGCAAGAGGGTGGCTCTCATCATTGTTGAGAATCAGCAATCACACTCAAACAGCCTCTTTGTATGGAGTCTCAGGGTCAAGGACATGCAGGCTAACTTATCCCATATGCACAATGGTGCCTACTGCAGTTTCCTACTTTCCTATAAAGCATTGTACTTGCTTCCTTTCTTAATGCAATGATAGTACTCTTTTCATTTCAGTAAAGTGTCAATGTCATTGTCCGCATACACAAGATTGTGTTTATGAGTCCAAGTCTCAATCTTGGAACCTAATTCACTTGTGTAACAAACAGTGTCCATTCCATCATGAGTCTACACTTCTCCTTCCATCCTCCATAGCTTCCGGTTATGTCATGCTCTAGATCCCGCATTTCTAACATGGTATCAGAGCACAGCTGAGCATGGCTTAGCATGTCTCAGGTCTCCTCTCTGCTCTTTCAGCTCCTCTTCATCTCTGGACAGCTCAAGATTGGTGTATGACTCTATTTCCAACTTCATACTTCATCCTCACTCTTGTCTGCCATAGCCAGACAGTACCCAGCTCACTTGGAGCTTCTTGATCTACTTCTACAGCCCATATTTCCCCACGCTTCCTTCTGGAGAAACTTTCCTATGGTCCTAGCGCAGCTCCTTGTCACATCAAAGGCCGACATTGGTAAATCCTAGCTTCAGCATTGCACAAATTGAAAGTCGCTGCCCATTCTGCGCCATATTCTGGTCGTACAGTTCGCGCTGCCTCTGCGTGCTGTGATCTGGTCCGTGTCCATAGGGCAATTGAAGCTCATTACCCAAGCTTCCTTCCCATCAAGTCTTGTGCAAAATGGTTACGTCCACGAACTGCACGAGCTGAAAAACCAGGCTGCACCCTGCAAACCCTAAAGGGAAGCCATAGCCCTTGAACCAAAACTCATAAGCCTATTCAATTTCTCATTCCTTTGGGCTCAACCAATAATTTGCAACTCTGATCTACTCAGTGCCTCATTCAAATCAGCAAGGGAAGTGAGAAATCATAGCACAAGAATCAACATGAAGTCTTTAAGTGGATGCTTCTCATGAAGAGTAGCATTACTCTTGCTACTCATTTCAATTACATAGAAGATATTTTTTACTCTCTGAAGTTCATTTAAGTACTGTCACTCAGATCTGAAGGCATCAGCATCAAATCAAGAAGGGGAAGATAACTTGGAGTAAAAGACTTTTGCAGATTTGGTATTCATTGACACTCAGTTAGTGCTTTTTAGCACTTGTGTCTCTCAATCAATTCTTCTGTTGCTCAAATCTAATAAAGTCTGAAGTTGATTTGCTACTGTTCCCGTAAATCTAACATGGGCAAAGACTCTCCAAATGCTCGATTCAAAGGAGTCGGATTCCACACTTGGCAAACCCGCATCAAGCTCATCCTGATGAAGAAGGGTCTCTGGGCCATCACAAATGGCAAAGAGAAGAAACCTCGGGACGTGGACCTTGCAACTACTTGGCAAAAGAATGATGACAGAGCCCAGGCCATTATCAAATCGGAGCTAGATGACAGTTATATCCATCACGTGGATAACTGTGAGACCTCACAGGATACATGGAAAAGACTTGACACCCTGTTCGGTGCACAATCTAAATCATCAAAGTATGGTCTCCTAATTGAATTCTTCAGGCTTGAAATGAAGTCCAGCACATCACTTGCCACACATCTTAATTACATGGAAGGACTCCTAACCCAACTTGCAGGAATCAACATTAAAATGGATGAAGATGTTTGCATCGGTGTTCTACTTAAGAGCTTGCCTCCTGAATATAATAATGTATCAACAACTTTAATCAACATGCCAAATCCTGAACTTGTTGATATCCAGGCATCACTGTTAGAAGAAGAAAAGAAGCTAAAAACTAAAGAAGAACCAAGTACCTCTAGAGATGAGCATGCATTATATGTTGGCAACAGGTACAAAGGCAAGAAAGATCAGCTCTTTTGTGACTTCTGCAAAAGGACCGGACACACCGAGAAGTTCTACCACGCAAGAAAGAGATCCCAAAAGGCCTATCTAGTCGCAGCCACCCTTAGAGATAATATCCTATCAAACATTCGAGGGAAGGTGAAGGAGAACTCTAAAGGGTAGCTATGATTTTCCCATTGATCCCACACTACGAGTTTCTAGCGCTAGTTAGCAGGGTTGCACTCCTCTCCTTGAGGGATGGTTACATGTGAAACTTGCAATAGCTTGGCTTGAAATTTTCTACATGCTAGTTCTCTTTGCTCTCTCCACCTATTCCTCATCTCCACCATTGTTTTAGGTGGTACGGCTTCCTCCCCTTGCTCTTCTAGTCATGCTTGTGGTTGCAAAGGGGGGCTTGGTTCATGCAATTGTTCTTTCTCCACCTAATCCTACTCAAATTTAGGCCCTTCTTCATGGGTTGTGGCTCTATCAACTCTTGTGGAAGAGGGCATGCATGTTGCTCTAGCTCCCCAAACCCTAGAAATTTGAGTTCTTTCATGGTTAATCTAGGTATCATTAGATGGGCTCTTTGCTCCTCCACTCCCAAGACAATGCTAGGTTTGGGGGCCTTGGCATCATGGAGGCCATGTTGAAGCATTCTCCTTGCGGGCTCTAACTTCCTCTTGACTTCCTCAAGGTTCTCTTCTTCTCTTTTCTATGTTACATTTAGCATTGTATTCAAAAAGTCTCTTTGTTTCTCTAACATCCATGTCTCTACGACTACAGCTTTGCTCTTTGCCATGAGGCATTCACTCTCTGAATGGGCTAGTTGATTAGCTAAGTCTTTGATTCTATCCTCATTCATGACTGCCCATTCTTTTGCTTTCTCTTTCATCTCCTCCCACCCTTGATTCTAGTATTGGGATAGAGTTTTACTTGCTTTTGCTCCCACCATAATATATGCATTTGTTCTTTTTCCTAGTTTCGGCCCTCTACTTGCTCCTTTAGGATTGTCTATTTGTGGAGAGCTACTTGAAGTTGGTTATGCATCTCTACCAACTTCTTCGTGGTCTCTTTATCCTTTTGTGTTTTTGCTACATTCAACTCTTTTCTTGCCTCCTCTCTTTGCTTCTTCAACTCCTTGTTTTCCAACTCTAGGCATTTATTTTCCCTAGAGTTGAAGGTGCACATCTCCTCTAAAACCATACGGTTGTCCCTTTCCTCATCATATAAGTCCTTGAGCCTTTCTTCACCTTGCCTTGCTTTTAAGGCCTCTTTTAAATGGAATCATCTCCCTATTTATGATGGTCATCACCCTCATTTTTTCTACCCTATAGATTGCAAATGAATTCTTTTCTTCTTCCACCTTTGTAAGCATGTTCTTTTCTCTTCAATCATCTTGTCAAGTTAGCTCTAAAGTTCTTTTACCAACTCATCGTATTCTTATGTGTCACGCATGGTTGAGGACACTAAAATATTTGACACTTCCAAGTGGGGTACCTTCAGCCCTTGGCATGATTTGACATCAATTTTTGCTTCCTGGTCTTTTAGTTCCTACTAAGGGGGCTCCTTTACTTGGTGCACGTGCAAGTTCTTGAACTTTTCTCACTAAATACTACACCCAAGTCATGATATTTCTTTCATTAATTCCTACTTTGGTGGTTTCTTGCATTGGGGTGATTGTCAAGGTGACCGTGATATGTGGGATTGTGTGTAGAGGGGCTTTTCCTTTGCCTTTTGCCACTCATCTTTATATTATCTCTTCTACCACATCACTCTGCCTAGCACATCCTCCTGCATGGGGCTCATCATTGCTAATTCATGAGATTGGGAGAGTTGCTCCACTAGTCTCCTTATAGCCAACATTATATGTTCCTTCTCCTCTTATCTCAGTATTTCTTCCTCTTCCTCTTGTTTCTTCCTCCACTCCTCTTCAAGCCTCCTAGGTTCTTATTCCATCCTTTACAATTCTTTGTTTTCTTCTGCGGTGTACCGAGTTCTCCAGATGGGGTTTTTCAATGTGATCTTCCTTCTACCTCCTTGTCTTGACAGCTCTGAGCCTTGCTACTTGTTGATTGTCCTTTCACTCGAGGTTTCTTACTATTGAGTTAGTTGGTCATCCTCTTTCTCATTAGCATCTTGTTCTATTTTGTTGTGTTGATCCCTGTTGAATTATTCCTCCCCCTACTCTTCTACTGAGAATGAAATAGGGGGGCTCACTAGAGTGGGGGAGCGATGCTCCTCTTGGATCAGTGATGATTTTGAGGTTTTCCATATTACTTGTTCTCTTGCCATATTCCCCAAAGATTCCTGGATTATAGCTATTAGTACCCCTCCAAACCCTACATTTGATGCCTTGGAAGCTAGTTTTTTCTAGTTTGACTATGCTGTGCTAGCTAGAGATTCCCCCCTACTACCCTTGGTGCTGTTAGCACCTTTGTTAATGCCTAGATTGTTTTTCAAACATAGGCCTTCCAATTTACCTCATCTAGTGTGTTTTCCGCAAGGCTCTCAAGCAATGGCACCCCTATTCTGTTCATGAGGGGCATTGTATCTTTGGCTTAATAATAAGGTATGGACCGTATTTGCTTGTAGTCTCATGGTGGGATTGAGGATGTTAGTCAAGCTAATTCCATCGTTTGGGTAGAATTTCTTTTTGTCCATTCCCAACATCTTGTAGATATCCCTCTTGGGCCTTTTCTTTGGCTCTTGTCCACTAGTCCCAGGGCCTTCTCCACAATTTCTCAACTAAGTTTAACCTCCACCCTTTTGGTGGCATCTCTCTGCCTAATTATTATTGTGCCACTATTCTTCTGGGCATCAAAGGTCCTTAGGAACTCAATGCACTTACTATGGTCGATGTCCTACCCCACCTTCTCTAGGTACTTGGAAAGATTGCATTGTTCTATCATTTGCCTAACGGCCTCTTTAGATGTCACCTAAAAGGGGCCCAACAATGGCTCTAAGGCTCTAGCCGAGCCTCTATGCTCAATTAAAACACCCCATGGCCTCGCGGCCAGGAGCATCTGGAGGCTACACATTGATCTACCCAAATAAGCATTTGTATGGCTCGTAGTCCAATGGATAACCCTTCCCAAACTCCTCACAGGGAGCCCCTACACATATTGCTATTATACACCATGTAAAATAGATACAAGGAGCACCCCTCAGCTAATTTCAATAACCCCTCTACGGCTCTCCTACACCTCACGGAGGGATTGGCCCCAATATGCACTGTGAACACATAAAGCATATATGATACATACTTCTCTCTTTTAAATGATCATTTCAGGAGATAAAAGATCATCATTACTAAACACTCCCCAAAGGAAATGAATAACTAGCCCTATAGCTTAGGATACCTCACTCTCAGCGTGGCTCAATGTTTATGAAGGCAATGGCCATGCATCCAAGATCATACCATGTGTTGAATGCAATGTGAATGTGAATGATTCATAGTTCTCAACCATTTTTTATTCATTTAATATAGCATTGTAATAGTGCAAAGTCATTTCCTTTTATGCCTCAAGCAATTAAATTGCTACATTGCATTCCTATATGCAAAAAGGAAATGGCACTCCTATATCCTAAACGTAATTGCTACATTGCATAGGGTTAGCACACCAAGAGTATGGACATGCTACTAACCCTTTTAATTCTCAAAACACAAATATCCTATATGCAAAGTGCATTAAAAAAAATAAGATTCAATATGTAAATAACACTTATTACCCCCTCCTCTCCCTATTGTTTAGGGTTGTGCATTCGATGGTAGGTTTAGAGAACATTTCGATGTACTTTCCTTCATAAAGAGTGATAAATACTCAGTTTAACATAAATATAAGACTAAACTAAGGCTTAACATCATGCTTCAGCCCTATCAAACATCCACAGACACATACATTATTTTTTCCTATTTTTAAGAGTAAAAAAACCTAGTTTTCTCTATTTTTTTCTATTCTTTCCTCTTTATTTATCAATAAATATTTATTGATTTTCTAATGTGAGTTGATTAGACTTGATGATAATTATTTAATCCCTCATTTCCTCCCATGCGAACACTATTTGACACATCAAAACCCCCAAAATCCATAAGTTACCCTAAAACCACAATTTTGTAGGGTTTGTGTGTTTATAGAAAAATTAATAGAAGATTGATTCTTGCTGATTTTCTTAATATTCCTCATAAAATAGACAATTAACAATCAAAGGCAACCATTTTCAACAATTTCTCATAAAATTAACAATCAAAGGCAACCATTTTCAACAATTTCTCATAAAATTAACAATCAAGGGCAATCAAGATTTATCATAAAATGATGAAATTTATCACTTACTCATAAAACCATGCCTTCTCCCACATGTATCTCATATTTGGAAGGCTTTCGATACTCACTAACAACCGCTAACACTCCTCCAAACATCAATATATGATCCATCGTGTCTCAGCACCATCTCCTTATCGAAATCTCTCGAATTAGTCCACCCCCTTCTCTCATATATTAAGACATAGAAACATGCATCAAGAGGAGAGAGAGGGAGGAAAGAGAAAGATTGAATTCAGAGATCTTCAATTGGGCAGCCATTTCAAGCATGACAATATGCAATCAAGGGCAAAAAATTCAGCAATTCCATGGCATTGATCAGTTCTTGCATCTGTTCTTAGCCCTCAATCTCTCCCTCGATCAAATCATCGCAAGGGGGTGCTTTTTTTTGCATCATTTTGAAATGCCCTCCATTGATTAAAAAATTTTAAATGCCCTCCTTTGGGCCTCCCTCAAAGGCTCATGGCCATGCCCACTTAAAATTTGGCTCAATTTTGACCTTTTAGATGCCCAACTTCAATTTCTTCCCCATCTAGCACTCAGTTCATGATCTAAAAAATCATGCGCATCCGGCTTGAGGTCTTGAATGGCTAAGAAGTTACCTTACTCTAATTTGGCATTCAAAAAATTTATTAAAAATCTAAAACCATCGCAAAGTTCAAAATTTTCATTCCCATCTTCCATGGTCACTTAAAATCATCAAATCCACGTCTTTCGCTTCCGTCGGGCTCTAAATTCTACTTTCAATTTGCATCATTTTGCTCCTTTCTGGCATGTCTTGGACATTTGAATCATTCTCTCAATCACCAACCCCCCCAAGTTGTGGTTGCTATGGTATTTTAGTTGGTTGAATGCACATATCTCCATGGCTAAGTCGTATCTTCTATGTTTCTCCTCTGAGAAGGGGGAGCCTATTGACTTTATCCTATTGACCTACCATTTGGGTTCCTATCACCACATAACAACCCACAATTAGTTTTTCTTAAAGGGAATTCCTTGTACAAAAGGTAAAGTGACTAGAAAAATTAGTAAACTTCAGGTTATACTCTAGTGTCACATGACAATCCCCGTATCTTGTGGATTAATGTCCACTTATATGATGTAAGTCAATAAATCAGTCAAGATGTCACCTAAGTTGATGCGGATTGCAATTTGGAGTCCTTCCTCAGCTAGGATTCTATCCAAGTATGGATGTAGCATGATATTGTTGTCTAATGGCCGATTCCTTGTCATGGCTAATACCCTAAATGAGGTTGGGACTACATATGTTGGATCATACCGAATGCCCCTCCCACAGACATCAAGAACAGCAAGAAGACCAGAGAACACTCCCACAAAATCTATATGGAAAGCTTGGATTTCAATCTCAAGCCTCTCTTCCTTCCACAAACATGGCACACAAAAGATCAGCACTCTCCTCATCCTCACTCTCTCCCTCCATGGATTCAGTAAGAAACATGCAAAGAGAAAGAAGCAAGAGTTGTGCCCCAAAAAGAGAGAGAGAAAGATATGTGTGAGGAAGATGATAAAGAGAGAGCAATTCAGTTGCAACTCCCCAACCACTTCTCACCTGAATCTTCCATATTAATATTTCTTGATAAAAAGTATTTTGAGTACATAAAAAATATTGGACTTTATAACCTTAGTCCTCATTATCCGCAATGGTAGACCATACAACATTTTGCATTTTATATCTTAGAATACATAAAGGGATAGGTTACATGGCATTTTGATACAATAAATTCACATCTCTAAATGTTGGTGTGACTTTACTATGGGAGTACATTGTGGTACACGACCCCCCTCCTTAGGATTGACAGTAGATTTAACCAACACCGGTGGTACTCCAAGATCTTGGATGGTTGTGGTGCCCTTGTTGAAAGCCGTTACTATTCTAACATTGTCGATAGCAAGATGGATGTGCTGAGAGTCGTAGTCAACACTAAAATGAGCTTATTGTTTGAACACGTGACCCAACAATGATTCCTTACCAACAATTTTCTTGTTAGGTTAGCATATAAAAGATTATGGGTAGAATCTTAGTCTCGATAGAAACCGTTAGTTTGCATTTCCCCAAGAGTGGATAGGACTACCCCCAAAATGGACTCGGTTTTTCATGGTTGGTTGCAATTGGGATTGACTCATGGTGGTCTAGTGATCATACGTTAAGATATTTGAGTCAACTCCCTCATCAATTAGCACGTCAAAGGTGTATGCATTTTGAGTAGTCATAGTTATTTGTAAGGAGGCTGGTGTGCTACTGCTTCCTCGTCCTCCTCCTCTAGTTCTATGATGGTTGCAACTCTCACATTCATTGGTAGTCCTATCATCAGAGATTCATGAGGCAGATGTGAAGGAGGATAATACTTTTTTATGTGACTTTCATTGAAAAAGCCTATACTCTCCCCCCTTTGGGTTTTTCACATTGGCTGTGTTATAGTGATATTGTGAACCTTAATAAGTTCCAATCCACTGAATTTCTTCTTCTACTTGTGTTCCTTAACAAAGCACAACAAGGCTAGGTCTCCTTGCCCAAAGTCTCTTTGTTTGATATGTTTATCAAATGACCTCTTGCATCACGCCTTATCGCAGAATAGGGCATGGATTGCAATGAGACAAGTCTCAGATAGGCATTCTAGCTCTATTCCAGCCTTCTATGTCTCTTGGGTTGCTATTCTCAAGCTTGAAACAACGAACTCTACTAGTAGAATTGCTCCAGTCCCGCATGTCAATTTGAATGGGGGTTGTTTTGTAGGCCGTCCTATATGCCCATAAAGCTACCATGAGCTTGTTGTCCTAGTCACTAGCATGAAGCAAAGACTGCCTTTATTAGGACATTCACCAAGATCTTGTTCATGGATCCGGCTTGATCATTGGCCTAAGGATAATACGGTGAGGACTTCTTGCGAATTATCAGGAAGGTGGATAACAAGTGAGAAATCACTTCATTGATGAAGTGTGTGGCTTGGTCACTCACTGACCAACTCTATGGGGGGACAACCAAACCATAAGATTACTTGCTCTCAAAGGAACTTGGTTGTGGTTCTAGCATCATTTTTTCGAGTTGCTCGAGCTTTCGCCCATTTGGTGAGATAGTCTATGGCAACAATGATGTACTTGGCTTGTGAGTATTGTGATGTAGGGCTGATTAGACCAATGAAGTTGATTCCCCATTTCTCGAATGGTTGGCATACAATCACCAAGGTTAACTCCATTTTGTCCTTACAAATAGGGACTTTGATCCATTGGCACTTATCAGAGTGCTTCACAAACTTAGCTATAGCGGAATAGCGTTGACCACCACAATTGAGACTAGAGCACCTTGCATGGTGTGGCATCTCCATTGAAATGTCCTCTGAAAACCCCACCATGTGCTTCTGTGAGCACATCATGCATTTCATATTCACAAACACATATCCTTAAGAGTCCATCTTATCCCAACCCATACAATTGACCACCTAATCAACTGATAGGGTTGGATCTTCAAGATTGTTCTCCTTAACCTAGCTTTTTCTATGGGTCCTTTAGGTAATCCATTTTCTAGGATGTGGACTATATGATCCGCCCACCAATAAGATATGAGGTCTGCTCTAAACAAATCTCATTCATTGGACATTCAAAAAAGATGTGCAGTTGGTAGGTCATCACTAATTCCATGTTAGCCGCTTCACCTATGGGTATGTGGGACATGTGATCTATCATATAGTGTTGTTTGCCTTTGCATACTACATAGAGAAGTAAAATTCAAAGTCAAAAGTAACCATTGAGCAATGCATCCTATTGCGCAAGGTTTTTTCACAATATAAAGAAAGCTTGATGATCCACAAAGAAGGTAAAGAGTGTCACTAGAAGATAGTGTCTAAAATTCTTGAGGAAAAACACCATGGCTAACTCTTCTCTCTCCTTTGTGGAATATTTTATTTTAGTATCAATAATTTTTCTATTAGTAAAGCTCACTGGATAGTCAAGGTTATAGTCACCATTGTCCCCATAGTAAATTTTGATGCATCAATGTGCACATGGAAAGTAATAAACCAATCTAGGGCTCTTAAGATAGGGGCTGAAGTTAGAGCATGTTTAAGACTTTCGTAGTCTTGATGACATTCTTCAGTCCACTCAAATACTATCAATAGCTTATACAAAGGTCTTGCAATCATCTATACATAGTTTAGCACAAACCATTGGTAGTATCCTGTGTGGTCTAAGAAGCATTGAACTCCCTTGAAGTTGGTCAAAGGGGGGAGTTCTAGAATCACCCAAACTTTCAAGGATTCTGTGGCTATCCCATCCCTTGATACAAAGTGCCCTAAAATACACCTATGCTTCATCCAAAACTGGCACTTTAAGGGGTTTAGTGAGATACCATATTATCTACACCACTCAAAGACTATTGGTAGCTTTTCTAAGTGTTCTTCCCAATCGATGTGGATGCACAAGTTATTGATGAATACCTCCAACACTAATTTTTGAGCATGTCCCTAAAGATAGTCCACATGAGGTGCTAGAAGGTAACAGGGATATTGGTCGGCCCAAATAGCATGACTATGTAGGCAACACCCCCCTTTTGGTGGAGAATTTCATCTTCTACCTATCATTCAAATGGACTTGCACTTGGTTATATCGTGCGAAGCTATCCAAAAAACTATAGGCTTCCTTTCCTACCACTTTCTCTAGCATGTGCTTAGTGTCTCTCTTTGTAGCTACATTGGCCGTCTTATAGTTTACACAAACCCGAATCTTCCCAGTCTTTTTCATGACTAGGTGATACCCAGTCCATGTGCTATGTTTCTTAAATGAATCCTACCTTTAGTAGCTTATCAATCTCTTCTTTCACTACATGTGTATGCTTAGGATTCATCGCTTAAGGTCATTGCTTCAATGGCACTATATCATGGATTATAGGAATGTTATGAGTCACAATACTTGGATCTATTCATTTTATTTCATAGGACCATGCAAACACGTCCAAGAATTTTCTTAAGAGATTTATGAGCTCATTCTTCTCCTCCTTAGTTAGGTTTTCTGCTATGTACATGGGTCAAGGCTCATCCTCTTCCCGTATCAAGTTGACTTCCTTAACTTTGACTCATTCTTCGATGGGTTCACTTGCCTACCTCTTCCACTTGGCTCCTACTAACACCACTATTCAATCACCCTTCTTGAACTTCATGAAGCACTTGGGCAAGTCCTAGGGTTTCTTTTGTCATTTAGCTTCTAAAGACTTTGATTGCTTCCTTCTCTCCTCCTTTAACCTCTTACGCCTTAAGTGGATTGGGAGGTCCCCCTTGATGCATTTAGACCCACGTTTGGTGCATTTAGACCCAGGTTTGGTGCACTTAGACCCAGGTGATCGAGACATTTCAGAGTCCCTATCAAAGCTCACCTTTGACTCAGAGTTGTACTCACCATCCTCACTAGAAGAGGCTATCTCCCCTAGTGGTTGTAGCTCTGTGGTTGACTTCACTCCTAATAATGGTGTGGTGAAAGGCTAAACTAATCCTGCTTACTAATAATCTACCACCTCTAGGCATTCTAACCAAGCTCAATTGCAATCTACCTTGGAAACTCCTTTGTTCACTCTAAACGTGTTGACCTCTCAGGGTTTAGTATGTGCTCTAATTTGCTCAATCACTCTTCCATCCATGTCATATTCTATGGTCTCTATTTCCTCTTTTCTTCCCTCAATGATGATAGACCCACAATATTTGTACTTATCCTAAAAATCCTCATACTCACACTGTGTGTCATTTTCAAGGTTTCTGTTCTCAAGCTTTTTCTCACTTGTTATGAGGGCCTAGTTATATGATAGGTTTAATTCGTGCACCTTAGTCCATCACCACTACTTTATTTTCATAAGATCCTTAAGGGGCTTTAAGTTTGCAGTCAAATGGGTTGCTAGCTAGCTCACTTGACAAGCACTTGAGGATTTTATGGAGTTTCAGTTTGTTAGTTGGGATGTGATAGGTAATTGGTGTTGGTTGGCTAATGGAACTCTTGGCCACCATGCATAAGGGCACATTGGTGGGTAGGCTAGAAGTTATGGTGTTGTTGGGTTTGTTAGCAAAGTCTATATCTTACCTATATTCATCGTCATCCTCCAAGAACAGGATATCAATGGTTGCCAATACATGCATATAAACACACTCATCCTTATGACAAGGAATGTACTTTGTTATAGGTCCATACTTGCTTCTAGCCTTTAAGTCACCCTTTAGCATGGCAGAGATAGCATCTACATCCACTGATGAGTTTTTCCAAGTGTCCATCTCTATTCAGACTACTTCTAATCTATTCCCTAAGAATTTCAAGCCATTACCCCAATCCTCTATCATTTGGGCATTCATCATCCACGATCTACCTAGCGGGATTTCATAATCCACTCCATTCATGACTATGAAGTTCATGAAGAATTGGCTTTCCACTATCTTTAAGGGCCAATCTTTCAGGACTTCGAAAGGTCTAACCTTCATCCCATTTTCTAGAGTGGCATTGAACCATGTAGTTTCTACTAGTGGGTTTTTCAAGCTTGTAGGATTGCATGGCTAAGTACACTAACTCCTACTCATGTGTCTACTATCCCCTTTCACTAGTATCTCCTAGGGAAATAATAGATAAGATTGTGTGCATCTTAGTGCCTTTCCAAGAGGAATTTACTTGTGGGGACTTAGACATTGGATTTAGCATTAGGCTTGGTATATGTGTCACAGCATCATGAATAGGCAAGTCTTACAGTTCATGTTTACCAATTTGTTCTACCCATTGTTTCAACCCTTGCCATAGTGTGGGGTTTTGCCTAAGCAATTCTCCCAATGATAATGTCATAGGAGTTTATATTAGTGTGGTTAGCAAATTGCCAACCCTTTTTCCCTCCTCTACTTCATGGGCTTCCTGCCAATGCTCTTGGGCCACTGGACTATTCATAGCATCCATGCTCTACCTACGCAACTATGCATGTGGTGATGTTGTCTCTCTTGCTTTCAAGTACATTGGGAGAGATTGGTGGACTCATGGTTAAGAGCTCATTGATCTCATCCTCAATGATAGATTCAGCATCATGCAAGTGAGATTGTGCTTCATTTATCCATTCCTTGACATTATCCACAACCTTTAGCTAGTTGGGGTGGTCAAGGTACTCTCCTACCTTGCACTTACGTCCTCCCTCATCTCAGGAGTAGATGTTTCTACTTGTGCATTAGTAACCCACTTTCCATTTGTTAACATGGTCTCATTATCTATTTTGAGTGCTATTTTTGCCTTAGTCTTTTTTCTTCTCCTTCATTGGCTCTTTTTTCCTACAAACAATGCATGTTGAGTGTTGAAATGACCTATTTTTTGGCTGATTTTTGTTGTTTTTGAGAGCTGAATGGTTGATTTTATGAGATGATTGATTGGTTTGGAAGTGGTTTAAGAGTGTTTTGGATAGATTGGAATGGTTTTATTAAGCTCATGATGTTTATTAGTAGAGATGTGAAGTTCTATTGATGTTCTGATATGTTCTATTTGGTCCTGATAGCTTCTGTTGAGCTTCTGTTTTGTTCTGTTTTCTCTCTGTAAGGAAGGATGGAGTATTGATTGATAGGGTTTGAGATTTTTTGAAAGCTTATTGAGTGATTTTTGATGGTTTGGAATGGTTTTGGTATGAGTTATGTGGTTCTAATGCTTTCTGTTGACCTTCTGTAACTCTCTGTTGAGCTTCTGTGAGCCTCTGTAGACCTTCTGTATGCTTTTGTATGTGTTCTATTGGATGAGAGTGTAGTTTGGGAAAGTTTTTTAGCCTTGGAAAGAGGTGAATATAAGTGCAAAAGAGCTAAAAGAAGTCAAATAAGTAGCTATTGAAGACTCAAGTAAAGACTGGAGTGAAGTGATAGTAGGGAGCTGTGAAAAGACACTGTAGTGGCTCTGGTGACTCTTCATATTAGACATACCTCTTGGGAGGTGCATCCACGACCTAAGAAGGATTATTGAGGGTTATTGTGGGTGATTATTGAGTGATTGTAGTGAGGATATGATGTACTATTGATGGAGAGAGAGAGAGAGTCAGAGATAGTCAAATCTATGAAAACAGTGTGATTGTATGTGAGAGATTGAGAAAGAGAACTATGAAGACATTGAAGATGAATAATATGTGATTGATTTCCATTCAAAGATGGTGTATTAATTTTTTTTCTTTATTCTATTGATGGATTTTGTGAAGATGTTGGAGAATATGGTTGATTCTATCAAATCCGTGGGAGAAATCTAGTATGATGCTACGTGAAGAATTGATGTTTTCTTTGTTTTGATGATCAAAAGAATGAAATAATATTCTGCTTCTGTCTCTGGCTCTGCTGTGGCCATGTAGCAGGGAGAGCAGTACATCCATGCTTCTATCTCATTGTCAGAAGTGATTTCGGAAATCGTTCCTGGTTTAGGCAGGAAGTATTCACCCATTGATAATGGCTTTGCATCTTTTGAGAGTTGGCTTACAGTATCCACTGTTAAGGAACGTGCCTCTATTTTCTTGGGAAGGATCTGTTTGACAACATCTTCTTCTGCTAATGTTCCATCTGTAGCCGCATTGGGGGAGTCAGAAGATAATTCCAAGGAGGTGGATCCATGTCCTTTTTGAGCACCATATAGCTTCAGCACCACTTTATTGGGTCCTCTACCCAAGGTCAAGGTTCCTTTGAACCAATCCGTCCTTGCTCTGGCTTCAAAAAGCCATGGTCTGCCCAGTAACAAGGGGTAGGATGTACCATAAGAGTTTGGATTCACCACCAGATAGGTTAGCCAATAATCTTTTCCAGCCACTGTAGTCTTCACATATGGGAGAATGCCCAAAGGCTTGATTTTGCTCTGATCCGCCAGTCTGATAAGCCATTGGGTTGGTTGCACACCTTGTAGGCCTAGATCCTTCATTGTCACATCCATCATAATGTTCACTGATGAGCCACCATCAATCAGTGCATTTGCAATAAAGCAGCCTTCTATCCACACGCCAGTCTCTGGGGTACCCGGATCTAGGAAGGCGTTAGCCATGCCCACTTCTTTTACAGGCTCTGGAGCTTTGTTGGACTTTGTTGCTATTGAGGGAGCAATCCTTAAGCCACGTCTTCTTGTCAGTATACTTTTGAACCTTTTTCGGCAACTGGGAGATAACATCAATAATTGTCGGAATGTGAGGTTTGGTTTAAAGGTATCTAGATCTCTGACCAGATCGTATTCCTTAATAGGATCCACTGGCTTCTCTAACCGGTTAGGGAATGGGGCAACACCCACTTTCATTTTTCTTTTTTCTTCCAACAGGGGCATCATGGGGACTTCTTCTGCCACTTGTGGCACCTCCTCCTCTTCTATCTCCTGGACCTCTGGTCCTATCTCTGGAATTGTCTCCGTGACTCCTTGTGGCACTGTAGTGCTCTGTACGGCACTGTAAGGCTTTGTTTTGTTCTGTTCTTCTGTTGGAAGATTGAACTTTATTGTTCTAGCAAGAGGATTATTTTCTTTCTAGATAGGTGGTTCCTTCTTCTTTGTACGCGTGATGGCAGCAACTTCCAATTCCACTAAATTGGAGGTAGGCTCTTGAGCCTTGGCCGGACTATTAGTAGCACTGTTTTTCACTGGGGCTGGGCTTGGACAGTCTTTTGCAATGTGGCCTTCTCCTTTGCATCGACTGCATAAGGGCTTATAATCCACTTACCTTCTGGGATTTGGATAATTTGGTGAAATGTGTCCCTTTTCTCCGCATCTGTAACACTCCACTTCTGATCTCTGACGACCTCCAAACTGTCTTCCTCTATAACTTTGGGATGGAAATCTTCTAGGTCCGAAATTAGGACCAAACTCCCTAGGCTTTGGTCCAATATCTTGTGTTGTCATTTTGGATTCCAGCAAGTTGAATCTTGCGTCTTCCTCTTTCCTTCTCCTATCATGCATCTCCTTTAGAGAGCAAATACCCTCTGTATGGTTCTTTCCCAAACAGTAGGAACAGAAAGCTCCAGGGACTGTTGGCTTTCGTGTACATTCAGTGGCTAAATGGCCTGCTTGATGACACTTACCACACCAAGTATTTGACCGCATCACATCTCTTCCTGCTCCTGCAACGTTGGATATGCTAGCGGTATTCACTTTCAGTGTCTGTAGCTGCTCTGTAATCACATCCATCAACTCCTTTTTTATATTTGCAACTGAGTTGGATAAATAATCCTTCCAGATTTCTCCTCTTGAGGTACTGGCAGTAGGGTTTTTAGGAGTCTCTGTAATCACTACATAAACAAGCCGTCTTTCAACAGTGGCTCATGCCGCCCTCACCCACCTTTGCCAAGAAAAGATGATGATGATGCACCGTGTCAACAAGCACCAGTCTCACGATTCCAACAGGCATCAGAGGGTCCCTGTTATGTGACATTCTTGGATGCGTCATCAGAAGATGAGTCTTCAAGCCAAGAGGTAACTAATCTTGAAACCAAACCCGAAACGGCTCTAATCCCATTTCAACATCTCAAGGAGCAACCTGAGTCTCCACCAAGAGAAGAAGGCATTCAAAGTGGAACATCAGATGAGGACACCACTCCATTGAAGGAGTGGGATCTGTATCCAGAAGCAGTCCGTGGGACCTTCATCCGTGAACTAGAAGGTGAAAGGCAGTTAACTTTTGTGGATGCAGATGGCACTAAACGCCATTTGAAGGTGGATAGCAGCCTATCAGAAGAGGAGTTGTCAACTTTGTACAACTTGTTGAAAGAGAATTTGGACGTGTTTGCGTGGTCCTACAAAGACCTAAAGGGGATTGATCCCACAATATGTCAGTATCATATTGATTTGGATCCTGATGCCAAGCCAGTACAGCAACGACAGAGGCGAATGAACCCGAATTATTCCACATTGGTGAAAGCAGAGCTACTGAAGCTTTTGGAAGCCGAGTTCATCTATCCAGTGGAAAATAGTGAATGGGTCTCACCCATCGTGGTTGTACCCAAGAAGAATGGAAAGCTTCGTATATGTGTGGATTTCTGCAAGTTGAATTCCAAGACGAAGAAGGATCACTTTCCTATCCCTTTCACAGACCAACTGTTGGACACAATGGCAGGACATGAGCTTTATTCCCTTCTGGATGGATTCAGCAGATATAACCAAAAGCAGATAGCAGAAGAAGACCAATCCAAAACAACCTTCACCATAGAATGGGGGACCTACGCTTACCAAGTGATGCCATTGTGGGCTCTACAATGCCCCTGCTACCTTCCAACGAGTCATGATGGCCGCATTCCAAAATCATCTGCATGACTTTATTGAGGTATATTTGGATGACTTCTGTGTCTATAGGTTGATCCGTGAACACTGGGGACATTTGGAACAATGCTTTGACCGGTGCCAAGAGTATGGGATTTACCTCAACCCCAACAAATGCATCTTTGGGGTCTCTTTTGGAGTTCTGTTGGGCCACATTGTCTTTGCACAAGGGATATCAACAGACCTTGCAAAGATCGAGAAGATCGCAAGTCTGACAGTGCCCACCAACCTTAAACAGTTGAGGGGATTCCTGGGCCACGTGGGTTACTACAAAAGGTTCATAGCTCATTTTGCAAAAAAGGCAACCTCCTTGCACAAGCTTCTGAGGAAAGATGTAGAGTTTATTTGGATGGAAGAATGTGACAAAGCCTTCAACATTCTGAAGCAGCGTCTGATTGAGGCACCCATCCTGCAACCTCCTGACCGGACGAAGGAGTTCCATGTGCATACTGATGCATCCATTGAAGGCTTAGGCGTAGTTCTACGCCAGAAGAGCTCCTCGAAGCTGGATCATCCCATCTATTATGCAAGCCGAAAAGTCACTGATAGGGAACGGAACTATACAGTGATAGAGCTGGAGTGCTTGGCAATGGTGTTTGCCCTAGAGAAGTTTCGCCACTACCTACTCTCTACCCACTTTAAATTTTATGTGGATCATGAGGCCCTATCCTTCTTGATGAACAAAGAAGACGTCAAAGGACGAATGATGAGATGGCTCCTATTATTCCAAGAGTTTGACTTTGAGGTAATTACCAAACTTGGTCGTTCCCATGTTCTGGCTGATCATCTGTTGCGTATCCCACAGACTGCAGATGAGGAGCAGGATGATCCAGACCTCCCTGATGCTTCCCTATTCCTGGTAGAAACTGTAACCCCCTGGTATGCAGAAATTGCCAATCTGGTGGCAATCCAACAGTACCCTCCAGGTATTTCTAGTCGGGAAAGGAAGAAGCTCATGTTAGAATCAGCCCCCTACAACCTGTTAGGCGGTGCACTATACAAGAAAGGCAAAGATGAAGTGCTCAGAAGATGTGTTGCAGGAGATGAGATTGGGATTGTTCTGAAGGCTTGCCATGACGAGCCATGTGGAGGCCACTTTGCAGGAGAAGCCACATCCAGGAAGGCTTTGTTAGCAGGTTACTGGTGGCTGACCATACACAAGGATGCCTATGATTACTGTAAGCGATGTGATGCCTGTCAAAGAATGGGGAAACCTACCAAGACCAGCGCTATGCCACTGCAACCTATCCTTCCTTTGAAGCCATTCGAGAAGTGGGGCATCAACTTCGTCGACCCAATCGATCCTCCCACCAGAAGAAAACAGAACATATACATCTTGGTATGTACGGATTATGTCACAAAGTGGTGTGAAGCTAAAGCCCTAAAGCGGGATGATGGTAACAGCGTGGCCCTGTTCATGTAGGAGAATATCATCACCCGTTTTGGCAGTCCCCTAGAGCTGGTAAGTGACAGAGGCACTCATTTCATTAATAAAGTCATGGAAGAGTTGACAGAGCTGTATAAGATTCGCCATCGCAAGTCCACTCCTTATTACCCCAGAGCTAATGGCCAAGTTGAAGTCACCAATTGCATCCTCTGCTCAATCCTGACACGAACAATTGCAGCACATCGTCGTGATTGGGATGATCAACTTACAGAGGCCCTCTGGGCGTATAGAACCTCCCATAAAGCAGCTACAGGACACACCCCTTTTAGCTGGTGTATGGTACAGAAGCTGTTTTCCCTGTTGAACTAGAATTGCCCTCTTTGTGAGTGGCTATTAAAGAGCGTTTGGGGGACGATGATTCACTGCAACACCGTCTCCTGCATTTGGAATGTTTGGACGAAACTCGCAGGATGGCTCTACAGTGCATGGAAGCCACGCAAGCTCGCGTCGTAAGGCTTACCATGACAGCTTCATCAAGCACAAGGAGTTCAAAGAAAGTGATTTGGTCCTAACCTATGATTCACGATTTGGCAAGTTTCCTGGCAAGCTCCAACAATGGTGGATGGGCCCATATAAGGTACTTGCTGTCAACCCTAATGGCTCTATCCAAGTGCAGACCGTTGATGCCTCTGATGATCCCTTCCTAATCAATGGATATCGCCTAAAGAAGTACTTCCCTCCTTGGGGATCTTGACAATCACGGTCACCTGATCCTTTCCCCCATTGTTGTGGCACTATAACTCTTATGATTCTACTTCTGATAGCCGTTCTTGAGCCACTCCTGATGAGGTGGACGCAACCCTCTGTCCCCTCAGTCCCACCTTCTAGCCCTGATCTCTTATCCTTTATTTTCCACTAGCGGCAGTGGCGATGTTGGTTCTGACAAATGGTATTTCCACCATTCCCTTGCTTAATTAGAAAAAAAAAAGAAAAAATATACATATCGGTCATGGGAGAAAAGGACTTTGGTCCCTGTCATGCCGACCTATTCTTCGAGAAAAGGTGGAGACACCCTCGGGAATAGAAGGGGAAAAAAAAACAAAAAAAAGAAACAAAAAAAACAAAGAAAACAAGAAAAGAAAAAAACTGTTATGGGAGAAAATGAAGAAATTCCCTGTCATAGCAGGCCTCGTTCCACGAAAAGGTGGTTAACACCCTTGGGCGAGAAGCTGGCTGTGGAAAAGGTGGCAACACCCCCAGCAGTCCAGAAAGTGGATTCATCAGTTGACATCCCCAGGATCCAGTTCTGAAGCTACCTCCCTTGGTATGCTGTGTCCTGTGTCTCTCTACAGAGCGTTTGGCAGTCCTCTAGCAGACGCCATGTTCCTATCTAACCCCACATTCAACCTGATGGCTACCTCCCTAGGTACGCCTCTTCAACAACTCACAACGCGATCTTCATCGACAAACAATCGAGTGACGCGAGCTTTCATCCTAACCAGATGGGGATGTGAGTATGGGTTGCCCTCTGTATTTATTAAATGAGAGTGAGACAGAGGGTGGGGCGAGTTGTTGAGAATCATCAATCACACTCAAACAGCCTCTTTGTATGGAGTCTCAGGGTCAAGGACATGCAGGCTAACTTATCCCATATGCACAATGGTGCCTACTGCAGTTTCCTACTTTCCTATAAAGCATTGTACTTGCTTCCTTTCTTAATGCAATGATAGTACTCTTTTCATTTCAGTAAAGTGTCAATGTCATTGTCCACATACACAAGATTGTGTTTATGAGTCCAAGTCTCAATCTTGGAACCTAATTCACTTGTGTAACAAACAGTGTCCTTTCCATCATGAGTCTACACTTCTTTTTCCATCCTCCATAGCTTCCGGTTTTGCCATGCTCTAGATCCCGCATTTCTCACATGGTATCAGAGCCCAGTTGGGCATGGCATTGCTTGTCTAGCCTCTCTTGATTCCTTTCAACCTCAGTCTAGCTCAATGTCAGCTCATGACTTCATCTCCCAACTCTACTCTCACTGAAGCTTCCATGGCAGCCATATCCAGCAGCACCCTGTCAGATTGAGCTGCTTATATCTCACTCCACAGGTCAAATCTCTTGGGGCTTCCTTCTGGAAAAGTATTCCCCAACTCACAAAGCTTCCCTATATCACATCAATCCAGGACATTGGACCATCTGGAGCTCAGGATTGTGAAAATCCCCAATCTCTGCTCTGTGTCTGCCATAGCCAGACAGGACCTACCTTACTTGGAGCTTCCATAACTCTTCAACCAGGCCATTTCAGCCCACGATTTCTTCTAGGGAGTTGTTTCTCTGCTTAAGGCGCTTCATCCTGGCACGAGAATCGATGACATTACTGCGCCCTGGCTTCAGCATTGTGAAAATCGCAGAATCCTGTTAGAAATGCGCCTGCTGCTGTTCGACGTGCCTGCGTGCTGCATACTATCCACGATTTTGATGATTACGATAGGGCTTTGGTAGCCCATGAAATCAGCTTCCTAGGCATATAAAAATTTTTGAAAATGATCCACTATAGCTCCTGCAATCTGAGAAAAACCAGGCCCATGTCTCAGAAACCCTAATTCCACCATAGCCAAAGCTTCAAAATCTTGACATTTTTCACTGTTTCTCTCACTGAAGTTATCAACAGTGATTTTAATCACTGAGCAATACTCTCTGAAGTTCATTAAAGTACTGTCACTCAGATCTGAAGGCATCAGCATCAAATCAAGAAGGGGAAGATCACTTGGATTTTAAAAGAGTAAAAGACTTTTGCAGATTTGGTATTCATTGACACTCAGTTAGTGTTTTTTAACACTTGTGTCTCTCAATCAATTCTTCTGTTGCTCAAATCTAATAAGTCTGAAGTTGATTTGCTACTGTTCCCGTAAATCTAACATGGAAAAAGACTCTCCAAATGCTCGATTCAAAGGAGTCGGGTTCCACACTTGGCAAACCCGCATCAAGCTCATCCTGATGAAGAAGGGTCTCTGGGCCATCACAAATGGCAAAGAGAAGAAACCTCGAGAAGCGGACCTTGCAACTACTTGGCAAAAGAATGATGACAGAGCTCAGGCCATTATCAAATTGGAGCTAGACGACAGTTATATCCATCATGTGGATAACTGTGAGACCTCACAGGATACATGGAAAAGACTTGACACCCTGTTCGGTGCACAATCTAAATCATCAAAGTATGGTCTCCTGATTGAGTTCTTCAGGCTTGAAATGAAGTCCAACACATCACTTGCCACACATCTTAATTACATGGAAGGACTCCTAACCCAACTTGCAGGAATCAACATTAAAATGGATGAAGATGTTTGCATCGGTGTTCTACTTAAGAGCTTGCCTCCTGAATATAATAATGTATCAACAACTTTAATCAACATGCCAAATCCTGAACTTGTTGATATCCAGGCATCACTGTTAGAAGAAGAAAAGAAGCTAAAAACTAAAGAAGAACCAAGTACCTCTAGAGATGAGCATGCATTATATGTTGGCAACAGGTACAAAGGCAAGAAGGATCAGCTCTTTTGTGACTTCTGCAAAAGGACCAAACACACCGAGAAGTTCTCCCACGCAAGAAAGAGATCCCAAAAGGCCTATCTAGTCGCAGTCAAAGAAGAAGAAGAAAATGGAGCAAAGGAAGAAGAAGATGAAGATGAAGACCACCAGGATCAGAAGGACAAGACTCATCAGTCCTTGTACTCTCATAATTCTGATAGACTGTTTTAAAAGCCTTGTACTTCCTTGCCCTAATGCTTCCTGCCATAAGCTTTGTAAACTCCTTATGTAACTTGGCATTACAGTCCCTATACACTTTGTGAGGCCCCTGTTACAGCCTCTGGATGTCCACCATGTTTATGGTACCCACACTTAGCTTTTTCTGCGACAGCCTCTGGTGTTTTGCCATGTCTGTGGTATGCCTACACTTTGCAGGTGGTTCTCATTACAGCCTCTACACACTCTGTGCCTTTCCTAGTTGTGATTGAGGAGGGGTGTTGAGAATCAGCAATCACACTCAAACAGCCTCTTTGTATGGAGTCTCAGGGTCAAGGACATGCAGGCTAACTTATCCCATATGCACAATGGTGCCTACTGCAGTTTCCTACTTTCCTATAAAGCATTGTACTTGCTTCCTTTCTTAATGCAATGATAGTACTCTTTTCATTTCAGTAAAGTGTCAATGTCATTGTCCACATACACAAGATTGTGTTTATGAGTCCAAGTCTCAATCTTGGAACCTAATTCACTTGTGTAACAAACAATGTCCTTTCCATCATGAGTCTACACTTCTTTTTCCATCCTCCATAGCTTCCGATTTTGCCATGCTCTAGATCCCGCATTTCTCACACGAGTGACCAGTCTTTCCTTTCAAATCAACTGAGAGGTGAGAAGTGTGAATGAAGTGTTGCACGCACGGGATGGGCCTCTCAATGCACAAAGCACGATTTGTTTTTGTGCACTGCACCATAAGGCTCCCTGGCCTTTCTTCTCGCACTGTATGCCAGCACAGGGCGGGATGCATAGTTGCACCATCAAATGCGCACAAGGCATACAACCTCTGCACAAGTGACCGTGAGGATTACATCAATGGGTTTCAGGACATGGTTGCCCTCCTGTATCTATCAACAGAGCGTGAGATAGAGGGGGGCTGAGTGTGACTGGTGTTTCCTCAATCACTTATTGAGAGGCGAGATTTGAGGGACGTTACGACACTTGGAGTCAGGTACGTTCTCGTTTCCCTATGCACCCACGGGATGGGTCTCTGCTATCAGCACAGGACAGGTCACTCTGTTCTGTACACTGCACTGTAAGGCTCCTTGGCCTTTCTCCTTGCACCTATGCCAAACGGGTTGGACGCACTAATGCACCATCAACTGTGCACCCTGGCATACTCCCTCTGTACCATTCCCTTGTCGATTCCTAAACCGGGTGTGCACTATGGGTTTCATCATTATTCACTTGAGTGATATTCGTAATGGGGCGAGTGACTGCTCTCTCATCCCATCTGAGTGCTATAAGCTGAGTGACTCTCCTTTGTCAGCGACACCGACTCGACGAGATTCATCCATCAGCTACCTCCCTGGGTGCTGCCGCGTGGTCCCTGCCACGAAGGACGTGTGCTGTGAAGATACCTTGGCACTTCTTGCAGCCGACAACGACAGTGGACATGCCATCGACAGTCAACCTTGATTCTCGACAACATGGGCCAAGTTTTTCTAACCCTACACCTTGTGTTGTCAGTGATGTTCATGTTTTAAGTGTGAGGACGTTAGCGGTTGGTCTGTTGAGTGGTCCTAGGTCCCTGTTGCTCGGTCAACCCTACCCGTTAAGGTATTAAGTGTGGGGACGCGTCCCTGCACGTCTACCTTGCATACTACCTTGCATATGCCTCACTTTGCTCATGCATGTACACCATGACTTTCTGTTACACTCCTGGGGTCCCTTCCCCACCCATCCGTCCACTGTCACCCCTCCGTTGGGGCTGTTCCTCCTCCATTTCTCTTTTTCCCTTATTTTACTGTGTTTCTATGTGAATGCACCCTACATTCTGTGGACTTCCAATCTGACTTTACAAACCTGTTCATCCCTTTGTACTATCCAATTTTCCTTTTTACCCATTCCTGTTCCAGTGCACGGTTCTCGAGTTATTAATTTTTGAAGCATTTTGCACACATTAGCCAGTTTTCCATGTGAATGCGCGTTGCTTGTTTCGGAACCGTGATCTGACGTCATAGCCCTGACAACCACTTTGTTCGTGACATTTTTCCTTTTTACTCCGTGTCATTTTGATGCAGGTTTGTCCAATACTAATTTTTGCGGTTTCTCAAGACTTTTTCGTGCGTCTTTTTGACATTTTTCCATGTGAACCTGCCCTGTTTGCATCAAAATTCCAATTTGATTTGACAGCCGTGTCCATCGCGTCTTCCCTCACCTTTTTCCTTTTTCCTCCACCCTCTTTCGACTTCTGGATTTTTAATTATTAATTTTTCAATGTGTTTTTGGGTGTATTTTTTTGTGTTTTTTGCATGTGAACCCCTCCTACTTCCATTGGCACTACGTTCTAACATGACAACCCTATGCCCCCCCTTCCTGCGGACATTTTTCCTTTTTACTACATGTCCTTCCGGCAAGCGGTTCGTCCAATATTAATTTCCGATTCCATTTTTGGGTTTGTGTTTTGGGTTTGTCCCATGTGAATGCATCTTACCTTAGTCGGAACCATGTTTTGACATGATAGGATTGTCGGACACGTCTTTCTGCACATTTTTCCTTCTTCCTGCACTTCGTTCCGATGCACGGATCTTCCGATATTAATTTTCGTTTGCGTTTTTAGGGCTGTTTTTCGTGTTTTTTGCATGTGAACGCCCTTTATCCCCTCCCCGGAACCCCCATTGCACATTTCCTTGATCTTTTCCTTGCCATCCTACACAATTTTTGTTTTTACAACATTTCGTTTCGATGCCTGGCTTGGGAGATATTAAATTTTCCTTGTTTTGACATGTCTCGCTCGACTCGTCCCGCGCGTGAACACGCCCGTTTTCGATTTTACACGTCTCCACACGCCCCGGTCGCGTACACGTGCCCCGTACCGACATCTCAGCGCCAATCCGATCCCGTCACGACAAATTTTTTTACCCCGCCTCACGCACGCGCGCGGGACGGGGGCACGCCTTTCTTTTCATTAATTTCTTTATTAATTCCTTTTTAAAAAAATACTTAATTACTTTTTTCCCTTCCCCCCACGGGCACCCTCCCTCTCCCCACCCCTCTCTCTCTCCTTCTTCTTATCTCTCTTTTCTTTTTGTTGTTTCTTTTCTCTCTCCTACCCCTCCCTCTCTCTCCCCGTAACTTCCCCTCCTCCCTCCACCCTCCTCCTCTGCTCCCTCCTGCTCCCTCTTCTCCTTCTCCCCATTCATCCTCTCCATCCTCCTTCTTCTCCCTACCTCCTCCCTCCCACCACCCCTCTCTCCCTCCTCTTCTCCTCCTTCCTCCTCCTCTTCTCCTTCCTCCCTCCTCCCTCCCCCCTCCTCGGACGCCTTCCGCCTCCCCTACCTGGGCCCTCGTCGCCTCCCTGCCCCGGCGTTCGCCTTGCCCTCGCCGCCGGATTGGCCGCCATCACCGTGCCTAGACGCGCCGCCATGCGCCGCCCTGGAGGTTGCTGCCTCGCCCGCCTGGTCCCCCGCCCGCCCCGCCTGGCGTCGCCTGGTCCCCCGCCCGCCACGCCAACCGCTTGGTCCTTCACCCCCCGGCCACCTGGCCTGGCCTCCCTGGGCCCGCCCCCATTCCCTCCCACGGGTCCCACCCACCCCACCTTCCAACTCCCCATAAGCCCCCATTCCTCCCCCCAATTCCCCACACCCCACCACACACACTCCAACACCCCACAAGCCCCCATTTTCCCCCACCAATACCAACTCCCCCCCAGTCACACACCTCCCTCCTATAAGCCCCATTCCCCCCCAATTACCCAAACCCCCTCCATTACACAAACTCCCCATAAGCCCCCCTTCACACCCACCTACAAACCCCCCTCCTAAGCCCATTTCCCACCTACCCCCCCCCCCCCCGGACGCGTCGAACCATCCCCTTCATTTCACCAACCAAAACACCCCCGTATCCCCTTCTCGGTCCCCTATCCCACGAAAGGGTGTGTGTGCGCGTGGCTGTTCGTGTGTGTTCGTGATCGTGGGTTCGTGCGCGCTAAGCGGCTGTTCACGCGCGGGGACGCGCGTTCGCTTGTCTGTGTGGAGGTGTGCACCAGCCAGCTGTTCACACGCAGCTGACATGCAATCCATTCTTGGGTATATATTCCCAAATTTTTAATTTCCAAACCCTAAAAACACATTTAAAAATTCAACAATTCATTAAAAATCAAATTTTTTAAAAAATAAAAAAATTCATTTAAAAATTCCTAATATTTCTGCAGTTAATTGAAATATTTTTCCAAATTGAAAATCTCAGAGAAAAATTTCAAAAATTTCTAAATGTAAAAATTCTTTCAAAAATACATACAAAATGAGCAAAAATTCATTAAAATTGGTTAAAAATACCAATTTAATTGCAAAAAAATTCCTAAAATTTCATCAAAATTTTTGCTTATTTTTGGAACATTTCCTAAGTTGAAAATTCTGTGCCAATTTATTCCATTATTATTTTATGGTAAAAATGCTTCATTAAATGCCTAAATTCATGAAAAATCCTCTTTAATTCCAAACATAAGCTGAAAAATCTGGAAAAATTCAAATACCTTGGCCACACATGGTGAATTGATGCTGAAAATCTTCAACATTTTTATATGTGTTTCATTGTCAAAATTTTGCCACAAAGATCAACAAAAACACGAAAAAAACATTACAATAAACAAAAACACATAAAAACCAAAATACACAATCAACAATACACAACATTTAAAAAAAACAAAAAAACAACAACAACATATAAGCCATCAGTCATCCAAACAAATTCATATACACTAATCTTGCTATGTCGTGTGTTCAATTATTTTCAGTTCGTGATTTTTCTTTTTGGATTGTTGACCTACATTTTGGGGATTGAGACATGCACATTCATTGCATACACATACACCCACTTTCAGGTATTTTTTCTTTTATATTTTATATTTTTTTCGCTACCCCAAAATTCACGCTTAATTTTTAACATGAATCCTAAACACCACCATGGCACGCGCGTTTGCAGTAAATACACAATTTCATAATAAAAATCAACCAGTCGTTCACTTAGCATACGCTATGTGCGCTTTAGAGGTACCTTAATATTTTTAATAACAATGAACCAGCCGTCAAAAGCACGCGATGGCAAAAAAGCGCTCCACATCACCTTAATTTTTAATAAATGAATTTGCATTTAGAGACCTCAGTCTGGTATCGAAGTCCGGGATTCGGATTAATGCACCGCTCCAACCTAATAATTTGTAATTAAAATTTTCAGAAGGAACTGTCGTTTTCTTGTTAAGGTTTAACACTTAATTAAAAATACACCCATTTCTTAATAATTCATAAAATGAACCCTTCATTAAATTAATCCCCCCTCACTGCCCTTTTTTCCCCTTTTTCAATAAATACGCTTCATGGGATGGGTACGTGCAGTCTTCGGAGTTGTCTCCATGGTCAAACCTGATTATCAAAGTTGTGGTCGTGATATGTGTGGGTTGTTGTTATGTTTGGTTCAGTTTCTTTGTTACGATTACGGGTACAGTGTGTAGTTTTTTTTTTCTTTATTGCCTGATACAGGGATTTGGGTGCTTGCATGTTGCATCGCATGAAGCTTTCGGTCGCATATGTGTAGAGGTCATGTCAAAATTTTTCTAGGCTGTGTATTGTCTGGGGTGGTACTTGGGTTATTTACGTCTATATTTGTATGAGTATCTTTCTTTTGGATTGATTCCTTTTTGATAGCCTTTTGGTTGTTTTGCAGGCATTCTCTTTGTTTGTCTGTGTTTGTGGTGTGTGTGTATAACCATCTGAATGGCGCCCTCTCGTACTCCTCCCCCGATCCAGTATGTTCCTTTGGCTTTACATGATTATTCTTTGTTACTGGATTTGGACATTGTTGCTAAAGTGGGCTTATCTAAGTTCGTGAGCCTTTCTTTCCCATTGTTTCCAGATGATCCTACCATTTGTGACTAATTTTTAACCTCTTACAGTAAGAGGTCTAGTCCAGTCCGTGGCACTACTGTTCTTCTGACACCGAATAGTCTAGGTAAGGCTCTTGGTCTACCATATCGTGGGGAGTCTGTCCCTACTGCCAGACAGTTGTTCACCAATGACGATATTTTGAAGCTATTGCAGAAGCAGACTCAAGATGTTCTTGATTCGAAGAAGGTCATTACCACGTCAGGAGTCGGTGTCTCCATGATTTCCAATCCCCTATAGAAACAGCTATGCCAATTCCTTCAGGACATGTTCATGCCTGCAAAATCCCCATCTCATTATCTTTCCAAGGAGTTGTTTACAGCTTCACGAATGATTTTGAAAGGCATAACTATTGATTGGAGTACCTACCTCCTCTCCAAGATGGATCACCACTTTATTTGAGCTACTCGAGGAAATGTGACTAATGTTACATTTGGGTCCTTCCTCTATGTCTTCTTGCTACATGCTGCCCCTGCAAAGGAGGTTCCTTTACCTCCAATTGATCCTCCAGAAGTTCCTCCTCCGCCTCATAATGAAGATGATGATGTGATAATTGAGGATGATGATTCTCCTCCTCCCCTTGTCATTCAGAGAAAACGCCTCAAGAGGGTGGATGAGTCAATGCCTATTCCTCCTCCTCCAGTTCCAGTGACAGTTCCTGCCCAATCTTGCAGCACCTTGCTTGCATTCCTTTAGATGCCAAATCTTTTCAGAGCCCATAGAGACGGGATGCTAGAACTTACTATTCCTTATGTTCACCGCCTGGTAACAGGAGATGCTATTCCGTTCCTGTGCAAGGATATCCAGACTTCTATTGAACTTTCGATGACTGCCTGTATCCAGCAATTATATTCTTCATTTTATGATGAAGTTCAGCAGTCTAAGGAGGAACTGAATAAGACCAATATTGAGTTAGCCTCTGCTCAGGAGAAATTCTCTGACCTTTGTACGCAAATGGAGCAGCAGAGTAAGCTCATGGATACTCAGAAAGTTGAAATCTCTAAGTTGAAAGCTGAGTTGGCAGAAGCTAGGTCTCAATTGGTTGCTGTAATAGAGGAGAGGGATAAGTTACAGAAGGAGAGTCAAGAGATGAAGGAGGTGATAGCTGCCCAAGCAGAGAAGTTTAAATCCACCACAACTATCTTAGACTAGAGCAATGCTCAAATCCAGCAACTCAAAGATCAGTTGGCTCAATCTCAGTCTAATACACAGAGTCCTGTGCAACCAGTTTCTCTTTTATCCCCTGCAGACTTGGCAGCTCTTCAGAGACAGGCTACATTATGTCCCTTATTTCAGGCCAAGGTGGAAAGGTTGCAATCTCGCATGGATTTATTATGGTCTTCTTTTGAGCAGTATCAAGAATATGTTCTACCAGATCATTCCTTTTTTGTCCATTATCAACAATAGAAGTTGGCCTTCTATATAAAATTTTCCACGATGGATTTACCTATTCCAGAGGATGGATGGAGTGGGGCCTCGTCATCTGATTTGTTGATAGAAGTAGTGAGGATGGTTTTTGAAGACTCTGTCACTCCAAATACGATGCTTCTGTCCTATATGTATTTGAGGGGTGATTTACTGATTCCAGATGATGAAGATCTGGCTTGGTATGTCGGAGATGTGGTATTGCAAGCTTCTTTGTATGTCCGACATTTGGAGTTGAGGATTGATGAGATGTTCCAGGGATATTCTTCAAAGGTGGCTGAGTGTCCTGAGTTTTCATGGCACACTATGGTTGATGCTGCCATTTTGAATCACCGTCAGGTCAAAGCTTCAGCTCATGCCCAAAACATTAACCAACTGAGGGTGGATCTTTTAGCCTATCTCTCCAACCAACCCCCATTTGATACTTCTTTCTTTGAAGCCTATCATCGTAGATCAGCTTTAGGTCCGTCCTTACCATGCCTAACTCATTATCAACAAATGGCCCATAGGTATGATGCTTATATTTCCCTTTTTCAATCTAACCCAAAGGTCATTTTACCCCTTCTTTTCCAACTTCAGGATCTCCTCAAATTCCTATATTTACCCATTGTTCTTTTATTGAAGATCGAGTTTTTCTACCTCCTGATCCTTGTCCTTCCCCATCCCCTGACATTCTATCAACTTTTCCTGCTTATCTTTTAACGCATTTCTTAACCGAATCTCCTCAATTTTTAGCAAATCCATCTTTAATCCATTCTTCATTTTATGATTTTGCCTATCCATCACTTCATCCTCTTTCATTAGTCCCTCTTCCGTCTCCTAACACTTCTATTCCTAATCCTCCTCAGTTGCTTAGTGGGTATCAAGGTTTTGATTAGAAGATTCTTCGAAGAAGAGGCTAGAGTTCAAATGATTCCCTTACTGGACCTCAAATCAATTGGCCATTGATCCCAGGAGAATGGATAAGTGCTAGTCAGGCTTATTAGAATTATCTGCATTTTGCTCAGCAATATTCTCGGTCTGCATTTTTCTAAGCAATATTCTCGGTCTGCAGATCCTTCTGTGCGCTTAACTGCTCATTTTACTTGGTACCTGGCGTATATGCATAGGCATTCCCATAATGATTCAAAATCTATTCCAAAGTTGTGCATGAATGTCAATGTGAGTATTGATTCCCAGCAACTGGATGTCTTGTACTTTCATGCCCTTTGTTTGCCTAGCAGATACCTTATCTTATTGGAAAGGATGTGCTGCCTTCAATTCTTTCAAAATCCTCCTAAGACATTTGTAGATGAATCCTTGCCCATGGATCGTTTTCGAAATCACCAAGCCTTCAAAAGGGATCATCTTCATTGACACCTTTGCAATGTATTGTGGATGATTTTTAATGCTAAATCTCTCTTTTTGGAGGAGTCATTCAGATGGTTGTGTTGTGTGTAGTGTTTGAGTTGTGGGTTAATTTATGTGATAAGATCGTGGTGGTTGCCTATTCGATTTGCTTTCGTGCGAGTTACATTTTTGGAGAATTGCAGTGATGGTGTTGCTGGTTGGATAGTTGAAGATGCTGATGCAGAAGAAGAAACCTCTTATATCCTTTACAAGTTTGTTGTGATTTCCAGTTTGATAAGAAGTGTTAATGTATAAAGGGTTTTCCTTTCATTGTATTCTTTATATCAGATACAGGTTATAAGTTAGGGTCATGGTTGGATGGACTGTTTTTGAAGATTTATTGAAGATCAAAGTTGAGCTCTTGAATGAACTTGTATTCCCTTTTTCCTGGGTCGCGAGGACGCTTCCTTATTAAGTGTGGGGATATGTTGAGTGTTGAAATGACCTATTTTTTGGCTGATTTTTGTTGTTTTTGAGAGCTGAATGGTTGATTTTATGAGATGATTGATTGGTTTGGAAGTGGTTTAAGAGTGTTTTGGATAGGTTGGAATGGTTTTATTAAGCTCATGATGTTTATTAGTAGAGATGTGAAGTTCTGTTGATGTTCTGATATGTTCTGTTTGGTCCTGATAGCTTCTGTTGAGCTTTTATTTTGTTCTGTTTTCTCTCTGTAAGGAAGGATGGAGTATTGATTGATAGGGTTTGAGATTTTTTGAAAACTTATTGAGTTATTTTTGATGGTTTGGAATGGTTTTGGTATGAGTTATGCGGTTCTGATGCTTTCTGTTGACCTTCTGTAACTCTCTGTTGAGCTTCTGTGAGCCTCTGTAGACCTTCTGTATGCTTCTGTATGTGTTCTGTTTGATGAGAGTGTAGTTTAGAAAAGTTTTCTAGCCTTGGAAAGAGGTGAATATAAGTGCAAAAGAGCTAAAAGAAGTCAAAGAAGTAGCTGCTGAAGACTCAAGTAAAGACTGGAGTGAAGTGACAGTAGGGAGCTGTGAAAAGACACTGTAGTGGCTCTGGTGACTCTTCATATCAGACATACCTCTTGGGAGGTGCATCCACGACCTAAGAAGGATTATTGAGGGTTATTGTGGGTGATTATTGAGTGATTGTAGTGAGGATATGATGTACTATTGATGGAGAGAGAGAGAGAGAGAGAGAGAGAGTCAGAGATAGTCAAATCTATGAAAACAGTGTGATTGTATGTGAGAGATTGAGAAAGAGAACTATGAAGACATTGAAGATGAATAATATGTGATTGATTTCCATTCAAAGATGGTGTATTTCTTTGTGTTCTTTGTTCTATTGATGGATTTTGTGAAGATGTTGGAGAATATGGTTGATTCTATCAAATCCGTGGGAGAAATCTACTATGATGCTGCGTGAAGAATTGCTATTTTCTTTGTTTTGATGGGGCTCCAATGCATCTAATTTGCTAGGTCCAGGCAATGAGATACTAGTCTACTTTGTTTAGGCTCGTGTCATGACATTTATGGGGATGGGTGTGGCATCATTGTTAGGTAACTTGACACAAAGAGTCCAAAAGGCACTAAAGTGGGAGCTCATGCTCAACCGCCAAGACCTACAGATTGCTTCAAGCGTTTCAAGTGAGCACAAATGGCTATCTCTCACCTAGCCAATTCTCCTTCGATCCTGGGGGGGTGTAGTGAGCTTACCTTGATGCTCGAATGAGTAGCCTCCTCCCTCAAGAAATTGGGTAGCTCTATGATTCGAGATGGTGGCTTAAGAAACCTCAAGCCTCCTCCTTTGATCTCCATCCTCCATAGCTGCACATGAGACAAGAGAAGAGAAGAGAAGAGAAAAGGAAAAGAGGAGATTGTAGAGAGCTTCTCCACCACTTTCCCTCATCGTCGCACACTCACTCCCTCACACTCTTGCACTTCTTCTCTCAAGCACACACAAGCAAGCAAGAAGGAGAGAAGAAGAGAAGAAGAAGATACCACTTTAGCCACACACCAAAGAATGAGCTTCTCATTCACTTTTTGAGTTTATATACAAGCCCTAAATCCCTTGGGCACCCATCCCCTTTTTTACATGACCGGGCATCTTGCCAATGTCATTTTTCCCTATTCCCTTCTAGTTGCCTTATCCCTTCACCTATGCCTATCTAGATTTTATCATTTGCACAGGAGGGAGCCTAGAGCTCTTTTACAAAATTCTAGTGACACCTTTGCATTATAAAATGCACCTTTGCCTTTGACTTGACCTTTGTAGTGGCCCTTGCACTTTTGGCATTTCCTCTTTTATTCCTTTGACTAGTTGCCCTTTTCCACATTATTCCATATTTTTGAATTTTATTTTTCCCATCTTGCATTGGGGTGAACATTACCCCCCTCCTAGATGAGTGCCAGCCCCATGGCATGTGCGGGTCTATATTGATGAGGGTTCGGTGATCTGAAGAGTAGTTGTGTGAGTCGATGATGGGTCCTTGTGGGGATTGTTACTAGGGAGAAGTTGATCAAATGATTGAGGTGGTGGAGGCCAAGAGTGAATTGAGTGGATGACAAAGCCTCTGAAGTTGGTGGTTTCCAACATTTGTATTTAGTTGAAAAGAAAAGAAAGTGCACTACGTGGGGGGTTGTTTCTACCTTACCATGTGGTGCATTGTGCTTGTGCTAGTGGAACTAGTAGCTCGGTCAAAGCCTACATGCTATCCCACACTTGAGGACCCAGTTCATGCATAAGGGAGCTGCGGTGGGTGCAGCTTAGGGAGACAAGTCTAACCATAGGCGAGGGTGACCTCCCTAGGTATGTCCGGCCCTTCATGTGCCCTAAGCATGAAGTGGAAAATCAAAAAATGGATAGGGGGTTAGGGGTACATCGAACTAACCAAGGCCACTGAATGCACCTAACTTGAGGACCCCTAGGTGCAGTGACTATGGCCTACATGTAGTGAGGTGATTCATTTGCTCTCTCTTGTTATTTTGTAATGTGCCCGCCCCTCAAATTGCGGGATATGTCTTAGTAGTCCATCAAGAGATAAATCTAGAAGATACCGCCCGGTACTCCCAAGGAATGACATGGGGTGTTTCCAACTAGGGTCTCTCGAGTCTACCTCGCAACGGAACTTATCCGGCCACTCCCTCCTTCTTCCTCTTCTCCCTCCTCTTCTCTCCTTCTCCTCTCTCTCTCCCTCTTCTTCTCCTCCTTCTTCTCCTTCTCCTTCTCTCCCCCCTCTTCTTCTCCTCCTCCTTCCTCTCTCTCTCTCTCTCTCTCTCTCTCTCTCTCTCTCTCTCTCTCTCTCTCTCTCTCTCTCTCTCTCTCTCTCTCTCTCTCTCTCTCTCTCTCTCTCTCTCTCTCTCTCTCTCTCTCTCTCTCTCTCTCTCTCTCTCTCTCTCTCTCTCTCATAATGGAGGGTGGGCGGCGCTAACATCACAGCCGGGGAGTGCTGCTTCCTAGCGAAGCTGGAGGGGGGGCATGTTGTTTCCCAGACGGAGGGGGGGAGCTCGCTGCCTATCGAGACCACCGGGAGGGGGGCGCTGCCGCCTTTTAAGGTAGGGGGGGAGATGGCTTATGGGGGGGAGGAGACGGCACTACCCGCCATCTGGGGGGGTTGCATGCCCCCCTTCTCTCACTTCACTCCCTCTCTCTCTCTCTCTCTCTCTCTCTCTCTCTCTCTCTCTCTCTCCCCCCCCCCACCATGCACACGACAGGGGGAGAGAGAGGGAGAGTTAAAAAAAATAAAAAAAAATAAAAATTTTGAAGGGGGGGTTCTCATGGGGGGAGGCACGGGGGGGACATTACATATTTTCTTCTCTTGTTCTTTAATTCTTTTCTTTTCTTTTCTTTTTTCGTTTTTCATTTTCCTTTTCTTTTCTTTTCTTTTCTTTTTGAATTATAACAAATAACTAATCTTTGTCATCATACTTATGTGAAGTAGAAGTTGGAGGCTTAATGGATTTGCTAAGAAATTATCTACCTTGGATGTATCCTTTTAGGCCCATTTGAACATTAAGAGGAGTGCTGGATAGGAATGGGTGGTTACATTGAGTGAAACGGCTATCGTTAATGTCCTCTAAGAGGGCCATGCAAAAGGATGGTAAGAGAGCAACTTGCATCATCAATCTAAACATGGCGCAACTATCTATGCCAACATTAAGATAAAAAAAGAGCAGCAAGAGGCACTACTCTGGCAGGGTAGGATCTTGCTTTAGTAGTACCCTAAGGAGTCTAAGATGATTACAAGTAGTGAGGAAGGCATGGTCTAGGCAAGAGGAGAACTCGCTAAGGAAATGGTCAATAGAAACATATAAGTCATTCTTGTTGAAGGGCAGGGCGTCCTCCAGTTTGGTGGCATTCACATTGTATATTTTTGGAAAATCATATCTATCATGGATGACTAGATTGTAGTTCACCCCAACCCTTCTAGGATATGGCATGTAGGTAGGGTTATTTCTCTCAAATGGCAGGGTGCTTCAGAACGATGTCCAGGCATCCATGTTGCCATCCCAGATCCTCCTCCTCCATCATGGGGCTAGCACTCATAGCCTTTTATTGTTCTAGGCACTTCTATAACCTTGTTCTCCCAGTAGTTGAGAGCCTTTGTTCTGTTAAAATGTCGAATCTAGAGCATGTCTATGGAGGTTGAAAGAGGAAGAGTGAGCTCATGAGGTAACATACATCAAGACCAAATGTCACACAAGTGATTTAGGCTCCAAGATGGAAGCTTGGACTCATAAACACAATCTTGTGTGTTGAAGACACTTTGATGAAAGTACAAAAGTACTATGACATTGTATTCAAAATGAGAGCAAGTACAATGCTTTATCGGAATAGACTAGGCTGCACTTTCCACCACTGTGCATATGGGATTCTGTATCCTAAGCCCACAATGCTCCATACAAAGAGGCTAAGCTAGGTGTGATTGCCAATATCTCAACACCCCTCCTCAATCACCACCAAAGAAGTACAAAGTGTGTAGAGGCTTTAGTGAGCAACCACTTGCAAAGTGTAGGCACACCACAAACATGGTAAGCACCAAAGTCTATTGTAGAAAAGGCTAAGTGTGGGTACCAAAGATGTGGTGGACATGTAGAGGCTGTAAGAGGGGCCTCACAAAGTGTACAGAGGTTGTAGTACAAGGTTACATGAGGAGTTTACAAGTTTATGTTAGAAGCATTTGGGCTAGGCAATACAAGCCAAAAAAAGTCTATCAGAATAGAAGGACCGATGAGGCTCTCTCTTGGTGGTCTTCTTCCTCTTCTTCTTCTTTTGCTCCATGGTCTTTTTCTTCTTTAATAGCAACTAGATAGGCCTTTTGGGACCTCTTCCTGGCATGATAGAATTTCTCCGTGTGCCCGATCTTTTTGCAAAAGTCACATACCAGTTGATCTTTCTTGCCCTTGTACCTGGTACCTACATATAACATTTGTTCATCTTTAGAGGTGCTTGGTTCTTCTTTGGATTTTACCTTCTTTTCTTCTTCTAGTAGGGAGGCCTTAATGTCAACTAGTTTAGGACTAGGCATGTTGGTCAATGTAGTTGACACATTATTATAGTCAGGAGGTAGGCTTTTTAACAACACACCAAGACAAATATCTTTATCCATCTTGAGATCAATTCTTGCAAGCTGAGTTAAGAGACTTTCCATGTAGTTTAAATGAGTTGCAAGAGATGTGTTTGATTTCATCTCTAGCCTAAAAATTTCAATCAGTAATCCATACTTAGATGACTTTGATTGTGCACCAAACAAAGTATCTAATCTCTTCCATGTATCATTAGAGATTTCATAGGTATCCACATGGTGGATGTAGCTATCATCCAATTCTAGCTTAATGATGGCATGTGCTTTATCATCATTTTTTTGCCAAGTAACTGCAAGATCCACATATTGAGGCTTCTTCTCCTTGCCATTGGTAATGGCCCAAAGACCCTTCTTCATCAGAATGAGCTTGATGCGGGTCTGCCTAGTGTGAAACCCAACCCCTTTAAACTGAACAATTGGAGATTCTTTGCCCATGCTGGAGTAGTAAATCAGCATCAAAACTCTCAGATTTGAGCAATAGAAGATTTAATTGTGTCAAGAGATACAAGGAATGTAGTGTCAAATAACACTTGATACGTATCAATAGATACTATGCTTTCAGGCACTTGAGTTTGATGCTTTGATGCTTGGATTTTTCCACTCCTTACTGATTTGGTGGGAAATGCTTGCTCGAAACTTCAATTTTCAGTGGATCAGAGTGGTGGCAGAGATTTGGTTTGAGTGCCAAGAGACCATCTATTGAATTTCAATTGGGAAATCTCCCAAGTCAAGCTCTTCATTTTCGCAGTTCGCCGTACTAGTTTCTACCATATATGCAGTCTCTTGCTCCACCAAGTTGTCGATGAGGTTGATGAAGTCGGGCAGTTGCGCCTCCAATGGTGTTGATCCTTCTATGCGTCGAGCTTTCCATTGGTGTCTCTCTCCTGGTCCTATAGGTTTGGATTCTTGATCACACGTCTAGGTCTGAGTGTCATCTCCTGTTGGTGGGTTCATTCTATTTGTTAAGTCTAAGTGGGTTCCTTCTTATTTACAAACAGCCCTCAATTTACATTCACTCATCACTGTGTGCGTGGTGCTCTTTCCGTGCATGGTGCGAAGTCAGGCTTTCAGTTTTTTTAAGTGCACTTCAACTGTCAAACAATGTGGGGTGCAATGTAGAATGGTAAATGTAGTTTCCGCACTCCTGTCTATATTCTCGATTGAATAAAGCTTTAAGCTTGGTTGCTAGCCGCTCTCACCGGTCTCTAGGGTCTGTGATGCGTCTTTCAGCTCAACCAATGTCTATTGGGGGGTCTGCAGGTCAATTTGCAACTCTAAGAGGAGCTAAAAGCTGATGTGACTGTCAGTGGTCGTTTCTAGCCGCGTAGTTGTGATTTCTAAGGCCAAATGTTCTTGTAAGGCTTTTGGAGGATTCCCCTATTGCAGGAGGTGTTTTGCTTCGCTCGAGATGCACTAGATTTGTAAATTTTTTTGTTGTTTGTTTTTTTGTTTGCTTTTTGTAGTGTTCAATCCTCAGAATCGGGCATCCGGTCCGATTCTAGCTCATCTAATTTTTGCATTCGATTGTAGGTGGTCCAAGTGGCCAATGGTTGACAATCATTCAAATTCGATTTTGTTTGTCTGATTTCTACATCTAATCAAAGTAGTCCAATCATAGGTTGTTCAATTTTCACAATCGGATGGATCAAGTGTCTGATTAGACATGCAAGATGTGTTCAAGTGTCTGATTTGAGCTGGTCCAATTTTCCAAAATTGGATGGGAGTGTCTAATCAGACGACGGGCAAATAGGTCTGAGTGTCCAATTCCTAGAATTGGACTCTGTTGCCTGTGTCCAATTCCGACAGCACAAAGGCAACGATGGCACTAAATCGATTCTACACAACGATTTACAACATGCAAGCCCACAAGGATCTCTAGAATGCAAGTATGGACCAAGAACAAGGTTTGTATATACCTAGTATGCGTGAAAAATGCATGTGGAAGATGATCGATCCATCGAGAGCTCTAGGTCTCTCTCTCTCTCAAGTTCTCTCTCTCATTGCTGTAGGTGAAAATGAGCTTCACCCTTACTCTCTAGGGTCTTAAACCCTTGCCGCGCTCAGACCTCTATAATCTCTCCCCTTGTGACATCAATACATTCAAGCACTCTTCTTTTCCATTTTTCCCCCGTTTGTGCCATGTTTAGGCATGTTCTATAGTAGCAACCCTAAAGCGATTCGCTTCGGTTTCTTGATCCTATCCTACTCTAAATGTAACCAAAATTAAAATCCAAATACTGAACTGACTTATCCTACTTGTATACTCATCAAAAACCCAAAATACTTACTTGCTTTGAAGATCAAAACCCCAAATCTCCTACCCATATCAAGCATTGGTTCGGGGATGAAACCCTACTTTGACGCTCAATTTGAAGCACACAAGTCCTCAAGCTTGAATCCATTGGTCCCCCGAAAACAAAACCAAAATGAAGTAGGAGATCATACCCAACCGCCAAGACCCACGGACCGCTTATTGCTTCAAGCATTTCAAGCAAGCACAAATGGTTATCTCTCACACCTAGCCAATACACCTTCGATCCTACAAGGATGTAATGAGCTTACCTTGATGATCAAATGAGTATCCTCCTCCCTCAAGAAAGCCGGTAGCTCCATGATTCAAGATGCGAGCTCAAGCAACCTCAAGCCTCCTCCTTTGAGTTCCATCCTCCATAGCCATGCGCAAGGTAAGAGAAGAGAAGAGAAGAGGTGTTGTTTGGCCCTACAAGAAGAAGAAGAAAAGGAATAACATTTTCATCTTCTTCTAGTGACTAGACATTTTCCTCTTGGGAAAATACACCAGGTTGAGATCCCAAAGTCCTGTGGATCAGTGCTTGTCCGAAAACCCTGCAACAGGAAGAGATAATGGAAACAATAAGGCCAATCAACCTTGAAAATAATCTTTATGTGAGACTAGGCTATCCACACGAGTTAATGAGAAGGATCTAGCGGATCATTTGGCCCTCTGCACAGCGGATCCAATGGTTGTGTTGTGAAGAATAGAGCCTACATAGAGAGAGAGAGAGAGAGAGAGAGAGAGAGAGAGAGATCGAGGTGCCAACAGAGAAACGAAAGAATCAAGGGAAGAGGGACTGCTAAGTAGTAATTTGTGGTTGCCTCTTTGTAGCAACAACAAAGAAGGATAATACAAAGAACAAAGCAAAGCAGAAAAGAAGATGAAGAATCTGTTGTTTGATGCGCCTTTTCCATAACTTTGTCAACATGATGCCCTTTCCCCCTCCTTATCTGCCCTTTGCCCTTTCTTTCCCTCTTCTCCACCAAAAACCTTGCCCCTAATCATGGGCAACCAAAGACACCCATGAAAGGAAAGGAGGAGAGATAAGAAGTTTTTCATTGTGTGGTCAAAGTCCCCTTTCAAAATCCCCTTTATTCCTTCAAGCTTGGTATTCCTTACCTAGTGGTAGTAGTAGTAACCTCCTCTTTTTCCTCAATTCCTCCCTTTCCTTTGTCCTTTCCTATGCGATCCATGCAATGACCTAATGAGACAAGTTAAAACCTCATGGCCCTTAAACCTTATAATCAATCTTTAAAATGGAAACCCTAATGATATTAATCTAAAAATCTTCATCCTCATATCTCATAACACTAACAAACCCCACTCCATATAAGGAGAAATATGTAAAGTTATATCTACAACCTTATCCTATTCTTCCAATGCTTTTGGAGCTACGTGTTGGAGGGAGCCATTCTTTTTCCTCCATTGTGGGATGGAGAAATTGTTCTTATGAGCCCTTATTGAAGATAGAACCCTATATTTTGGAGACTATACAAGTTTTTTAGTGTGGGAGTATGATTGAGGCAGGAGTTTCCTTACTCTAGTGGTCGTGGATTTGGAGTCCCATACCCTACCATGGCTAGGCCTTGTGATCAAAGTTGTTTTACTAACAATTTTGGAAGTGTTCTGTGTTAGACAGTGGTTCTTCTTTGACAAGGTTCACGAGGACGCTTCACATTTCAGTGTGGAAGGAATATGATGACACTCAAAGAAGCATAAAACAAGGCACAAAAATGTCCATGCACATATCACAATTTCATCTTTTGTAAAGGGGATAACATTTACATTGTTCAAAAATCACTAAAATACACACTTACATGAGGGGGCCACATCCACATCCATCACAAATAAATGTTATACACAAAAGCGTTACGTGCATGCATTTGTAAAGGATAGGAATACTCAAAATTAAAGGCCAAAGGTCTTATAATATCAAATGTATCAAAAAATTTCAAAGAAATAATAAAATATGAAGGGGTGTTCTTTTTGGGGAAGAGGTGGGCTGAAGTGCACGATTGGTTATGTGCCTCTTTCCCTTCTCTCTCTCTTGTCCAATTGCATATTCTCCTTTTGGTGGTGCCAAAAATGTATTCTCTCTCCTCTCTCCTCTATCTTTTGTGTAGAAATTCATCTTTTCCCTTTTGTTCTTGCATAATGGTTGAAGCTATGGATGAAGATGATGAAGATTACAAATATGTTCATTATTAAAAATGAAATTTATGGTTTCTTTTCAGTTTTGAGATTAATGGCAGAGCCATACACACACGTTTTGTGTGCTTTGTCCCTGGTTTTGTGGTTGATTATGTTTGTGGGAGGGTTGCTGTCAAAGAGTGTTTGGGGAGGCCTATGGGCGGATGACTTGTTCAGAGAGAGAAGCTCTAGGGCTATGTAGAAAGGGAGCAACATGTTTAGAAATGCCAAGAGGACCACAACACTTAGCAAACAAACAGCCCCCAGTGAACAAGATAAAGAAAAGAGTGTCTACCAAACCCAAGTGATAGTTAGTTGGAGCTCAAGTCTTTAACCTGATAGACTAGGCTATAGGATTCAATACAAAGGCTAGTATGACCTCACGTGTAGTGTGTGTATTGTGGAGAAAACCGCTTGCCATTTGAATGTCTCGATCCTAGATCCCAGCCTTGTGCCAACTACTATGAAAGATTTAGTATGACACTATACATTGTTGATTTCCATACCATCAATCTTACACTTAGCCATTCTATCTAGGAGTTAGGTAACCTTACTTCGAAAGGGAAGGCCCTTTGGTTCTATCCTCACCTAACAATTTAGAGCTAGCCACTCTAAGGATCGACATCAACCTAAGAGGAATCCCTAGACCACCAAGACCTATAGTGACCCATTCACCAAGTGCTGCTTCAGTGCACTTTGTAGAGGAACCATTGGAGGAATACTGATATGTGAACCCTTATGTCTCTTATGACAAGGAGGTAATCCCATATTGATGGACTTTATGCCCATGCTAATCATGGCTCTAGGCAGAGGAAGAGATACATGCCTAGGAGGAGGTCAGAACCATGAGCCCATAGCATGTGGATGTGTCCAAGGCATATCTCATCTCATTTCCCTAAAAAGGAGCAAGAAAATAGGGAGAAGGCCAACCTAAGGTGTCCTGAATGTGGAGCTACACAACTTTTTACAAATTTCCCTAGGTGAAAACCTTTCACTAGATCAACAATCATACCATTAGTGCTCGTTAACCCCAATGCACGATGGAAAAAAAAAATTCAAAAATATGGAATAATGTGGAAAAAGATTGCTAGGAAAAGGAATAAAATAGAAAATGCCAAAAGCACAAGGGCCACCACAAAGGTCGGCAAAGGAACTTTTTATAATGCAAAGGCACCACTAAAATTTTATAAAAGAGCGCCAAGCTCCCTCTTGTGCAAATTGTAAAATCTAGATGGGCATAGGTGAAGGGATAAGGCAACTAAAAGGGAATAGGGAAAAAGGACCTTGGCAAGATGCTTGGTCATGGAAAAAAGAGGATGGGTGCCCAAGGGATTTAGGACTTGTATATAAATTCAAAAAGTGAATGAAAATCTCATTCTTTAGTGTGTGGCTAAAGTGGTCCCTTATTCTTGTCTTCTTCTCTCCTTCTTCCTTGCTTGTGTGAGCGCAAAGCTGCTCTCCATGGCCTGTCTTCTTCTTCTTCTTCTTTTCGGTCCGTTTTCTTGTTGACCTTGTAATTAAGGCCAACAATATTTAACATCCTGCTTTTTGCATTCTTTATAAGCATCAAATTGGGTTTGACACTGATTACTGCCATCTTCTTTGTCCTCTAAAAGTAAAAGAGCTATGCAGAACTCAAAGAAAGGTGTTGATCATGATCTTGATAAGATAGGCTTTGATGGGGTGTGACTCTTCTTCTGTGTCTAACACATATGCCTTTATCTTATTCTCCTCCAATCAATTCTTGCTATGGTGTATGCAGACTATTTTATTTTTCTATGTTTCATATATCATAATGAGAAAAGCATGTTCTTGATCATGCCCATTGGCTCCACAAAACCATGGCAAGACGATAGACTGCAAATAAATAGGATGCTTTCTTCTAGCTTGACTTTCATTATCTTCTTTCTTCCTCTTATGTATCTTCATATTTTTCTTTCTCTTCCTCCTTTCATCTCTTTCTCCTCTTCTTTTATGTACTATGAGTGTGCCACCAGATTCTCAATTTAGCGTTGCATCAAGATTTCTTGTCACCAAAAATATCCCTCAAGTTGTTGTAGAGATCAGCTTCTTCCTCGGATGCGCACCAAAATGACAGCAACCCTCCCACGAACATAATCAACCACAAAACCAAGGACAAAGCACACAAAACCTATGTGTATGGCTCTGCCATTAATCTCAAAACTGAAAAGAAACCATAAATTTCTTTTTAAATAATGAACATATTTGTAATCTTCATCATCTTCATCAATAGCTTCAATCATTATGCAAGAACAAAAGGGAAAAGATGAATTTCTGCACAAAAGACAGAGGAGAGAGGAGAGAGAACAAATTTTTGGCACCACCAAAAGAAGAATATGTGATTGGACAAGAGAGAGAGAAGGGAAAGAGGCACATAACCAATCGTGCACTCCACCCCACCTCTTCCCCAAAAAGCACACCCCTTCGTATTTTATTATTTCTTTGAATTTTTTTGATACATTTGATATTATAAGACCTTTGGCCTTTAATTTTGAGTATTCCTACACTTTACAAATGCATGCACGTAACACTTTTGTGTATAACATTTATTTATGATGGATGTGGATGTGGCCCCCTCATGTAAGTGTGTATTTTAGTGATTTTGGAACAATGTAAATGTTATCCCCTTTACAAAAGATGAAATTGTGATATGTGCATGGACATTTTTGTGCCTTGTTTTTATGCTTCTTTGAGTGTCATCACTCTTGCAAGCACATCCCTTTGCAGATTTGAGTTTCTCACTAAAGCATTATAGAGTTCTTTGTTGTGGATCTCATTAATATGGTGGAGACTACTCTCTCATTGGGTTGCTTAGCTATAGGTATCCTCTTGTAAAGAGACTCCTCACATGTGTGACATAGGCTCATATGTCCTCTTTGTCTTTTTGGTTGACATTCATCAGCTTAACAATGAGGTTATCGGAGTATCCAACCTCAAAGAATCTCTTGATAAAGAGATCCTTTAGATGGGTGAAGTTACTGCATTCGGCATTATCTAGACTGCTAAACCAAGTCCCTTGTCTCCCAAGAATCTAGTACTGTAGTATTGCAAGAACTTACTTCATCACTCCCCACACCTGAGTTCCCTAAACCTATCAATCAAATCAAACTTTATCCATAGAAAACTTACAAGCTCAATGCCCTCAACAATGGTGGGCCCATTCTGTCTATTTGTGTCAAGTTGAAAAATGTTGAAAAGTTTAGTTTGTATATAGATACTTTGATTGACAAAGGTTCAAGTCTTACAACCTCCTCTAAAGAAAGAAGATAGGTACAAGACTACCTTATGTGTTCCCCAAAGTCACTACCAATGGACAATCCTTCTCTTTGGCATTAAAACCACTCCTACTTATTTTTAGGGTTCGACCAGTTCAATGTTTGCAAAGTTTCCATTTTGTCTTGTGTACATTGATGATATTTTGGTGTTTTCTAAGACTATCTCAGAACATTTAGCTCATTTAACATAGTTTGCTTTGGCTATGGAAGCTACTAGTATGGTATTATCACCAACCAAGTCTATATTATTTACTACATAGATTGAATTTTTAGGTTTGTCTATTCATCATGGCATGGTGGAGCTTCAGGATCATGTCTTGAAGAAAATTTTGGAATTTTCGGCAAAATTACCAAATGTGAAGGCTTTACAGCAACTTCTAGGTTATCTTAATTGGACCAATCATTCTACACCAAATCTTGCTCTGTACATGCAAGATCTATATCCTTTATTGAGAAAAAATAATTTCGAGTGGAAGCTTGTTCACACATTGGCCCTTTAGCAGATTAAAAATCTAATTTAGAAATTACGCCCTTTACATCTTCCCAAAAGATTTCCTCTCTGCATCTACACGAATGCTTCTAATACTGGTTGGGGTCCAATTCTCTATGAACTTCCTATTGACGGCAAAGATCCTTGCATCTACCAGTATGCTTTGGGAAATTTCTCCTCCACACAACAAAATTATCATTTTACCAGAGAGAGATTTTGGAAATCATTAAAGCCATTAAGGTGTTTTGAATTTTTGTAGAGTTTGTGCATTTTTACGCTATACACTGATTTGCAACATGTGCATGGCTATTTAACCAAGAAATCTCCCATCTAGATGGGAAATAAAAGACTTTTACGGTGGTCACTCTTCTTCATCGATGAGCTGGATATCACTTTTGAGCATGTAGCGGGAAAAGGCAATGTATTAGCAGATATGTTTTTTCAACAACCACCTTGATACTGTAGCCACTAGCACTTTATCGTAGCCATTGTAACATAATGTAGCCATGATGCACTATATACTTTTGACTTTTCCACTAAGATTATGTGCACTTTTGGTAGCACTGTACAATACCTGCACTCCCAAAAGGGATTCTTCCCTCACTCACCTCAATTATTCAAGTCATTCAAGCCTCAAGGCCTTGTAAATTTGTAAATAGCATAACATCAATGCAATCAAGGGAAAGTTTTATGCTCTCATTTGGCTTCTTAGCTCCACACAAGGGAAAATGGAATGAGAGTGGAAGAGAGATAGAACAGAAGTCACAAGAAAAGACACGAAGATGTCAAGATTGTGGGAGAGAAGGAAGGAGTCTCGCTTGAAGCTTTCTTGCTTGCACAATGGGGGAAGACACACAAGGGTGGAGGCTGAAAACAGTTTTCCTCTTCTTAGTTGTGTAAGCCAAAAGAACTCAAGTACAAAGAAATAGAAGAACCCTAGATATGGGTCTCAAACCAAACTCAACTAACTAAGGTGGCATACTAACTGAGCCACGAACTAGAGTAGATAAGGATAGCTATCATGTAGCTATTATTCAGGGGCGGTGTACCAACCGCATCTGCAACTGACAAGTCGGTGACATAAATACACAACGGTCACCCTGGCGTATCACGAGTGGAGCTCGATATCTCAACAGAAGAGACTAGAAGTGTGAATGTAAGAAGCCAAATGAGAGCAGAAAACTTCTTTGGCTTCAACTACATTATCTAGTTTATCGCCAACTAACTCACCCAATAACAATTCATTCAAAGAATAACTACACTAGGTCAGGTTTTTGAACAATAACAAGCTTGATTTGAGGGTAAATTGAAATTGTCTCAAACCACCAATGAATCCATGGGTCATTGCATTAAGCACATCTACCCTATTTGTTGTGGGTTTTTCAAGCAATTTCTAACCAACATAAGCATACATCATGTAAATGAGTAGCTTAATTTCTTTTGGAGAATTGCCATCTATTGACCAGATTGAAAAATTGCCAACTTTCTATAGAATACCAATTTTATTATAAACCTTAGAATAGGAACTCTCACCTTTTCTATGAGCATTGAGAAATTCACTGTGGAGACTATTGTGGTTGTCTATGTGGATTAATGGGCACAAACGATTCATCCAGCATGCTATCACCATCTTCATCAGAGGATGAGATGTTGTAATACAAATGCTATTGAGCCTAAGTGTCCATGATATACCAATAAGGAATATAATCAGATACATTTCATTATAATGTTTCACCCATCATATGGGAGTCAAATCTATTTTGCACATAATGGCCATAGACATCCTTTCTAGCATTTTTAGGAGAAATGCACAATGGCATTTGCCTTAGAATCTCTTCAACTCCTCTTTGTTGCAAGATTTTTTGCTTGACTTGCTTTAAAGCTAAAGCGTCAATATGGTCAAAGGTATGTTGATATTCTTCCATTGTCCAATCATTAGGGAAAAGCATATCCAAATACTCTGCAAACTCAGGAGTGAACTGAGTTTTGATAGGAGATACCTGAGGAATATGAACACTGGTTGGAGCAAGGGCTAATGAAGGAGTTGATGAGGGACCCACTTCATGATCATTTGTAGCATGAGACCACCAAAAAATATGTTCCTATGTCTCAAGATTTTCTTGTGCACAAATTTGGGGTACATAAATTTGTTGGATTTCCCATAGCAAGGAATCCATTTCTTGCTCTTCCATTGATTCTTTGCCTTTGATGTTGTTCTAAATCTACATGAACATTTAATTATCTTTGTGTAGGAGAGGAGAACATGGAGACCATCCTTTTTTGAGTCTTTTCTCAAAAAAAGTATTCTAGTCAATCACTAGAAGAGAATACGAGAGGGAGTTATAAAAGCAGAATGAGAAATTACACTAGCATTAGGACCACTAGTAGTAGTAGGTTTAAGAGATTGTCTATCTTTTGTAAGCTTTGCTATAATAACTCACACATCTCGTATAAATTTTCCACTTTGGCTATTATACCATTAAAGCAAGATGGGTCCAGTTAACTATTTGGAGTTCAATAAACCAAGTAGTAGCATTATGAGGCCGAAGGTAAGGAGAAACCTTATAGGTGCGGTCTTCATATTCAAATTCTTGAATAGCATTTACAATTTTGAGAGAAATATTTTCTATCAACTTTTTACAATGAGCACGTATGCCTTGAGATATCTAAGGATGAGTATATGTCTAAGAATAAAAATTCAAAGGACTATAATATTTCCACGCAATAAATTTTAGTTGGTTAGTTCGAAAGTTAGTTAATCAATTAATAAGTTAGTAAGATCACTAACTAAAGACTAACTAAGGTAAAAACTGACTAGAATTAATAGTTAATAATTTTCTTTCAATTAAAAATATATTTTAAAAAATCGAGAGTCATAAATCTGAAATTTTTCTTGGATTGATAAGAACCGTAGCCACCCTTCAGGAAAAGTACAATGTGAATGGGACTTATGAGCTATATTAATAACTAGTATTAATGTGTATAGTTTGAATGGTCCAAAAATATTAGATTCTTGGGGGAAAAAAATATACTATATTTTAGATATTATCCTAAAAATATAGAACTAAAATTCATTTAAAAGAAAAGACAAGTGATGTTTTAGTTAGTTTTGGAGATTTTATAAAAAGAGAAACAAAGAAAAGTGACTGGCAAAATCATGCGCACCGTGATCGTAGTCTATAGGCAGTAGACAACACTTCGAACAGAGAAAAGAAGGAGTGAACTAAGAGCTTTCTAATTAAGTGTCTTGGGGTTTGCCCCCCTTTTGGAGCCAATGCAACCATCAGATTTATGATCTGAGCATTAGATCACTGACTCTTCTAAGAGCCCCTCCACTTTTGTTCTTAGACTTATCCCCTCCTCTCTAATTCATTATAAATATGAGGCATGGGGAGGCATAAGGGAGCATAAGGAGACCCCAAAAGGCTGCAAGAGAGAGGGAGTATACCCCTCCAAGAAAGTGTGAGAGAGAGCTTGAGAGAGAGAGAGAGAGAGAGAGAGAGAGAGAGAGAGAGAGAGAGAGAGAGAGAGAGAGAGAGAGAGAAGAGTTACCCCGAGAGGCTGCACAATTTCCCTCTATCTCGATCCTCGATTTAACCATCTTCTCTTTTGCTCTCCCATTTTGAATCTATTCCACCTTCTTAATCTCTTAAGTCTACTTGCAAACGATGGCCTCCAAGCAAAGAATGCCACGTGCGGATGACAATCCTACAACTAGCAATAGAGCTTCGGGCATAGGCATCACTATCAATCCAATTGCGGTACCGGTTATAAGTAGTGTATTTTCAAATTGATAGATGCATGTTTTAATGCTCATAAGAGATGCATTAGGCTCCGTACCTTGTGGTGCTAGAATAGGTCATTGAAAAGGATAAATCGCATCTCAAATATTCAAAGATGAAGTTTGTGAAGTGCTTGTATCAAAGGGAGTTAAATTACACCTAGTTGCTATGTGATGAATCCATGCATAGCATAAGCAACATATGGGACACTAAAGTATTGAGCATCGATGAGTCTTTGATTAATCTTTACCGATGATAATATTGTTTAAAGTTCACAAATGCATATACACGGTACATACATGGGAGAGATTATGTAAACTTTACATCAATGACATGCAACTCCTTGCCTTAGGAGAAAGGAAGATAAATCCAAGAAAAAATGTCGCATAGTAGGAAAATGCTAAAAGATAATTGTCGCTTAGAGAAGAGGCATAAATGCTCTTGCTAGATTGATTAATTTGCATTGGAATGATAGGACTTACGTCATCTATAGTATTGGAACCTTTAGCATATGCCTTAGGCTAAAGGAGGGAATATTAAGTAAATTCTACTCTTTGGCCCCAAGGGGGAGAGTGAATATGCGATGGAATTATTGTCGTGTCTATTATTGTATTGTTTGGGAAAAATACAATTGGTTTTGTTGGTTAATTGAACAACACCCTAAATGTTTTTCTTTCAATCAAGGGATTGTTGCATTGTGATTTGGATAAATATTCCAAAGCTTGTGTTGATGGCAAATGAATGGCAGGGGTCTATAATGACAAGTTGCCATGGGAATAAAGGAATGTTTTTCTAGAAGATGATATTAGGGCTGATTGCTTTGATTGTGCTTGAATTTTAATTGGATTAATAAGGAAGGATATTTTGCAGGTATGGATCATCTCGAAGATCACAACGCGAATTATCTCGAGAGGGCACTGCTAGATCACAGGCCAATGCTCGAGTGGTAAAAAGGCCAACCACGGAAATGGCATCTCACTCCTAGACTGCTTGTGGGTCAAGTGGAGCTCTGGACACCCCTTGCCTGTCTAGAATGGAGTTGGAGATCCCCATGAGCCCAATGTCTGGGACGTTGGAAGATCTTATTCTAGATAAAGGATGGAAATTTTGGTGCCATGTAATTTGGACCGGGTACTTCTGTTGGACAGAAGGGATACATAATTCTCCTGTATAGGTAGGAGACAAAGATTAACTTAAAGATAAGTTAAGGAACTTGTTTGATAAAAGGACTGCTTGTTTTGTTTTTGTGCATGTGTTGTAAATTATGTGAACGAACTCTGTGCCCTAAAATGCTTAATTAATGAAGCTAATTTTAAATGTTGCACATAAATGTGGTAGGACCTAATTAGACAACTAAAGCTATCAAGGGAAGCAGGTGGACGGAATCCCCCAACGGGTCTGTCCTATGGTTGGGTGGTCCTAGAGAGCTGGGAGAATTCTCACAAGGATTTACCGTTGGATGAATTTAGGTATTGTTAAGTTAGAACCCGATTCATGCCGTTTTAGGGGACCGGAATGGGACTATGCCCTACGGGCAGAGAGGTTGAGCGGTGCATCCCTCTCATTTCCCATTCTCTATGAACCAAGTGCAGCATAAATTTGCTTCGACTCTATTGTTCCTACTCAAAGTGGGTCATTTGGAGCTCGACGCTAGCTACTTCCTAGAGACTTGGTTGATAGGAAAGAAACCCTGACTTCAGGTCGGGGTCCTAAGTGGGAACGACCGAATACTTCCGCTTCAAGGCAGACTCGGGAAGACCTAGATCGCAAACCCTGTGACATTCCTTGCGAGTGCCAAGTGGCACTTTCTAGACTCCCCTCCCGATGGGCTGCTAAGACGTGTCCCACAAGTGGTCAAGCGGACACATTACAGTTGGTATCAGAGCAAAAACTTCATGATGATACATGATTGATTAATGTTCGGTTCATAGACATATCCTAAACAGAAATAACCTGAGTGGTATGGCTTGATTGTCAGGCACCTTCTGCACCCACAAATGCTGATATGCAAGAGAAGAAATTTCTTCTCAAGTAAATTAAGGCACCCGAGTTTGATGGAGAAGGGTTAGATGTCGCAGCAGAAGCATAGATATGGATTGAGATGATGGATGACTATTTCTCTGCTTTGGGAACTTCCTCCATGAATCAAGCAATGATTGGAAAACTGAAGTTAGTCGGCCATGCTCGGTTATGGTGGAAGCAATGGTGCAAAGATCAAGGTATTTCTAAAGCCAATGTTACGTGGACTCAGTTGAAAGATACTATACGTGGACGATACCTTCCGCCAACCTACCAGGCCTTGAAGATGAATGAATTCTTCAAGCTCAAGCAGTTGGAATTAACCCTAGAAGCTTATTACTCAAAGTTTGTAATCCACTAAAATATACGCCACCTATGGATATTGCACAGCAAGTATCCAAGTTTTGCCATGGCCTGAACAGTCCTCTGAACCACCGTCTTGAAGGAATGCATCCAACGGACTTGCAAGACACATTACTCCGAGCAAATCCAATTGTCCAAGAGATGTCCCTACCTTCAATGCTTCCATTGTAATGAGCTAGGACACATCCAAGTAGACTACCCTGATCTAAGTCCAGAAGACATTGAGCCTCCAAGAAAACAAAGCTACACAGGTGCAGTCTATGGATATATAGAAAAATCAGATGAAGACGAAGATCTAGAGCCCACTAAACCTTATTAGGAGGACTAAAATTCCTAGAAGCTTAATCAACATATAACACAATTGAGAATAAATCCTACTCTTGTACCTATGGTTAATACGAATAATATGAGTGCACTACTTAAAACCTTAAGAGTAGCACAGCGGATGCATGATGGGTCCTAACCCACAGGTCATAAGCCCCATTAGTGCTTATCTTCCCCATTTTCTCTCAAGATGAGGACATCTCGATTTCTCTAAGGGGGGGAGGATGTAATATTTCCATGCAATAAAAGTTAGTTGGTTAGTTTGAAAGTTAGTTAGTCAATTAATAAGTTAGTAAGATTACTAACTAAAGACTAATTAAGGTAAAAATTGACTAGCATTAATAGCTAATAATTTTCTTTTAATTAAAAATATATTCTAAAAAATTGAAAGTCATAAATCTAACATTTTTCTCGGATTGATAAGGACTGTAGCCACCCTTCATGAAAAGTACAATGTGAACGGGACTTATGAGCCATATTAATCACTAGTATTAATGTGTATAGTTTGAATGGTCCAAAAATATTAAATTCTTGGGGGGAAAAAAACGATTATATTTTAGATATTATCCTAAAAAGATAGAACTAAAAGTCATTTAAAAGAAAATACAAGTGATGTTTTAGTTAGTTTTGGAGATTTTATAAAAAGAGAAATAAAGAAAAGTGACTGGCAAAATCGCGCGCGCCGTGATCGCAGTCTACAGGCAGTAGACAGCACTTCGAATAGAGAAAAGAAGAAGGAGTGAACTAAGAGCTTTCTAATCAAGTGTCTTGGAGTTTTACCCCCTTTTTGGAGCCAATGCAACCATCGGATTTATGATTTGAGCGTTAGATCACTGAGTCTTCTAAGAGCCCCTCCACTCTTGTTCTCAGACTTATCCCCTCCTCTCTAATTCATTATAAATATGAGGCATGGGGAGGCATAAGGGAGCATAAGGAGACCCCGAAAGGCTATAAGAGAGAGGGAGTATACCCCTCCAAGAAATTGTGAGAGAGAGCTTGAGAGAGAGAGAGAGAGAGAGAGAGAGAGAGAGAGAGAGAGAGAGAGAGAGAGAGAGAAGAGTTACCCTGAGAGGCTGCACAATTTCCCTCTATCTCGATCCTTGATTTAACCATCTTCTCTTTTGCTCTCCCATCTTGAATCTATTCCACCTTCTTAATCTCTTGAGTCTACTTGCGGATGATGGCCTCCAAGCAAAGAATGTCGTGTGCGAATGACAATCCTACAACCAGCAAAACAGAGCTTCTTTTGAAGGCATCACTATCAATCCAATTGTGGTACCGGTCGTAAGTAATGTATTTTCAAATTGATAGATGCTTGTTTTAATTCTCCCAAGAGATGCATTAGGCTCTGTACCTTGTGGTGCTAGAATAGGTCATTGAAAATGATAAATTGCATCTCAAATATTCAAAGATGAAGTTTGTGAAGTGCTTGTATCAAAGGGAGTTAAATTGCATCTAGTTGTTATGTGATGAATCCATGCATAGCATAAGCAACATATGGGACACTAAAGTATTGAGCATCGATGAGTCTTTGATTAATCTTTACCGATGATAATATTGTTTAAAGTTCACAAATGCATATACACGGTACATACATGGGAGAGATTATGTAAACTTTACATCGATGACATGCGACTCCTTGCCTTAGGAGAAAGGAAGATAAAGCCAAGAAAAAATGTTGCGTAGTAGGAAAATGCTAAAAGATAATTGTCACTTAGAGAAGAGGCATAAATGCTCTTGCTAGATTGATTAATTTGCATTGGAATGATAGGACTTACGTCATGTATAGTATTGGAACATTTAGCATATGCCTTAGGCTAAAGGAGGGAATATTAAGTAAATTCTACTCTTTGGCCCCAAGGGGGAGAGTGAATATGCGATGGAATTATTGTTGCATCTATTATTGTATTGTTTGGAAAAAATACAATTAGTTTTGTTGGTTGATTGAAGAGCATGCTAAATGTTTTTCTTTCAATCAAGGGATTGTTGCATTGTGATTTGGATAAATATTCCAAGTCTTGTGTTGATGGCAAATGAATGGCAGGGGTTTGTAATGACAAGTTGCCATGGGAATAAAGGAATGTTTTTCTAGAAGATGATATTAGGGCTGATTGCTTTGATTGTGCTTGAATTTTAATTGAATTAATTAGGAAGGATATTTTGCACGTGTGGATCATCTTCAAGATCACAATGCAGATTATCCCGAGAGGGCACTACTCGATTCACAGGCCGGTCGAGTGGGGAAAAGGCGAACCGTGAAAATGGCATCTCACTCCTAGACCACTTGTGGGTCAGGTGGAGCTCTAGACACCCCTTGCTTGTCTAGAATGGAGTTGGAGATCCCCGTGAGCCCAATGTCTGGGACGTTGGAAAATCCTATTCTCGATAAAGGATGGAAATTTCGGTGCCATGTGATTTGGACCGGGTACTTCTATTGGACAGAAGGGATACATAATTCTCCTGTATGGGGCAAGAGACAAAGATTAACTTAAAGATAAGTTAAGGAACTTGTTTGATAAAAGGACTGCTTGTTTTGCTTTTGTGCATGTAAATTACGTGAACAAACTCTGTGCCCTAAAAGGCTTAATTAATGAAGCTAATTTTAAATGTCGCACATAAATGTGGTAGGACCTAATTAGACAACTAAAGCTATCAAGGGAAGCGGGTGGACGGAATCCCCTGACGGGTCTGTCCTACAACTGGGTGGTCCCAGAGAATTGGGAGGCTTCTCAAAAGGATTTACCGTCGGATGACTTTAGGTGTTGTTAAGTTAGAACCCGATTCATGCTATTTTAGGGGACCAGAATGGGACTATGCCCTATGGGCAGAGAGGTTGAGCAGTGCATCCCTCTCGTTTTCCATTCTTTATGAACCAAGTGTAGCATAAATCTACTTCGACTCTGTTGTTCCTACTCAAAGTGGGTCATCTAGAGCTCGACGCTAGCTACTTCCTAGAGACTTGGCTGATAGGAAAGAAACCCTAACTTCAGGTCGGAGCTAAGTGGGAACTACCGGATACTTCTGTTTCGGGGCATACTTGGGAAGACCTAGATTGCAAACCCTATGAAAATCCTTGCAAGTGCCAGGTGGCGCTTTCTAGACTCCCCTCCCGATGGGCTGCTAAGACGTGTCCCACAAGTGGTCAAGCGAACACATTACAAGTACTAGCTCTCTGAGAAGGAGAAACTTTTGATTGGGGTATAAACATTGAAGAGACTACCAAAGGAGTTTGTGAAGTATCCAATACTTCAAAACTTGTACCAATTGAAGATTGCAGTTTAGGGAGTACCAATGTTTTACCTCTAATGTTATGCACCAGGGCAGCTAACATTTCCTTCTTCTATAGAGAATGGATATCCAACTACCATTCTTGAGGAAGTTTATACCTTTCTAGTTTATGCATCTCTCTTCTTCTCCTCTCACTCTCTCACTCTCTCTCTCCCTCTCTTCATTTTTCTTTTATTCTTTCTCTATATATCTCTCTTGGTTTATGCGAGCAAAAGCAAGAGCTATGGTGGAAGGAGAGAGAGAGAGAGAGAAAGAGAGAGATGTGGGGACTCCAACAATCACAATGTGTGAATGGCCTTCCCTTTATTCAAATGTCAATGAAAGAATAAAGAATGAAGTGGCAATGATGGGTGCCCGCCACCTACAACGTATAGGTGAGCAAGTACTATCAATGTACTAATACACGGGTAGCTAAGCGCACAAGAATCTTTACCCCTAACAACCTTCCACTTAAAGGTGAACATGTCCCCCTAGTGAGCAGAGAATTAAAAAAAGTGCCAAGTTACAAATGTACATAAGTACAACAGGATGAGAAATGCCATCTCATCCAACACCCATCATTTTTCTAAAGAAGACAAAATGCTATGCTACTAAAAGAATTTTCATGAGCAAGTCTACAAGATTTTGGTCACTTGAGATCTTGACAAGGTCAACAAACTTATCATCAATGACCTCTTAGATGAAATAGTAACACACCTCAATGTATTTCATCATGGAAGACCAAATTCTTGGCTAACTAGATAGCATTCATAGAATTCAAATGCAGTGTAGGAACCCGCAATATACTGAGCCTCTGTAGTAGAGAGGGCCATGCATTTCTGCACCCGGGATGTCTAAAAAACAACACCTCCAGCAATGGTGAAGACATATCCAGAGGTGGACTTCCTACTATCTACACATCTTGCATAATCAAAGTCAGTGTATTCCACAACTCCTATATCTTGGTCACCATAATATATTCACATAGCTATTGTGCCCTTCAAGTACCTCATGATGCACTTGACAGAATCTCAATGTCGTGTGCTAGGTATAGCCATATAGTACGCTACAACTCCCACTACAAATGCTATGTTAGGATGAGTGGCCATTATGGCATACATTAAACTACCCATTGCAGATGCATAAGGGATCTTGGCCATCTCAGCCTTTTTCTCATTAGCATACCAAATAATCAACCTAACTAACCTTCATATGAGAAGGTACAGGACACCCAGGCTTACCATCCTACATATGAAACCACTCAAGGACTTTTTGGATATACTCCTTCTGTGACACAAATAAAAAATCCCCTTAGAGAGAGTGATCACGAGTGATGCGCATCCCAAGAATGTTGAGATGTTTGCAATCACACCTACTTCAGTCTCTTTGTATGAGGTAGTTCTGGGCTTAGGACATGCAGGCAAACTAAATCCCATATGCATAGAAAGGAAAACTGATACCCATCCAACAATTATAAAGCATGTTACTTGACTACCACTTTTTGATATATGATGAATGCAATAGCATGATGCTTTCTCTTTTTAGTTAGTGTCTTCTCATTGTCAATCTATACACAAGATTGTGTTTATGAGTCCAAGCTTCCATCTTGAAACCTAATTCACTTGTGTAACAATCAAGTTCAGTATCTTTGTCATCATGAGTTCATTCTACTTCTTCCATCCACCATAACTACCTGCCATGCTCTAGATCCGCATCTTTGACAAAGAAAATGTGAAGCCTATCCTAGATCATTTATTTCAAAGCTCTTCTTGAGCCAATTTTTCAAGGTATCCAACTCATCATGAGCTCTCCCCTAGCAATAAGTATATCATCGACATAGACTACCAAAATCATAAGGCTACCATCATGAGGCTTCTTTGTGAATAAACATGGATCCATAGCTTTTTCTTCAAAGCCCTTATGTTGATGCATATAGATCTCATCATGTAAGTCCCCATGTAAAAAAGCATCTTTACATCCATTTGATAAAGATCCATGAGCAACCAATGCTAATACCAAGTGTAAGATTGTCATTTTGTCCACAAGAGAAAATACTTCATCAAAGTCAACACCATATTCCTACTTGAATTCCTTAGCTATCAATCTAGCCTTATAAGTAGGCTTGGATATCCATGGATACTTTTCAGCTTGTATACCCACTTGCATGGCAGTACCTTCTTGCCACTAAGCAAAGGAACCAAATCCTATGTATAGTTAGTTTGTAAGGATGCAAAATCTAATTGCATAGCCCTATCCCATGAGTGACTATCATCTCTGTGCATGGCCTGATCATAAGAGAGAGGCTCATTTGCATCTATCACCATAACATAATCCATGGAGGGCGTAAAGCACTTAGGCAAATGTCTAACTCTAATAGAGCATCTCAAAGCAAGTTGATCCTGCACAATAGGTGGGTCTTTGGCCACTGTAACATCAATTCATATAGGCTATCTAGCTAGCTATATGGGAGTAAGGGGTTCCTCCTGAAAGATCACCCTATATACCTCAACCACCTCCTCAGGTTGCTTATGCATCATGGCTATGGATAATCTTGCGAGCCTATAGATCCCATAGATGATAGCCCATCTTACATGCATCCCCATAACCAAGAAAGATGCATTTCATGGACTTAGGATTCAACTTATTGTGCTTGTCCTTCACAACATGGAAAAATATCTCACAACCAACGATACACAAATGAGCATAAAATGGGGGTTTCCTAGTCCAAACCTCCTCTACAACCTGGCAATCAATAGCAATGCAAAGTAAGGAGATTGGTTAATCAAGTGTATAGCAGTAGTAACTACATTATCCCAAGAGTTCTATGGTAAGCTTTCTTAGCTAAGCATAATGCAAACATGCTCCTAAATCATCCTATTCATGCATTCCGTAATACCATTCTAGGGAGGGATGTAAGGGATAGTCAACTGACACTTAATACCCCACTCATCGCAAAACTACACAAAGGCTTTTGAGACATACTCACCCCCATTATCTAACCTTAGGCATTTTAGCCTATACCAAGACTGGTTCTTAATAAGGGCAAGCCAACACTAAAAGGTAAATAAGACATCTGATTTGTACTTAATAAGGTAAGCCTAAACCTTATGTGAGTAATCATCAGTAAATGTAACAAAGTACTTTACACCATCGAGTGATTGAAAGGGTATGGGACCACATATATCTAAATGAACAAGAGTCAAATGCTCACTCGTGCACTTTATGCCAGATTTCTTATGTATACTACATATCTGCATGCCATATAAATGATGATTACAAGACTCAAAACACTTATAATCTAGGGATGGAAGATACTACAAACTAGTATACATTTTCATTCCTTTCAAAGTCATATGCCCAAGGAAACAATGCCAAAGAGATACATGTGGAGCTACAACCACATCTAAAATATGGTCACATGACCCAGATGTAAGCAAAGGATAGAGGGTACTAGACTTAGCACCATGTGCAATAACAAGATACCCATGAGAAATCTTTCGTGATAAATTACCAAAAGAGACAATATAAATTGCATCATCCAAGGTGCCAACAAAGATAAGGCTCTTTGTGGTGATAGCTAGTATATGATGTGCATCATAAAGAGTAAATATTTTGCCCAAACCAAAACACATCTAGACATCACCAATACCAACAATCTCCAATACCAAGTCATTACTCAAATGGACAGCTCCAATCATACTGCAATAGGAGTGAAACCACTCTCTATGAAGGGTCACATGAAAGGAAGTCCATGAATCTATCAACCAATACTGAGTATATCCTAACAAAGAATTAGTCAGTTGTGAAGCATCCAAAGATAAAGCTACCAAGATAAGATCATCAGGTACATTAGGCTACATCACATTAGTCTCCCAACATTAAGTATATCTTGACAAAGCATCAATTAGCTTTGAAGCATTCAAGGAAGAAGCTGTCAAGATAAGATCATCAGATACATCAAACTATGCCGCATTAGTCTCCTCAATCTTGACACTAGACTTGCTAGGCATAATGTTACAATTATCATTCTTGTACTGCACTTTACCCTTTCCCTTGCACTTGTATTTGTGCATTTTATGGCATTGTGGCCAAATATGACCTACTTTTCCATAGTAATGACAAGTAAGACCGGAATTACTACCATGAGACATTGCGAGACTATCCACATGTCCTAGACTAAGACCTATTAGAGTCTCTACCATGACTATTTCCATCTTGCCAGCCTCTCATAGTCAATGCATGTAACATAAAGACGCATCCACATTCTTTCTGTTCACCTATTCTGCCAAGATGGCACTCTCAATATCTTGCAATTTTAGCTCATTCTTAGCACAAAGAGCTATACGAAAAGTATTCCATGACTCGGGTAGAATACCAAGCAGAAATAAAAGATAAACTCAATCCCTTGTGAAGCTAAATGGTTGATGATGTAGTAAAACTCATTCAAGTGTGCAGACATAGAAGTCCCTTCCTTCATGCAAAGGTCTGTTGATTGTTTCAGCTAATACATTTGAGATCCAGGACTTTGCTCATCATAAAGATTTTTAATTTGTGTCCAAAGCTCATGAACAATCTGATTTCTAGTCACAACATTGTAGTGAATCTACTTAGAGAGTGATAAATGATTGTGGACTTGCATAGCTCTTCTAGTTCATCCCAATCCTTGGTTGCAATGTTTTCAGATTTGGCACCTTCATTTTTGAGTGGTCTAACCTACAATTTTTGTACTAAAGGCTACCATATTTGGGTCTTTCAATAGCTGTAATTGGTCCCATCCAAATTCTCAATATTGAAGATAGCACTGTCGCAAGAACCACTAGCTATAATGAGACCAAGAAAGGACATAGAAGGACAAGAAATGTTGCTATAATACCTTGCAAATCAACCCTAAAACCATTGCTAAATCAAGTTGTTCACAAATTGTAAGCAAAAGATTGTAAAGTTAGGTGACTGTCCACAAATAGAATGCATAACATTGAAATGACAAGCTACTCTAATAAGCTACAATAATATGCCAACAACCATCTGAGAGCAACCAAGAAGGAAGAAGCCAAGAACAACTGGCATTGAGGACCGTCACAACTGCAGTGTATCAAAAGCCATATATGTAGTAGACATAGACACCATGCATAGGGTACGTCTCAAGGGTAAATGAAGAGAATTATCAGATGCATAACCCACTAAGAAAAGGCTCAATACATAACCCAAAGGCACATAAATACAATTGACAATACCTGATGACAGACATAAGTACCATGTCCAAGCCAAGGGATCAAACCAACCCATGATAGGATAATTGCATCCAATAAATATCAAGAGAGCATGTACATGTCACAATGAGTCTCACTATCTCACTGTTATAAGCTCAAGCTCTTCAATTGCATAAACCAAATGCTTTATAATATATCCAAGTGCTAATGTGGCTCAATATATAAAGTCGAGTAGCTCCCACTGAAGCAAAAGTCAAATGTCAAATGAGCAAGCAAAGCTCAAAACATCATGTGAATGATATCCGAGTATCCAAGATCCATAGAGCACACATCTGGAAGCATTGAGCCCAAGTAGTCTACAAGACTCTCACTTAGTGTCCAAATAGCATCCAAGGACAAGAATGACAACCAATGACAAAGCATCCAAGCTCCAATCTTAGCTTAGGAGTATGTCATAAACATATCCATAGGCATACATGACAATCAGATTGTTTGTACATCCAATATGTAGTATTGGAGTAGCTTCAAAGCATAATGAGCACAATCTTTATCAAACAATGACTTGTTGTTCACTATGAATAGCATTGAGTGAATGTGAGCTCAATCAAAGTCCAAAAGCATTCTAAGACATGTGCAAGCATCCCAAGTGTCATGGAAACATTCGGACATCAATTCCAAGCCCTGAAAGTAGCAAGTGACAAGAGGCATATGCTTTTTCCAGATAAATGGCATTCAACCATGTTATTACAGCAATGAAATCTCTGAGAAAGCTTAGCCAAATGTATGCTCACATCATCCCAAAATCATTACCATACCATCCGAGCACTAAAATAGCGTTCCCAAAGCATCAAACATAGATTATGGAATTTATTGTTTGCTATCCAAACTAGAACAATTTTGTTTTGTGTGAAACAAAGAATTAAAATCATATAGAATCAACTATTGAGCATCCCAATGTGTAGCTCTCATCGCACTCTTCATTTCTAGCTGTAGAACGTCTGAATCCAATATTGTATGCAAAAGTTGTGGCCAAAATATGTTAGTGCTCTCAAGCTACCATAACTGTCCACGACTTCTATATCATGCTATGTATCCACTCAAAATGAATAAAATGGTTGATCCTTAGCTCAATAAGAACTCAACAAGGCTCAACTAAGCCTTGGGAAGCTTCTTAAAAAGTACATACCAAGATAAAATAAGCTGAAAGAAGGAAAGACTCAATGCATACCTCGAGAGTGTGAAAGAGCAGACTTGCAGCAAGAAAAAAGTGTGCACAAGAGGGAGATAGGAGCTCAAAGTACAAGAACAAAATCTTGTTTACTAAGTCGCTCAAGGTACAACTTGCGTACACTCTATCTCCTCCTTGATAGTGACCCATAGGCTATTTATATAGCTTGTGCCTAGCTAGGGCTAGGGTTTCCCTTGCTCTTTAGGCTATTCACACCCATCTGCCCTCATACGCCCTTGCTTACGGTGGGTTCCTATGCCTATCTTCTAACACCCCCCCTCAATGCCAGGGTGGCATTGAATTACAAAGCATGTAAGATGCGCCCCCCCCCCCCCCCCAAAAAAAAAAAGGGATGCCTTTATAGATCAGGCTACAAAAGTGTTTGTAGGTAGATGGTTTAGAGGCTCAAAAAAGTCGATCATCAGATGGATTGGAGGCATAGTTGGCCACCAGTTCTTTGGGTACTTTAGGAATGTTGGGACATTTACTAGTGATATGCCCTGTCTTCTTGCATTTGTTACATTTCATTTTTTCTATGATACTTCTTCCAACAATTGTTTACAATATGCCATCTTTTTTTACAAAAAGAACATTTAGTGAGAACTTTATGTACCAATACTTGATCATGCGAAGTTGAAGATGCCTGACTCGTGCTGCCTTCTTTGTGGTTCCTCTTTTCTTCATCCAAACAAGATTGGATGGTACTTGCCAAGGTAGGATTTGGAATGTTGGTAAGAGTGGTTACAAGGATAGGAAACACCTTTTTCATAGCTTTTAGGAGAATAGCAATTGCATCCTCTTCATGGATTGGAGCTTGTATTGAGGCAAGCTATGCCGTGAGACCCTTCATGTGAGAAATGAATTTTCCCAAGTCTTCTCCTAATTTAGATTCCAAGATAAAGAATTCAATTTTAAGGAAGATTTTAGTATTTTTACTAATGGATCCATAGAGCTTTTCAAGCTCATCCCATTTTTCTTTAGTAGCATTTAGTTGATCAACATGATGAATCAAGGACTCATCTAAGTGTAACATGATGATTGCTTTGGCACATTGGTCATCCTCTACATCAACCAGATTTGCAAAGTTTATAGCTGTAGTGCCTTGAATGAGAGGCCAATACTCTCTCTCCATGAAGAGCACCCTGCCACGGCACCATGAGAACCATGAACCGGCTAGGTAGAGGCTGCAAATATATTGCTGGCCACAAAAACCTGCAAGAAAACTCACTCATTTAGAGGAATAGGTAACACATTGTTTCATTCAAGAGTAAGTAACTTATAATAATATTGCAAAAAAAGGCCCAATAAATGATGCTAAGTATTTAGTGCATGTAGGCTCAAACATATGATTCATCCAACATGTGCAAAGAGTGATCATTGGATGGGATTTCGTCTTCTAAAGTTAAAGAGGTATAGTGCATACAGATTTTTCCATTATAATCTATTTTCTAGGAAAGCTGTTGACAATGATAATAGGTGCTTCATATTCAAAATATCAATAACAAGGCCAGCGACATGTGAAGTAATGGTATCAAGGACCTATGCAATAGTTGGATATGTTTTGACCATGTGGATCATATCAATGATTGGACAATCATGGCAACACATCTATGATCCAAGGTAGGTCCTCTTGTCTTATTTGCTAAACAATACTTTTTTTAAAAAATTAATTAAAAAGAAAAAATAATATTTAATTATTTAATTAAAATGAGAAAAAAAGAAAAAGTAGAGGAAAGTTTAAACTAAGAAGTTTAATTTCAGTAAAAAATGAGAAGGAGAGAGAGAGAGAGAGACAGAGAGACAGAGAGAGAGAGAGAGAGAGAGACTTTTTAAAAAGGGGGAGAAAGAGCTATTTGTGAAAAGTTTGATTTAATTAAAAAGGGGCAAAGGGAAGAGAGAGAGAGAGGGGGGATTGTTCTCTTTCTCTCTCTCTCACATTTTCTTTTCATCTCTCTTTCTCTCAATTTTTTTCGCTAGTTCTCTTTTCTCTCTAAATATCTTTTCTTCTCTCTCTACTTTTGTCTTTGCTCTCTTCTTCCTCTCTCCCCCTATTTCCTGTCTCTCTCTCAAATTATGTATTTCCTCTCTCTACTTTTCTCTTTGCTCTCTTCTCCCTCTCTTCCCCTATATTCTCTCTCTCTCTCTCTCTATCTCTCTCTCTCTCTCTCTCTCTCTCTCTCTCTCTCTCTCTCTCTCTCTCTCTCTCTCTCTCTCTCTCTCTCTCTCTCTCTCTCTCTCTCTCGTAAAAAACTACATTAAAAAATGTTTAAATTGTTGAGAAATAAAAAATGATGTATGCTCCAGGAAGAGATGTCCTGAATCCCATATGCACAACGAGGAGAGTGGAGAAACTAAAAAGCTATAAAAGTATGTACTTGGTTCATCTTTCAAGACAATTATTATGATGCTTTGTACTTTCACTTAGTATCTTATCTATGTCAATTCATTACACAAGATTTTCTTTATGAGTCCAAGTTAATCTATCTTGGAACCTAATTCACTTGTGTGATAGCCGATCTCTCTTGGTCTATGACAACATGAACATAGTCTTCATTTTCCAACCTCCATAGGTGCCATGCTCTAGATCCGTGGTCTTTAACATGGTATCAAATCCCAGTCAGGCATGGCTTATCTCATCTCCATCTCCTATCAGCTCAAGTTGAGCGTTGGATCTCATCTCCAACTTCATTTATAATTCTACCTTCAATAAGGCTTCCATGGCAGCCATAGCCAATAGTACCTTGTCAGCTTGAAGCTTCTATATCTATCTCCATAGGCCAAATTCCTCTGGACTTCCTTCTAGAGAAGTTTTTCTTTGCTTCTAGAGCTCCTCTCTTGCACCTCAATTAGTGACATTGGGCAGCTATAGCCTCAGGATTTCCTGTCTTCAAAGTTGCTGCCATATCTATATCTATGGGCAGCAGCACCTACCTTACTTGGAGGAGCTAGATCTCCACATACATGCTAGATCTTCCCATGATCCCTTCTAAAAAAACATCCTTCAACTCCTTGCATTCCTACCAGGTACATCAAAGTGTGACATTGGTATTTATGGAGCCTGGCATTTCGAAAATTTGACGTCGTTGGCCACAATTGCATCGTTCTCAGATTGTATGATTGTGCATGCAATACGAGGCCCAATCTAGGCAGCCATCATAGGGCAATTGAAGCCCAATACTTAAGCTCTCTTCTCATTAAAAAACCTTTGGAAATGATGGTGTATATAGTCCACACAGATTGAAAAACCAAGTCCCTGTCCTGGAACCCTAACTAGCAACCATAGCTAAAGCTTGGAAACTTGATTTTTTCTCGAATCACATCGGCCTCTTGTGCGGGATCTGGAGGCAAGGAATTTAAGGACAAATACTTCCCTGGCACCCAAGCGTCCTCCCGCTCCAAGTAGCACCCACGGAGAGACCTCTCACAGCGGGTTAGGTCCATATACCTGTTGCGGCTAACAACCCCCTTGGATACGGCCAGGCAGACAGTCGGAGGTAATTGTTCATGCCTCTCCCTCCAGGTTTTTAACCTGAAGCATTAAGTGTTTTTCCTTGAATTAGTTCCTTGAGCAAAGGAGATCAAATAATGTACCTAAGTGTACAATCACAAAAATTTCGGAGGCCGTTTGTACGACCAACTACTAAGGTGTGATTCCTTTTTCCCAGATGCTCCCAGCATCTAATCGTGAACCTTTTTTTCTGGATGCTCCCAACATCTGATCCTGGATCGTTCGTGACTTGGCAAGATCCCAATAATCTCAAACAAGATCATGCAAGCAAATGTTCTTGGTAAGTTAACTTATTTTGACTTGCTCTTTCCCTTGGGTTTCTACCTTATGGTATCTTAACCCTAACCCAAAGCATTAACTGGTCAACCAAGGCAATGGACATGCCTTTATTCGCAACCCAACCAAAGGTCTTTTATTCTTCCAGTTCTAACCAAGTTCAGTTAATACACTTGGCAATGCAAGATTCCTCATCTAGTCCTTCAGGATACAGTCTAGATGCATGCGTCCCTTCCATCTCTCTTAGTGCGGTACTATGCAGAATTTTCGGATCAAACTCATCTTACTCGCACTTGGGATTCTTAATGCATTAATACAATCCGCGATCTTTAAATCTTTTCACATTTAGTCAATGAGTAATTAACCCTAATGTGCAGGTACTTGTATGGCCTAAGTTTCCCTGCATCAGTGCAAATGCATCCTGTGAATAGAAACTATCATTTCATATGTTTAGTTTAATCATAGATGCAAATCGTGATTTTTATTGGTTAATTTAAGCATTTCTCCGTGTGAAGGTCTATCACTTTATGTAAAAATTTATGAAAACCGTATCATTTCATGTGCGTCAATCCTTGGAGAATCCATTCTATTTGTCCACTTGACTCCCATGCAATCATCCCGTATTTGCAATATTTCGTGCAACAATATTTCATGTACTAGGCTAGTCAATATTTCATGCAACTCATGCACTTGACTTTTCATAATCATGCACTTTAAGTATGGAACAAAACCATGAACAATAAGCAATAAGAATAGCGGGAGGGTTAGAGGACACAATTTTCGAGGGGATTTCTTGATGGCCACGAATGAGTCTTCGTGTTTGGCCTTCTGATTTCTCTTCGAGTTCTCTTCTTTCTCACCTTCTTCTTCTTCTTCTCCTCTCTCTCCCTCTTCTTCTTCTTCTTCTTCTTCTTCTTCTTCTTCTTCTTCTTCTTCTTCTTCTTCTTCTTCTTCTTCTTCTTCTTCTTCTTCTTCTTCTCTCTCTCCCTCTTCTTCTCCTTCTTCTTCTCTTCTCTCTCCCTCTTCTTCTCCTTCTCTCTCTCCTTCTTCTTCTCCTTCTTCTTCTCTTGTCTCTCCCTCTTCTCTCTCTCTCTCTCTTCTTCTCCTTCTTCTTCTTCTCTTCTCTCTCCCTCTTCTTCTCCTTCTTCTTCTCCTTCTCTCTCTCCCTCTTCTTCTCCTTCTCTTCTCTCTCCCTCTTCTCTCTCCTTCTCCTTCTCTCTCTTCTCTCCCTCTCCCTCTCTTCTCTCTTCTTTCTCTCCCTTCCTCTTCTTCTCCTTCTTTCTCTCCCTTCCTCTTCTTCTTCTTCTTCTTCTCCTTCTCTCTCTCCCTCCCTCTTCTTCTCCTCCTTCCTCCTTCTCTCTCTCCTTCTCCCTCTCCCTCTTCTTTTCCTTCTTCTTCTCCTTCTCTCTCACTCCTCTTCTTCTTGCCGATGGTGCAGGGGTGCAAGGATGATCATCGTGGCATACCCAAGCAGGTGCTGGTAAATGCCTTGCGCGTGGATGAGGATACTTTCGACGAGCTGGAGGGGGGCGTATTGTCGCATGGAGGGGGGGAGAAAGGGTGACGAGCATGAGGGGGCCTGCTGCTTCCGTAGATGCAGAGGGGGGGTGTGACGCTTTATAGGAGGGGAAGGAGGGTGGCATGGCCACCACCCCTCCCACCTGGGTGGCTGCATGCCCCCCATTTACTGCACTTCACTCCCTCTCTCTCTCTCCCCAACGTACTGTCAGCGGGGAGAGGGAGAGGGAAATAAATTTTGAATTAAAGTCAATAAAATTTAAAGGGGGGGTTCCTATGTGGGGAGGCACGGGGGCACACAGGGGGGGGATGTTACATCCTCTCCCCCTTAGAGGAATCGAGATGTCCTCATCTCGAGAGAAACTGGGGAAGACAAGCACTAATGGGGCTTATGACATGTGGGTTAAGACCCACCATGCATCTACTACGCTACTCTTAATGTTTCAAGTAGTGCATTCATATTATTTGAATTGACCATAGGTACAAGAGTAGGATTTATTCTCAATTGTGTTACATGTTGATTAAGCTTCTAGGAATTTTAGTCCTCCTAATAAGGTTTAATGAGCTCTAGATCTTTGTCTTCATCTGATCCGTCTATATATCCATAGACTACACCTGTGTAGCTTCGTTTTCTTGAAGGCTCAATGTGTTTTGGACTTGGATCAGGGCAGTCTGCTTGGATGTGTCCTAGCTCATTACAATGGAAGCATTGACGGTAGGGACATCTCCTACGGATGTGCCCTATCTCTCGGCACGTATGGCATCTCTTATCTTGATCTCCATTGTCATCTTTGCTACAATTGGCTGATTTAAGTTCTTGGACGATTGGAGTCGCTCGGAGTAATGCGTCTTGCAAGTCCATTGGGTGCATTGATTCCAATCGAGTGTTTATGGGTGGATTCAACCCAACACAGAATTTTGACACCTATTGTGTCATATCCATTGGGGGTGCACACTTTAGGAGTGAAACAAACTTTGAATAATATGCTTCAAGGGATAATCCTAGCTGCTTCAAGCCATAGAATTCATTCATCTTTTGTGTGCGGTAGGCAGGTGGCAGATACCTCCCTCGCACAGCTTCCTTAAGCTTATCCCAAGTGATTGTCCCCTTTGAGATTGCTTGGTCTCTGCACCACTGTTTCCACCAAAGTTTCACTTTGCCTGTAAGCTTAAGTTTGGCGATCATGGCTTGGTTAGCAGGTGCATTTCCTGCTGCCTCAAAATAGTCCTCCATGGACTCAATCCAGATCTTAATGCCAGCTTGAACAGTCCTTCCCTTGCTATCAAACTCGGGTACCTTAATTTGATTGAGAAGAAATTTCTTCTCTTGCATGTCAGCATTCGTGGGTGCAGAAGGTGCATGACAATCAAGCCATACCACTTAGGTTATTTTTGTTCAGGATATGTCTATGAACCGAACCTTAATCAATCATGTATTATTATGAAGTTTTTCTCTGATACCAACTGTAATGTGCTCGCTCACTCAAATCGCGGGACACGTCTTAGCAGTCCATCGAGAGACATATCTAGAAGACGCTGCCCGGCACTCCCAAGGAATGACACAGGGTTTGCCAACTAGGGTCTCTCGAGTCTGCCCCGCAACGGAACATATCCGACCATTCCCACTAGGATCGACTTGAAGTCTGGGTTCCTTGTAATCGGGTCTTCCTAACAGCCTTCTAGCGTCGGTCTGCACCTACTTCCCTTTGTGCAGATACAACTGGACCAAAGCAAACTCATATCGCACTTGGTTCAAAGAGAATGGGAAATGAGAGGGATGCATCACTCGACCTCTCTACTGTAGGGCATAATCCCATTTCGGCCCCCTAAAATAGTATGAATAAGGGTTCTAACCAACATTGTCTAAGGTCATCATCCGACTTTTCCTAACATTCCTCGTTAACACTTCCTTTGAGGAAAGTTCTCGGCTAACCGAGACCACCCTTCCGTAGGATAGACACATTGGTCACATCCGCCATGCTTCCCTCGGGGGTTGTTTTAGTTATCTAATTACCTACCACATTATGTTTGACACATAAAATCAGCTTCCTTTATTAACCTGTTAATCACAAGTTCCTTTATGTAACTTAGGGCATTGACACGAAGACAAGATAACAAGATCAAACACTTCCTTAACTTATCTTCAGATTAATGTTTGTCTCCCGCCCATACAGGAGAATTAGGTGTCCCTTTCAACCTCCGCAGAAATAATCCTTTCGTATCCCAGAATACATCAAGTATCATGCCCGGAGGCCATCCCAGCAATCTACATGATTGTTGCTCCAAGTTCCGCTCGTAGACTAGTACACAGGCCTCGAGATCCCATCTCGAGTCACATCGGCCTCTTGTGCGGGATCCGAAGGCAAGGAATTTATGACCGGAGCCTCCCCTGGCACCCAATCATCCTCCCGCTCCAAGAAGCACCCACGGAGAGACCTCTTGCAGTGGGTTAGGTCCATATACCCGGTGCAGCAAACAACCTCCTTGGATACGGCCAGGCAGACAGTTGAAGGTAATTGTTCCTGCCTCTCCCTCCAGGCTTTTAACCTGAAGCATTAAGTGTTTTTCCTTGAATTAGTTCCTTGAGCAAAGGAGATCAAATAATGTACCTAAGTGTACAATCACAAAAATTTTGGAGGCCATTTGTACGACCAACTACTAAGGTGTGATTCCTTTTCTCCAGATGCTCCCAACATCCGATCTTGGACTTTTTTTTCCAGATTCTCGCAACATCTAATCCTGGATTGTTCGCAACTTGGCGAGATCCCAATAATCTCAAACAAGATCATGCAAGAAAATGTTCTTGGTAAGTTAACTTATTTTGACTTGCTCTTTCCCTTGGGTTTCTACCTTATGGTATCTTAACCCTAACCCAAAGCATTAATTGGTCAACCAAGGCAACGGACATGCCTTTATTCGCAACCCAACCAAAGGTCTTTTATTCTTCCAGTTCTAACCAAGTTCAGTTAATACACTTGGCAACACAAGATTCCTCATCTAGTCCTTCAGGATACAGTCTAGATGCATGCGTCCCTTCCATCTCTCTTAGTGCAGTACTATGCAGAATTTTTTGATGAGACTCATCTTACTCACACTTGGGATTCTTAATGCATTAATACAATCCGTGATTTTTAAATCTTTTCACATTTAGTCAATGAGTAATTAACCCTAATGTGCAGGTACTTGTATGGCCTAAGTTTCCCGGCATCAGTGCAAATGCATCCTGTGAATAGAAACTATCATTTCATATGTTTAGTTTAATCATAGATGCAAATCGTGATTTTTATTGGTTAATTTAAGTATTTCTCCATGTGAAGGTCTATCATTTTATGTAAAAATTTATGAAAACCGTATCATTTCATGTGCGTCAATCCTTGGAGAATCCATTCTATTTGTCCACTTGACTCCCATGCAATCATCCCATATTTGCAATATTTCGTGCAACAATATTTCATGTACTAGGCTAGTCAATATTTCATGCAACTCGTGCACTTGACTTTTCATAATCATGCACTTTAAGTATGGAACAAAACCATGAACAATAAGCAATAAGAATAGCGGGAGGGTTAGAGGACACCATTTTCGAGGGGTTTTCTTGTGATGGCCACGAACGAGTCTTCGTGTTTGGCCTTCTGATTTCTCTTCGAGTTCTCTTCTTTCTCACCTTCTTCTTCTTCTTCTCCTCTCTCTCCCTCTTCTTCTTCTTCTTCTTCTTCTTCTTCTTCTTCTTCTTCTTCTTCTCCTTCTCTCTCTCCCTCTTCTTCTCCTTCTTCTTCTCCTTCTCTCCCTCCCTCTTCTTCTCCTTCTTCTTCTCTTCTCTCTCCCTCTTCTTCTCCTTCTTCTTCTCTTCTCTCTCCCTCTTCTTCTCCTTCTCTCTCTCCTTCTTCTTCTCCTTCTTCTTCTCTTGTCTCTCCCTCTTCTCTCTCTCTCTCTCTTCTTCTCCTTCTTCTTCTTCTCTTCTTCTCCTTCTTCTTCTCTTCTCTCTCCCTCTTCTTCTCCTTCTTCTTCTCCTTCTCTCTCTCCCTCTTCTTCTCCTTCTTCTTCTCTTCTCTCTCCCTCTTCTCTCTCTCTCTCTCTCTCTCTCTCTCTCTCTGTCTCTCTCTCTCTCTCTCTCTCTCTCTCTCTCTCTCTCTCTTCTTCTCCTTCTCCTTCTTCTTCTTCTTCTTCTCTTCTTCTCTGTAATATTTCCGCTTGAAATATTAATCGACCTTAAAAAACCCTGCACATCTCATGCAAAAGCAGTGCTAGGTAATCTCCCGCAATGGAATAATGATGGTGGCTTAGTGCTTACCCCCCGTGCCTCAATAAACACCTCACCGCATCGAGCGTAGGAGGCCAAGGCTCAAAACCTGTAGGCCGCACGAGAACACCCTTCACGGGAAAGGAAAACGGATAATGGTTAAAATTAAGGCAATTTTTTTTATATTAACCTCCTCCCCCTCAGCCAATGCATGGTAGGGGGAGAGGGAGTGTAAGAGGAGTGTGGTGTGGAGAAGCATGAGGGAGGGGAGGCATGCAAGCTAGCCACGTGGGAGGCTATCTCCTTCCCCCCCAGCTTATAAGACTCCCCCCTTGAAGCTTGGAGAGGGGAGAGAGGAAGGAATCGAACGATTTCTGCAGCCCGCCATTGCTGCCCTACTGCGCCACACTATCCGCCAGGCTGCCGCCTTCATCGCCACGACCCCCATCATCATCATTATTATCATCGTCTCCATCATTATCCTCATCATCATCTACTCCTCCATCAAAATCTTCTCTCTCCACATTTCTGACAGAGAAGCATTAGAAGCTTCCTTGGAAGCTTCTAATCTTAAGCCTCCATAGGCCTGGTTCCCTCGTGCTTCCCCAGGAAATTTAAACCCAAGCCTCCAAGGCCCCTGATCCTGCACAGGAGAGTGAGATTGCAGACTGTGAGTCTTCGGGACACGCGAGTAACCCAAGGGGAGCTGTTGTGACAAAAAAAATACACTGCATAAATGGCCCCCAAATAAAAGACAAGAGGCACACACGGGAGAGCTTCTACTCTGAGTTTGCATGTGGATAACACCCCGAACCTCAATGCCCAAGTTCTTAGAGATTGATTTCGCATGGAAAGAATGCATTTGAGCATGTCTTTAATACACGTAGTCAAGTTATATACATTTGGAAATTTTAAACGCAATTATCCATTCGTTTGCAAAGTTAGTGCATGTCATGCCTTTGAAAAATGCTTGCACTTCCAAGTTTTGAATGTATAATGCATAAATTAGAAGAGGGATCGTGCTAAGAAGGATAGAGCTTGTCGCATGTTGCACTTATGATTTAAATCCATGGATGTGATTCGTATAAAGGTTAATCTTAGATGCCATTGAATGTTGTCCAAAGAATTGCATTGCATGAAAAGGAAACCGTGAACTTGCCTATTGCATGCGAGGATGCTTGCATTTTAAGTCGGGTTAAGTGCCGTTGAATGGACTAAGTCAATAATAGTTTTATGACATTCGCTCATGCATGGGCTTCTTTTACCGAAGTTGTTTTAGAAAAGGGTGCATTTCATATTAAAGCTTGAATTCAATTGCACTAAACGAAAGGTTTATACGCATAATTCTTGATGTAAATCAACGTAGGGTTTATATGAGTAACCCTAAACTATCAATCATTATAGCTCATGCAAGGAAAAAGAAATGGTCATTGTAAATCTCACAATTGCATAGAAGGAAAAAGTCCATGAACCGCATATTTGCATGGAATGTTGCATTTTGGAATTATTTACATATTTTTAGGAAAAAGTATTAGCATCTTTAAGGAAATATCATTTCTTATCGCAAGAAAATTGGTTCGATTAGGTAATTCCGCTTGCAATGGTATAACTCAAACGATGATTACCTCAATGCGCTAGGTAGAGTTTAGTATGCTAAACATTCTGCCTAGTATTGCACTTGGGATGCCAAGTCAAGACTTCCAATTCCCAAGGATCCTACCCACATTCTCGCAATGTTAGGGTTAATTGGACATCCATACAATAACGATCTAGGGTTTTACCCTAGGGTAAATTGGCCTAATACTAGACTTCCGATTGAGTTTAGAAACCCTAGGGCCAAACGTTGTCGGCCTAGTATGGTTAGGGTTGGGTTGGATCAAGAAGACATCCCAAACCCTACATCTTGACCAAACGTATTTTTTGACCAAGGAACGTCGTTTGATAGGAGAGATGATCCCGTAAGTTAGATGTGACTCCTATACAACAAGTTGCAACGTCTCATGGTTTTGTGTTAAATCACAAAATAGAATTGCCACTCCTTGGAATACGGTTGGTAGGTTCTAGTGCAAATCTAATTTGCAAGAGGATGAGTAGACATCTTGCTACATCACCTTCTTTGGACCGATTTGCCAAGTTAGGGAAGTTATGTATTGCCTAGCAAATAATTGACCAATAAAGTTGGAGCGACGAGGTTGCCCAGGATTTATTGTCTTAGTTTAAGGAACCTAAGGTGTTTGTTAATTTGGGTTAACAGGGTATAAACCCTAACCCAAGGATAAAAGGGTAAACAAACAACAAAACCCTTGGGGATCTTGCCAAGTCGCAATTGATCCCAAATCGAATGCTGGATGCATTCAGAGAGAAGGATTTACACCTTAGTAGTTGGCCAAATAAACAACCACTAGATTGATTGTGTTTGTACAGTTCGGAGCACTGTTTGTACTTCTTTGCTCAATGAACTAAATCTGGAAAAATAATTAATGCTTCAGGTTGAAGGCGTGGAGGGAGAGGCAGCTTTAGTTACCCCCTGACCCTAACCAAGGGGGTTGTTAGCCGTGCCAGGTACGTGGACCGAACCCGCCGCGAGAGGTCTCTCTGTGAGTGCTACTTGGAGCAGGAGGATGCTTGGGTGCCAGGGGGCTCTGGCTGTAAATCCCTTACCTCCGGGTCCTACACAAGATGCCGATGTGACTCGGGATTGGATCTCGAGGCCCGCATACTAGTCTACGGGCAAAAACTTTGAATAGTAATCCCTGAGGATTGCTGGATTGCCTTCGGGCAGATTATGGATTAGCCTTCGGGCAGATTATGGATTAGCCTTCGGGCTGGATTATGGATTAGCCTTCGGACTCGATTATTATGATGTATTCCAAAGACTGATAAATAAGATCAATTGTTGAAAAAGAACTTATTTGACATTGTCTTTCTATGTCAGTACTTAAGTTACGTGAAGGAACCGGTGATTAATTGACTAATCAAGGAAGTTGTTTTTGCATGTCAAACTAAATGTGATAGGTAATTAGATATCGAAGGAAATTGATAGCAAGGAATGTTGACCTAGAATCTAGAGTACTGGAGTCCCGATTTATGCTATTTTAGGGGAACAGAATGGGACTATGCCTTATGGGCAGAGAGGTCAAGCTTTGCATCCCTCTCATTTGCTATTCTCCTTGAACCAAGTGCAGCATGAATCCGCTTCGACCCTGACGTTTCTGCGTAAAGTAGTTCTCCTGGGGTTCGACACTAGCTACCATTCTAGGGATTTGACCACTAGAAAAACCTTGATTCAAGTCCATCCTAAGTGGGAATGGCCGGAATGCTTCTGCTTCATGGCAAACTCGAGAAGACATAGATCGCAAACCCTGTGACATTCTATGGGAGTGTCGGGTGGCACTTTTTGGATTCTCTTCCCGATGGGCTGCTAAGACATGTCCTGCAAGTGAACAGGTGGACACGTTACATTATCCTTCTCTCTCTTCTCTCCCTCTCCCTCTCTTCTCTCTTCTTTCTCTCCCTTCCTCTTCTTCTCCTTCTTTCTTTCCCTTCCTCTTCTTCTTCTTCTTCTTCTTCTCCTTCTCTCTCTCCCTCCCTCTTCTTCTCCTCCTTCCTCCTTCTCTCTCTCCTTCTCCCTCTTCCTCTTCTTTTCCTTCTTCTTCTCCTTCTCTCTCACTCCTCCTCTTCTTCTTGATGATGGTGCGGGGGCGCAAGGATGATCATCGTGGCATACCCAAGCAGGTGTTGGTAAATTGATGGTGCATTTTGGTGGTGGACATAGGTAACAACTATATGATCATAGGTAAGTTGATGTAGAGGGTCCTCCACTTAGGGGAAAAATATTATTGCTTACACAGAGAAACTACCACCTTTAAGAAGAAAGCTGCATTTTCAATGAAATGCTAATGTAGCAAGGTTGTCTAGCACTCTAGGAAGGGTGGTCTTCTCTGTATAAGAAATGAGCTTTGCATCTCTCTTAGTAAGGTAGTGGTACCATGCTCTGATACCATGTGAGACTCCGCAACAGAAAGGAATGAAAACACAAAGACAAATGAACAAAAAGGGATTGCAAGAAAAGAAGAATGAAATCTGCACTAAACAAAAAAGAATTCTAATACAAATAGAAAAGTGAAAGGAGACTAATCAATCCCTACACATATCCTACAGTGTCAGCAATGAGGGCCCCAGATTAGGCTAATGATGATGGTAGCATCGGAGATGAAGAAAGATTACGGAGTCGAAGTGTGCACCTGCCAAGGAAGGAGGAAGATGGATGAATGAATGTGGGAGGGGCAGGCTATATATAGCCAACTAACCCCAAATCTAGCCGGATACAATTTGGGCCAGCCAACTAGCATTTAATGCTGGTAAAATGCTAGATGTGCTCAAAAAAATATCAAGACTAGTAGACAATGTCTGGGAGGTGAGGTAGACTAATGAATGCAAAAATTATCTTGGGAAATACACACAAAATATTGACTAGAGGAGAAAATGCACTGAAAGGCAATAAATTGAGTGCTCTAGAATGAGCTACCTCCTCCATCAAAACAACTGATAGACAAGTCAGAGCTCCTAAAATCCTTATCTGATTCAAATTGAGGCTCACATGTAGGAGATGACAAGGCATGACAAACATGACAGCTAAACAGAAAGGTCACATAAAATTTTTGAGCTACCACCCACTTATGGAAAGGTCACTAGATTGGAAGGGATGGATCAAAAGTACAATGTTCACTTATGGATCAAACTTGTAACTACTAAAATGTCAATCCCTTATACTATGTGACTAAGTCATTGCGTAGGAGTCCTAGAGTTCTACAAGATAAAGTGCCCTTATTATACCACCAAGAAGTTCACTAATGCTCTGTTTAGGGTTTATTGGTGAAGGAAGCAAAACTTCGGTATTATATTGAGGATGGCAACAATTGCTATTGGCATGCCATTACTATCACAAGCCGACCATTTTCACAATGCCATACAATGCTAATATGATAAGACTAATGATTCATATTGACAAACATTGTCATGTGGTGCAACTCCACACATCAAATCAATTATTATGAAAACAAAAAAGATGGTGTCAAAGGTTTTGAGAGTCGAGAGGAGCATAGATGACAAAAGGTGTAGATGGTTGTAGCAAGTGACCTTTGAATGAAATCATTGATAGTGTAGGGGAAAGATTCCAAGAGCAAAACTTTGGGGGATTAGTGATGGGACCAAAAATGGGCCGGCACTGACTATGACACTAGCCGGACCCTCGTGCATACAATAGACACCTCCACCACCACACGGCCTCACGGTCCAGGAGCAACTAATTGCACACTAGATACATCTAATATTGTGTTTGTAGCTGGATAAGAGTCCAATGACACCTTTCCCAAAACCCCTCAAAGGGGGTATCCCACACATATTGGCAATAAGTGCCACGTATCACAGACATAGGAGGCACCCCACTGACTCATTGTCGTGGCCCCGCTGCAGCTCTCTTACATCTTGGGGATTGGCCCCTCGATGCGTTGCTTTTACATATAGATAGATACAATTGCACAAAACTCCTCTCTTTGTCTCAGCAAGATCCAGGGGATGCCATGTTTCTCACCAATAATTTCCCCCCACAAAACGAACGGCTATCCTATGGCAAGGGAAATCTCACCCTCTCAAATGTGGGTCAAGTATAATTCAAACAATTGCTAAGCATTTCCAGGAGTTGATATCACATGTATGATCAATGCAATAGTGGATGTCTCATTGTACACAAACAAGTATGTTTCAAAATCAGCCTATGTGCTAGTACACAAATAGTCTTTCCATGAATTCCAACTAATATGTATATGCTTCGTTGCAAGAATCTAGCACCAAGGTGAACCTTGTGCTACTAGATTCCTTATTTCCAAATAGGCCATTTCCTAATTGCTATGCATAGAAAAAAGCAATCATAATTTATATTATTTCAGCCCTCAAACTGTTGCACAAAATCCTACCCCACCTCACCGCTTAAGTTTTGCTTCATTGCATAGGTGTATAGAGATTGTTTTGTCATTATTTAGTATATAAAGAGTAATAAATCACACAATGTAACAAAAAGATAGGGAAAACTGACCTCATGCTTTGCCCCACCATACATCCACAACCACTTATTATATTTTTATGTATTTTTCTAAGGCATATTCCTATTTTTCCTCCTATTTTTCTCTATTTTTCTCTATTTTTTCAATTAAAAATTGATATATTTTCAGAGCTTTGGCTCTTGATTCTTAGAACAAAAAATATATAGATTTTATTAGCATTTTATCCCATGTGTATTAGTTTATCCCACCTGAAAATGCCAAAAATCCCATTTTCCTCATAAAAACCATGTTTTACGAGTTTCTAAATTTTTTTTCCAACATTTTGACTTTATGTTTTTTGATTTTTTCATCATGTAGGAATATAATAAATATAAAACATAATTTCTACCTATTTTCACTCCATAAGAACAACATTGACTCAATCAATTGTCAAAAACAAGCAATTTTCCTTTGTAAAATAGAATTACCGGTGTTTTCCTTCTTTGCGGGTTTTAAAATCTGATGCGGGACTGCAGATCAGCCCTCATTCAAGGCTCAGCCCACCTCCAAATAGCAACTCTAGCCCTCCACCAATCCGAGAGTGATCCGGTACCATGCCGGACAAGCGGTCTTCAATCTTGTTCATGGGCATGAACTGACTCTTAAGGGGAGAGAGAGGGAGGAGAGAGAAATATTGATTTTGGATCTCCATATCCAGACAGCCATTGGAGGAACGGAGAGTGGTGATGGAGAGAAAAAACATAGAGCATTCCACTGGTAGGATCAGATTATGGGGTTGTATTCAGGTGGCATAGCCCCTCCCTTCTCCAAAAATCTATCGCCTGCAACAAGATGCCATCTTCTCCCTCCATGCCATTTCATGAAATGCTCCCCCCCCTCTTTGCGTGAATTTTGGGGGGTGGGAGACCCCAAGTTTCAACCCCCTTGGGCCCCCCTAACCTATTTGCATTTGGCCTTTGGCCCTTGGCCTCTCGAGCATCCCCATTTCCACGTCCAATGTCTAAATTACGATCTGAAAATTCCTGGGTGTCCATCTTGAAGTGTTCCACTGTCGAGCATCTCCCAGAGTCTCATCTAACATGCCAAAAAATTATGAAAATTCACCGACCGCCGTCTAGTGGGTCTTTAAAGAACTTTTGGGCATTGCCGCTTAAAATCGTATTGATTGCAGCTGCCGCCTTCGACGAAGTCTATTTTTTCCCTGAAATTCAAAATTTTTGGCTATTTTTAAGCACTTCTTGATGTCAAAAATAATCTGTCATTGTTACCACAGGATAGGGCGACTCAGTCCGTCGAATCCCACAAACAAATTTGCACAAAAACAACCAAAGGAAACATCAAGCTGATACAAAATAGATACACATCAAAACACATCACAACTCTTACCCTACCCCCCTGACAAAACCAAGGCATGAAATCCATGAGGAGTAGGCCTAGCAGAATCTGATAAAAAGCCTAAAGCTAGTCATGAACCAACTGTTCCAACACAACCAAGCTAAAAAGAACAATCAAAGAGGTCATCCTAAGTGGTGGCATGAACTACCTACCTGACTAAGGACAACTCAACTAGGAGCTCCTACTAGGCGAGGACTCCTATAGCCTGATAAAAAAATATTATCTTTTAGAACGTTGGTCCTTTACCCTCTTATTTTCCATACTTGAGCATGTAAAAAGGAGGGAGCTGAACATAGTAATCCAAGGAGAACAAGGCATCGGCCTTAGGTTCGGTCTTGGTACCCAAGAACCTACCAAGCCCTCGTGAGGCGACACTTAATCCTTTTCTAATGCTCACCTATTTTTGCTCCAACCTTCTTTTATTTGTATTTTTCCATCTAGATGCCACCCCTAGGAAGATAAGGCATCGGCCCTGGGTGGACTCGTCCTCCCCAAGAACCTACCAAGCCTTCGCAAGGCGATAAACAACTGCTCACGGATTTTTCTTTCTTTTCTATTTTATTGCTTTTGGGGGTTAGGACCCCTTTTTACACACCTCCGTATATTCATATATTTTCTTTCAAATATTTAGGGTTTTTCCTTTTAGGTGCTTTTAGTACGCTTCTCTAACAGCATCACAACTAACAGAAACTCCTAGAATGACTGCCTAGCACATCAACAGAACAAGGTTACTAGAACTTCCTTCAAAAATAGGTCTTTTAGTGCCTGACAATACCTACAAGAGGCAATGACTACTCAGACCTCCCACAGACATAGACAACCTAAACCTGGAACTACATGCCTCGATTGTCGGTCCCCAACAAGAAAGTACCCTCTTACACATGTATCGTTATTTTCTTAAGGGAAAAATACTCGGAAAGGGGACGAAACCACTTGGAACGACTACTTAGACCTCCCACAAACATAGATAACCTAAACCTGGGACTACATGCCTCAATTGTCGGTCCCGAACAAGAAAGTACCCTCTTACACATGTATCATTATTTTCTTAAGGGAAAAATACTCAGAAAGGGGAGGAAACCACCTGGAATGGCCACAAGAAGCTCCTCTGCAGCAAAGGCTCCCTCCAGTGACTTCATCAACCTATATGATGCAATCAATACAACAACAAACTATTGAACGTACCTGCACCAAACAAACATAGGGCCCTCTTGGCCTAAAGAAATAGTACATTTGTACTGCAAACTTAATTGGTCCTCTTGGCCTAAAGAAATCAAACATTAAAACCTTAAAACAATTGGCCCTCTTGGCCTAAGGAAATCAAACATTACAGCTCATATAGATCCCTCTGTGGAAGAAAGCAGATATACGAAAATATGCTCTATTCCAAGGGGAAAACTAGGGCTCTCAGTCCTAAACTAAATGCATCAAGTTGTGACCCATACCTCCTAGATATATAGCAAGAGGCATACACATAACATGTCGTCTGACCAATCTATGGGTCCAAGATAATAGTGGTAGATGGGTCTCAGCTACTCTTTGCATTACCCATATCAAACATCGCCTACCATACAACACATGGTCTGATAACATTCCCTACAAGCAACCAGGTACTGCCTCATTATCAAGATTAACATCTGGACTAGGACCACAGTTCAAGAAGAGGTCCTCTTCATAAGCAAACTTGGCTAGTGAATCCGCAAATTGATTCCAAGAACGTGGAATCATCTAAAGAGATACGCTCTCAAATTCATCAAGTAGGGTTATAGCAGTTTGATGATACATATGAAGGATAGGATTCTTAACTGTATATGTCGCATTGATTTGATTTAAGATCAGCTGGGAATCCCCTTTTACTAACAACTATCGAATACCACCTTTCTTGGCAACATTCAGTCCCATAATCAAGGCTTTATACTCCGCCATGTTGTTAGTGAATCCTACCCCGAGATAAGTAGCTAATTTCATTGTAACTCTACGTCGGGGATCTTAGATAACTACTCCAACACTCCCTTTTTTATTAGGACCCTTGGATGCCCCATCAAAGTATAATGTGTATGTCCACAATGGGTTTACACAACCAGCCATCTAGAACTCCCCTATTCGTAATTATTATAGTCAAAATTCAACATATTAAGAGGATGAATTGATGGCTCCATCCCACCTTCTTCATTAAAGACTACATGGATGCTCATCAAAATCTGCAAACAGTGATGACAGAAGACCTTGATCTCCCAAATGAATGTCATGTCATCTTGCTCAGTCACTTTATAGCCTTTACTCCACTAGATGAGCTTTTCTTGATGATATCACTGCTCTAAATATGGGTGCTCCAAATAAGGAATTAACCGCCCCATCAACCAGTTTAAGCTCTCCTACAGGTTTCAAATCAATCTCAGCATGGACCTGCAATGCATTTAGCACATTAGCATACTCAGAAATAATAAGATTTAATCTTATTAAGATTAATGTTACTCTTAAATTCCACTCCCTATAGATCGATTAGTAAAGCCATGGACTTATTTTTACCTAACCTAACTATCTTGTAAGGGCCATCCCATCTAGGCTCCAGCTTCCCTGGAAATAGCTCCCTACGCGCATCGTAGTATAGAACATTGTCCTTTCTTAAATGTATATTTATTCACTTTTAGAGCATGCAATTGCTTCATTCGATGTTTAGCCACTTCCTGGTGCAACAAACTCTACAATTTGAGCTCATCCAAGTGGGCCATAGTCATAAAATGCTCGAATAGGGCATCTTCATCACCCAAAGAATGATTGATTGCGAATCTTATGGTTTGCAACTCAATTTCTAAGGGCAAGACGCACTCCTCCCCATAAACTAATTTGAATGGGGTGTGGCTAGTGGCTCACTTAAATGTCGTGTTATATGCCCATACTACCACATATAATTTTCTATCCCAATCATATTTCTTTTTGGAAACTATCTTGGATAGGATACCCACAAGCTGCTTATTGGTACTTTCAACTTGTCCATTTGCTTGCAGATTATAGGGGGTTGCCTTATTATGCTTGATTTTCCATGCTTCACTCAGGCTTTTAATCACCTTGTTCAAAAAATGGGTTCCATGGTCCGAATGGTAAATGATCTGCTCAAGTAGGAAACTAGCATTCTCTTTTGAATTGTTCTGCCGTGTTGCCCGTGCTTGTGGACACTTTGTAAAGTAATCAATGGCTACTATAATGTATCTCTTCTGAGTGGTAGACAACAGGGTAATAGGACCCACAAAGTCAATGCCCCACTTCTCAAATGGAAGAATAGCCATAATAGGTGTAAGTGGACACTTCATATTCTCTCTACTGTCATGTCTTTGACATGTATCAAATCTCTTGACATAGTCAAATGAATCTTGGAAGATGGATGGCCACCAATATCCATCTCTTAAAGCCTTCAGTGATGTCAACCGCCCAGCAAAGTGCCCGCCACAAGCGGAGTCATGGCACTCTTTCAATATAAATGGAACCTTGTCAGGCATCACACATCGGCGATAGATGTTGAGATATCGAGCTCCACTCGTGATACGCTAGGGTGACCGTTGTGTATTTATGTCACCGACTTGTCAGTTGCAGACGCGGTTGGTACACCGCCCATGAATAATAGCTACATGATAGCTATCCTTATCTACTCTAGTTCGTGGCTTAGTTAGTATGCCACCTTAGTTAGTTGAGTTTGGTTTGAGATCCATATATAGGGTTCTTCTATTTCTTTGTACTAGAGTTCTTTTGGCTTACACAACTAAGAAGAGGAAAACTGTTTTTAGCCTCCACCCTTGTGTGTCTTCCCCCATTGTGCAAGCAAGAAAGCTTCAAGTGAGACTCCTTCCTTCTCTCCCACAATCTTGACATGGTATCAGAGCCTTGTTTGTGGTAAGGAGCTCAAGAAAGCAAGCCAAGCTCGCGGTGTTCTGGTAAGAGGAGCAGTGTTGCTTTCCTTTTCTGTTTTGGGAGCAGATCTCTGCAGGTAGCACAGCCGAAAAGTGCAGGAGTGCATTGTCTCAGGTTGAGACGCCCTTCGCGGTGAAGCAAGAGGGCAGTATATGCTGCGGGGTGGGCTTTAGCCCTTGGCGACCTTGTTTTTTTTATTTGAGGCCATTTCGGGGCCTGTTTTGGAGGCGAAAGTTTTCTGCTCAAGCAAGAGTTGCACAATGTGCAAAGAGAAAATATGAGCATCGACGACTACCACATGAAGGTGAAGAAGATTGCAGATGCACTTGCTTCCATTGGGTCACCAGTGGAAGATGATGATTTAGTTTCTGTGACCTTGAATGGTCTAGGAAAGGATTATGCACAGTTTCGGACATCCATTTCAGTTCGTGAAAGATTTCCTGATTTTGAGGAGCTGATTGCTCTTCTAATTTCTGAGGAGCAAAGAAATGGTGGTGCATCTTCTTCAGGAGGAACTTCAAAAGAAGCTGTCTTCTACTCAAATGCTGGAAGAGGTAGAGGCAGAGGTAGAGGAGGCCGATATGGAGGCCGTGGTAGAAATCAGAATATGCAGCAAACTCAAGAAAACCAGTCCTATGGAGGAGGACGTGGTAACTCTAGAGGCAGGGGGAGCCAAAGAGGTCGTGGTGGATGGCAAAGAGGCCAAAATGCAAACAGTAATGTTGAATGCTACTATTGTGGTAAAATGGGTCATATGGCTAAAGACTGCTATAAAAAGCAAAATGACATCATGAATGGAAAACTGCAACAAGGAAATTATGCATCCTCTAGTAGACAGGGTGATGACAGAAATGAGCATCTGTTTATGGTGCAGCACATGAACAATTCTGTGACAAGTGCAGAAGAAAGCAACGATGTATGGTATGTTGACTCAGGTGCATCAAACCATATGACAGGTCATGCAGAATGGATGGAGGATGCAAGGAAAATGGAAAAACTAGGATTTGTGGAGACTGGTGATGATACTGCACATCCTATTGTGCAGATTGGAAAAATTCCTTTGTCTATGCAGGATGGGAAAAAGAAATACATGTCCGATGTATTTCATGTCCCGAATATCACCAAGAATCTGGTTTCTGTTGGTCAAATGGTTGAGCAGGGCTTGCAGGTCAGATTTAATCCTCATGGATGCTTTGTTGAGGATATGAAAAATAAAGGTCGCTTGATAGCAAAAGGAAAGAAGAAGGGCAGAATGTTTACATTGGATGCAGACATGTCTGAATTGAGTGCAGCAATGTTTGCACATGGGACCGGTGTAGTTGCAGATATTGATATCTAGCATAAATGCATTGGTCATGTTAATGTACAACGACTTAAATCAATGCAGGCCCAAAATATTGTTGCAGGTTTGCCGAAATTCAAGGTTGCAGAAATGCATAAGGTATGTGAAGCCTGTCAGTTTGGAAAACAGGCAAGGAAACCATTTCCTAGACATGTTCAAGAGAGTAAGAAGCCATTGGAATTAATCCACTCTGATGTGTGGACAACTAAAGCTGCATCTCTTGGAGGCTGTTATTATTTTGTCAGTTTTATTGATGACTATAGTAGAAAAGTTTGGGTGTATTTTATGAAAAAGAAAAGTGAAGTTTTTGGGCATTTCAAAACTCTTAAAGCTATGGTTGAAAAAGAAACAGGCTTGCAGATAAAATGCCTAAGGTCAGATGGAGGGGGAGAGTACCTCTCAAATGAGTTTGCAAGGTTCTTGCAGGAGCATGGCATAAAGCAGCAATATTCATGCAGTCATACCCCACAACAAAATGGAATTGCAGAAAGAAAAAACAGGCATATTGGAGAGGTATCTCGTGCCATGCTCAATGAAAAAGACTTGCCAGATTTTTATTGGGCTGAAGCAGTTGCTACAACAGTCTACATAATGAACAGGACTCCCACTGCAGCAATACATGGAATGACTCCAGAGGAGAGGTACACTGGTAGGAAACCAAATATTTCTCATTTGAAAATTTTTGGTTGCATTGCCTATGTACATGTGCCAGATGAGTTGAGATCCAAGTTGGATCCAAAAGCTGAGAAGTGCATCTTTATTGGTTACTCTCTGCAGCAAAAAGGGTATAGATGCTATAACCCTTCTACTCGTAAGTTTACAGTGAGCAGAGATGTTGTTTTTGATGAGATGAGTAGCGGGTATAAACCAGTAAATGTGATTGATGATGTAGATGCACAAAATGGTAATGCTACACAAAATTCACAGCAACAGTCACAAAATATTAGTGGACCTGGAGCGTCCTCTAGTAGTGGTTCACATTCTTCGCCATGGACAGGCAGATTGAGATTAGGAGAATCTTCTCAAAGTAATGCAAATAGTGGTATGCAGGTATCACGAAAAGGAAAAGAGAAGGTTGATCAGCCCATGTTTGATGTGAATGCAGGTCACTCTTATGTGGATGGTGAATCCAGTGGCTCAGAACAGAGCATTGATGATGAGTTGGGTATTCCTTCTATTGTTACACCTGGAGTAAGGAAGACCAGGGATGTTTTGAGAGCACCTGGGAGTGAACCTACTTTGCGCAGGTCTACGAGAGCTAGGTATCCTGTGGATAGGTTGAAATATGATGGATTTACAGCCATTCACTATGCATATATGGTTAAAGTGATACAGGAACCAGAACCCACTTCTTTTGAGGAAGCCATGGGAAAAGAAAAATGGGAGAAAGTCATGGATGAAGAAATGGATGCCTTGGAAGCAAATGCTACATGGGAATTGGTACCTTTGCCTAAAGGTAAAAATGCAATTGGCTGTAAGTGGGTTTATAAGGTGAAGCACAATGCAGATGGTTCTGTGAATAGATACAAGGCAAGATTAGTAGTCAAGGGGTATGCACAAACATATGGCATTGACTATGAAGAAACATTCAGTCTGGTTGCAAGGATAGCAACCGTAAGAGCAGTCATTGCTATGGCTGCATCAAAGGGATGGTCTTTACATCAGATGGATGTAAAGAATGCCTTCTTGCATGGTGATTTGCAAGAAGAGGTCTATATGGAGCAGCCACCAGGTTATGTGCATGCTGTTCATCCTGAGTTTGTTTGCAGGTTGAAGAAAGCCTTGTATGGCTTGAAGCAAGCACCTAGAGCATGGTCTGACAAGATAGGACAGTATCTTGTCACTATTGGCTTTCAGATTTCCAAGGCAAATTTCTCACTTTATGTGAGAAAAAAAGAGAAAGATATTATGCTACTTGTCATTTATGTTGATGATTTGATTATGACAGGTGACAGTGATGAAGATATCCTTCATGTGAAAATGCTATTGAAGCAGAAGTTTGAGATGAAGGATTTGGGAGAGCTGCGTTATTTCTTGGGCATTGAGGTGATTAGATCACCAAGTGGGATACAGCTCTTGCAGAGGCAGTATGGATTGGACATGCTGTCCAAATATGGGATGACAGGCTGTAAGCCTATTTCAGTTTCTTTGGAGCAGAATGTGAAGCTGAGCACAGATGTAGGTGAGCTTCTAGAAGACCCTACTATGTACAGACGCACAGTAGGAAGTTTGATTTATATGACTATTACCAGGCCAGATTTGAGCTATGCTGTTGGATTGGTAAGTCAGTTTATGCAGGCTCCAAGGAAACCACATTTGGATGCGGCTAGACGCATACTCAGGTATGTGAAGTCCACATTGCAGTATGGACTATTTTATGAGACTGGGGTTCAGATACAGTTGCATGGATACACTGATGCTGATTGGGCTGGTAGTATTTCTGATAGACGATCTACCAGTGGATATGTGTTCTCTTTTGGGAGTGCTGCAGTCACTTGGAGCAGCAAGAAACAGCCTACAGTTGCCTTGTCGAGCACAGAGGCTGAGTACAGGGGTGCAGCAATGGCTGCATGTGAGGTAGCTTGGTTGCATAAGCTACTTTATGATATGCATCAGTCTACAGATGGACCAGTTGTCATTTATTGTGACAACGTGAGTACTATACACTTGGCAAATAACCCAGTCTATCATGCTAGAACAAAGCACATTGAGGTGCATTATCACTATGTGCGAGAGAGGGTTTTACTAGGTCTTATCGATCTAGTTTATGTCAGCACAGAGGATCAGGTAGCTGACATATTCACGAAGGCATTGGGCGCAGAGAAGCTGCGCAAGTTCAGAGACCTGCTTGGTGTGCAGGAATTGGGATTGAGCTCGAGGGGGAGCGTTGAGATATCGAGCTCCACTCGTGATACGCCAGGGTGACCGTTGTGTATTTATGTCACCGACTTGTCAGTTGCAGACGCGGTTGGTACACCGCCCATGAATAATAGCTACATGATAGCTATCCTTATCTACTCTATTTCGTGGCTCAGCTAGTATGCCACCTTAGTTAGTTGAGTTTGGTTTGAGACCCATATATAGGGTTCTTCTATTTCTTTGTACTAGAGTTCTTTTGGCTTACACAACTAAGAAGAGGAAAACTGTTTTCAGCCTCCACCCTTGTGTGTCTTCCCCCATTGTGCAAGCAAGAAAGCTTCAAGTGAGACTCCTTCCTTCTCTCCCACAATCTTGACAATAGATATCATCAATACCCTACCGATATAGTGTCCCTGTGATCAAGGAAAATTTCAATGCTTGCTGTTTAATTTTCCTCTTCTTCGGTCTTGATAGGGTAGCTCTAGTCTCTCCTGTAGATAGATAGTGTGTTATAGCAGCATACTAGGAGGGAATAGACGCCATATCAATCTTGAACAAAGTTTCCATGTCACTTCCTTCAGCCATGACCTCTTTTGGCTCTCTGAAATCCACAAGATACTCAACAATTCCTTGTAGCTTCGGTGGCTTGCTCTTAACCCTCGCAAACAAACTCCTGCAAAGTGATTAACCGCTTGCTAAATAATAAGGCAAGTGTAACTTATTCATCAGCAGTCATAGCCCTTCCGCCTTTATATATAGGACAACCTTCTCATAAAGGATGTAGTGCCTGAACTTTTTAGCCGCAAAGACCATCACAAGGCACAACTTTTCCATATAAGTATAATTAATTTCGGATACACCCAGCTTCCGACTAGAAAAAGCAATCAAGTGATACCACTTCTCTTCCCACATCTGCGCTGAACAAAAACTAATGCTATGCATGGTAGCTGCTGAAAAGATATAAAAAATTTCACCCCTCTTCGGTGCTTTTAGCACCGGTGCTCTTACGAATTCCTGCTTTACATCCTCGAAAGCCACCTTACAAGGGTCACTCCACATAAACAAACAATTGAAGGATAATAGATTTGTCAATGGCAATATTCTTTCTACCAAAGCGTTTATAAACTGTCGATAATATCCAACTAATGACAGAAAGCTGTGGACTTCTTTGGGGGTGCATGTCGGACTCATGGTGACTATAGCTTTGATCTTTTCAGGATCCGTCACAATCCCTACCGAGCTAACTACATGGCCCAGCAGGAGCCCATAAGGTACGCAAAAAATGCACTTCCTCGGATTGAGAGCTATGCAAAATTGTCTACATCACTCAAAACATTTTTGTAAAATAATCAACTGCCTTTCTCTCATGGTGGCTGCCCCTAAATCGTCAATAAATACCTTCAGCTCCTTAGGGAAAATGTCACCAAAATTCTTATTGGCAGTTCATTGCCAAAAACCAAGCGCATTGCATAGACCAAATTCCATCACATGATACGGAAAGGTCCCGAAAACTATTATGAACATCGTTTTGAGCTTATCCTCTTTTGCAATCGCCATTTGATTATCGCCTGTGCAGAATAGTCCATGAATGAATATATCTCCCTACCCGCCAATTGATCCAGAATCTGGTCAATAAAGGGCAATGGGTAGTAATCCTTAACTGTCTACTTGTTCAACTCTCAAAAGTCCACACACAATCGGATTTGATTATTTTTCTTCTTCCTGATCACAACTGGTGAACACCATTCAATGTGCTACACATGGAAGATCAAACCCGCTTTTCGTAATTTCTGTAACTCCTCGAACAGCCCATCCCGCAACTCAAACCGCATACACATGACTTTTTGTCACATAGGATGGCTTCTTTCGTTCAACGGAATTGTATGAATAGCGAGGCTGGGAGGAGTGCCCCTAAGTTCATCATAACTACAAGTGAAAATATCGCGGAACTCTTGGATCAGAGTGGCATAAACTCCCTTTTCTCTGCACTAAGCATGGACCCTAGCTTTATTGGCCGCTCATTGTCTGGCGTACCAAGGTCTAGCTCGATAACATCTGCGTCCCTTATTCTATCTTAAGCTTATAATGGCTCGTTCAGTGTTATTTGATAGACGTCTTCTATGGTTGATCCCTCTTTGGATTCATTAGTCGACATCTCACTTGTAGACACATCTTCCATTCTCTCTAGCTCTATAGAAGAGAGGGGAGCTCGCTCACTTTGAGGTGATTCAGGATATGCATCGACTACCACCCATCTAGCACCTCTGCCAAATATCAATCTACTAGCGGGTATATCTACTTGACAGTCTGCTTGCAAAATCCAAGGTCAACCAAGCAATACTTGGTAACTCAGACACCCTACAAACTAGATTACCCTAAAGTCCAACAGGCATTCTACACTGGCAACAAGTGTCATGTGGACTTTAGTAATGCAGCCTTCCAACTGTCTCAGACTATCATCAGCCATTCGAAGGATTGTTGAGACATCTTTCTAAATCATAAGACCCAGCCTCTCCATCAATTCAAAACTCATAATATTAACCAAGGATCTTATGTCGACGATAGCATTATCCACTAGAATCCCATGAACATAGGTTGCAACCCTTGGGCAGTGCTTTTTTGGCATGTTCAAGCTAGTCACCCCCTATCCGCGCTATTCCCAAGGGTTCTATGATATAACCCATATGCAAGATCTTTTTAAATTCTTTGCGTACTCCTTGCGGCAGTTTGATTAGTTGCAAAAGATTCACATCTGGTCTAACATTGCAAAGGGACTAGCTAAATCAAATTCATGATAATTCGCTAAAGCTCGCTTCTCGCCAAACCATGCGCTCTTTAGGATGTTGCATTGGCTTTATTGCCGCTTTTTCAACTCTCATCTTCTTTCTCGATATCTCTTTATCTCTCTTGGCATCAACCTTACTCTCTACGGGCTTCAAAGGTTCCCCTTCCTTGTCAGGATTTAGAATTTGTGTTCCTTTATCATCCTACCTAGGGTTTCCATCGACAGGTTTTACATTATCTTTGTCGCATTATCTATGTTTTTGGCCTCTTGTTACAACGCGTAGGCTAGAAGCTTTAGTGCCATTAACCTGCACAGCGTCGATGATGAGGCTCACCCCACTGCCGCCTGGTAGTTCTTCGACAGTAGCCTTACCCCTTTGGAGTATTTGTTTCGGCCCATCATCTTGCTGAAAATTATTTCCTTGCGCACAATGATTAACAGGCCCTGGTTGCCGATTACCTTGCTAGAGAGAACTGATCTTGCTCCAACAAGTGGCTGCTAAATGACCGGACTTCCCACAAATGTCGCACTTGACATTTGGGAAATTACATGGATAATGTTTCCCACCATACCATTTGCAGTTGAATCTAGAGGGTACACCCTCTTCGAGGTCATAGCCCTGATCATCTACCCATCGGTCTGCACAATTTGATTAGGCATTGGTTGCATTGGTTGCAGACCAAAAGGAATGGCATTAGGGTTCGTTGCTTGGCCTCCCACATTTGGAAGCATCTGACTAGCCATAGGCATAGTCACACTAGGTAGAGCTGGAAATAAAGGCATATTCGGCCCCACATTCCCTCTCCCGTTAGGGTTGGCCATCCCTATCCCTTAGCTTCCACTACCATTGATCAATTGCAAATTATTTCCCGATGCTAGGTACATATTGGGATTGATTCAAGAAGCATAGACTGCTTGCAGATGGGATTCTATTTCTTGTGCTCTCGTCTAATGGCCGTGTCTATATCTGCCAAGGTGACACTACTCAGCTGCACCTGGATGTTAAAATCAAGACCATGCAAGAAGTATTGCAACTGGGCAGCAAGTGGGATAGGGATAGAGGCATTCAATTTACAAAAAACCTCTTTGATCTTCTTGGCATACGCTCGTATATCTTCGTGTGGTTCTTGGAGTGTCAAATTCAACACACGCAGCCAATATTGGCCACCTCTCTCGGGGGTGAACTCCCTTCGAAAGGCTTCATAAAATAAATCCATGGTAGTTATGGTTCTGACCTCAAGGCTGTGATACCATATAGCTGTCCTTCCCTTCAGGGTCATGTTGAAGAACATCATTAGATGCCCTTCCTCCTAGATGCCGCAATTAAACATCAGCTTTTGGAACTCCCTTATATGAAGCTCCACATCCTCTTTGTAATATCCCCCCCGTGCCTCCCCCCCCATGAGAACCCCCCCCTTAATTTTTTTAAATTTAACTTAAAATTTTTAACTCTCCCTCTCTCTCCCCCTGTCAACTGCATGGCGGGGAGAGAGAGTGTGTGTGAGAGTGAGTAAAGTGAGAGAGGGGGGGCATGCAGCCCCAAGTGGAAGGGATGGCAGCTGTGAACAGTCGTCTCCCCCCCTCTCATACACCACCCCTCCCCACTATAAAGGGGAGCCCTCCCCCCCCGTCATCTGTAGGCAGCCCCCCTCCAAGTCGTCAGCACACTGCCCTCCCCTCCCTCGTGAACAGCACCCCCCCTCGTTGTCTGCAACACGGCCCCTCCTGTGGTCATCACTGAGAGAGAGAGAGAGAGAGAGAAGCTTCTGGAAGCTTCTTCTCCCCCCTCTTAAAAGGGAGGTCACACACCCTTATATTTATTCTGAAAATACACTCCCCTTCAATCTCTTCCTCCACTCAAGGAAAGGCGGTGAGAATTTTGCATAGGAGAGTGCAAGGACTCTATCACTCATACACGTGTCTTCGAGTATGGCCCCAAAGCGTAGTTCCACAAAGATGGTCGGAAACCCTGACTTGAGGTCGTTTCTAAGTGGGAATAGTTGGATACTTCTGCTCAGGCAGACTCGGGAAGACCTAGATCGCAAACCCTGTGACATTCCTTGCGAGTGCCAGGCAGCGCTTTCTAGACTCTCTTCCCGATGGGCTGCTAAGACGTGTCCCACAAGTGGATGAGCGGACACGTTACAGTTGGTATCAGAGCAAACCAACGAGGTCTAAAGATTACAAGGGAACTTAATGGAGGAAAATTAAGGGAATAAGGGGATAAATAGGGGAAGGTGAGTAGAGTAGAGCAATGTTTTCTGTTGAAAACATTTCTTTACTCACTTATGGATGCTGGGTTGCAAAGTCATGAAGCATGGAGTAAGTTCTTGGTGTTCCAGGTCATGTTCATGGTTGCAATGCATGCTTCGAATTATCGTCAAAGGCTTGGCATGATGAATATTTTGCATCGCATCTATAATCCTTTGCCTCTGTATGCGGAGCAGAGATGGACGGGAGACTCAGGAATATACTACATAGTAGCCCACCGACTCGCGTACCTTCAGAGAAACTTGAAGAGAATCAAGTGTGGAGGATTTAAAGATCATGAAGCTGTTTATCTTTGTTGAAGCTCGCATAAACGCAACTTTGCATGTTAGCGGTCGGCAAGTTAAGAAGAACAAGTATGTCTATGAAGAAGTGACCCGGGTAATCTCTGCTGACAGAATCAAAGTGTTAGGGCGCTATGAGAAGAACAGGTATCAAAGGAAGGAATACCCCAAGCTTCCTGTGACTTACTATTTCTTGAAAATCCATGACCCCACTCCATATTATTATTCCATCCCTATAGCCGATTGTAACACAATCCTATTTTTCCCAAACTGATGTATCAATCAGCATGTCCTACTTATCCAAAATAAATGTACTCAGGGGGTTATGCCCTCATGAATAAATAAGACTTTTTACAATTGTTTATCTTGATCATAAATGTTAGCTAAGGTGTTAAGTGATTAAATCACTTGGCTAACAAGCTATTCTAGACATATTAATGTAATATGGGAACGTATGATAAGATGTTAACATAAAGAATATTATTGTTCAGACACAACCCCAAGCGCAAGTTCCAAATCTGACTCCTGCACTAAGTCCAGCCGTGGTTCAAGAGAAGAAATTCCTTCTCAAACAAATTAAGCCACCCGAGTTTGATGGCAAGGGAAGGACTGTTCAAGCCAATGCCGAGATCTGGATTGAGTCCATGGAGGACTATTTTGATGCAGCAAGAACTGCACCTGCTAACCAAGCCATGCTTGCCAAACTTAAGCTTATAGGCGAAGTGAGACTTTGGTGGAAACAGTGGTGCAAAGATCAAGCGATCTCGGAGGGGATAGTCACTTGGGATAAGATTAAGGAAGCTGTGCAAGGGAGGTATCTGCCACCTACCTACCGCACACAAAAGATGAATGAATTCTATGACTTGAAGCAGCTAGGATTATCCCTGGAAGCATATTATTCATTTCACTCCTAAAGTATACACCCCCAATGGATATGACACAACAGGTGTCAAAATTTTGTGTTGGGTTGAATCCACCCATAAACACTCGATTGGAATCAATGCGCCCAACAAACCTACAAGACGCACTCATTCGAGCTGCTCCAATAATACAGGAGGTGCAGACCAAACTAAGGAACAACAGGATTTGGCCTTACAAAGATCAGAATAAGGGCATGTCTAAGGCTTAGACTAAGAGAGCATAGGGTCAGAATCAGGGCCAAAGAAAGAAAGCTAGGACCAATGCTATCAACAACTTTGTTCCAACACAAAGCAATGATCGCAACCCACGTTGCTTCAATTGCAACGAGCCCGAACACTTCAAGAGGGTGTCCCAAGCTTGGAAAAGGGCATCGCCAAGGGCAATTCCAAGGTCAAAACAAAGCCGCTCATGGCCAAGGAACCACCGTTATGGCCAGAGGAAGGACCTCCAGTGTTTCCAACAAGGAGCTAGACAATGAAGAAGATCCATCCATGGATGCTGACATTGAGAGGGCAACGGTTCACGCCACTCTTCACAAGAAGGGTCCAAATCGCCAATTCTCGGTGATTCAAACTCCATTAGAATATCAAGGTAAAAGCTTCAAAACCGTGATTGATTGTGGCAGTACACATTCCTTCATTTCACCAATCTGTGCAAAAAGATTAGGGATAACCACAATAGATGCACCTACTTTACTTGTGGAATTAGCAAATGGTCGTGAAGTCACTTGTACTAGGCAATGTTAAGGTGAAATTCCTACTGGGTGGGAAGCCAACTTCTGTGAGATTCAAGGTAATGAACCTAGGTGTCCATGAATGTTTACTTGGAATGAATAGGCTAATACCCAATGATGCCCACATCCACTGTGGGAAGGGCCAAGTCTCCTTTCGAAATTCTGAAGGGAAACTAGTCACGACTCAAGGTGAGGCTAGTAAGCCAAAAATACAGTTGGCAAAAGCAATAAGGATAATAAAATGTGTTCAAAAGGGTCTACCTGTCTATCTAATTAAACTGAATAAGCTAAATCAAAATTAGGAATCTGGAGAAGAACCTTCATGGTTAAAGGAATACGCAAACGTATTTCCTGAAGATCTGACGGAACTTCCTCCCCAAAGGGAAGTTGACCACGAAATCAAACTTGTGCCAGGAGCTGCGCCGGTCGGTCACAAAGAGGCCGTATAAGATGTCCATTCTGGAAGCTATCGAACTGAAAGAGCAACTCAAGCAACTGTTAGATCAAGGCTACATCCGTCCTAGCAGCTCACCATGGGGAGCTCCAGTGTTGTTCCAAAAGAAGAAAGATGGAATGCTTCGCCTATGCATTGAGTACAGAGGGTTGAATCAAGCAACCATCAAAAATAAATATCCCACTCCAAGAATAGATGAATTACTTGACCATCTTCAAGGGGCGAAGATCTTCTCAAAGATAGATCTCAGATATGGATATTATCAAATAAGGATCAAAGAACAAGATATTTCGAAGACTGCATTCAGTACAAGGTATGGACACTTCGAATTCCTAGTGATGTCATTCGGGCTGACGAATGCTCCTGCTACCTTCAACAGGTTAATGCAGGATATCTTTAAGCCCTATCTTGATGACTTCGTACTCGTCTTTTTTTACGATACCCTAGTCTACTCAAAATAAGAAAAGGATCATGAACCCTAGCTTCGCATTGTTCTTGAAACAATGAGAGCACACAAGCTTTATGCCAAGAAGAAGTGCGCATTTTTCAAGCAACAGATTGAATATCTGGGATTCATTGTATCAACAGAAGGAATTTCAGTAGATCCAGCTAAGGTCAAAGGCATTCTAGAATGGCCAACACCAACTTCCGTCAAAGAAATACGTAGTTTTCTTGGGTTGATAGGGTGGTAGAGGATTTTCATCAAAGATTATGCTTTGATTGTTGCAGCACCTCTGACTGATCTACTAAAGAAGCAAGTAGCAATTGTATGGCCACTTGCTGAACAAACCAGCTTTGACAAACTAAAGCAAAGCTTAGTATCAGCACCCATCCTGAAACTTCCTAATCTTAGTAAGGAGTTTGAAGTGGTAAGTGATGCTAGCGCACTTTCTTTAGGACATGTACTTATGCAAGAGGGTCGCCCCGTAGCATATTCTTCAAGAAAATTGAAGAGCCATGAAAGGAATTATGCTACCCATGACCTGGAGATCTTGGATGTCATCCATGCTCTCAAACTTTGGAGACATTACTTGCTAGGTAACAAATTTTCCTTAGCAACGGACCACAAGAGCCTTAAATGGATCTTCACCCAGAATGAGCTTAATATGAGGCAACGTCGATGGATCGAAGTGCTAGAAGAATACGATTTTGAAATCAAATATAGGCCTAGCAAAGAGAATGTAGTTGCAGATGCACTCAGTCTCGCAAGGCATTTCTAAATTCTCTTATTTTGCAAGATCCATCAACAGCAAGGTCTCTAGGCACAAAGGTATCAATGCCAAACAACCCAATTCTTGAGCTAGCAAAAGAAGAGGCATATCATGACCCAATCTATTAGAAAATGCTAAGGGAGATCCCCATCAAGGATCAAGACCTGAAGCTAAAGACAAAGTATCAAGAATTCTCCATCAGTAGCAAGCTTGTCTACTTTAGGACAAGATTATGTATCCTTGCAAGCCAAGCTCTCAAGAAAAAGATACTGTGGGAAGCCCATGACTCCCCTTTCTCAAGACATCCTGGTTATGCTAAGACCCTTAATACAGTCAGAAAGAGCTATTATTGGGAAAGGCTCAAGGGAGATGTACTCAAATATGTCACGGAATGTTTGTCTTGTCAACGCATTAAGGCAGAACATGTTAAAATGCCTGGGAAATTGCAACCACTTGACATTCCACAAATGAAATGGGAATTCATTAGTATGGACCTTATTGTTGGCTTACCCCAAGTTTAGGGAGGATATAACTCTATTATGGTTGTAGTAGATATGCTCATCAAGGTTGCACATCTCATCCCTATCAAGACAAACTATAAAGCTTCAGACATCACAAGATTATTCATCAAGGAAATATTCAAACTTCATGGGTTACCCAGAAGAATCATTAGTGATCGTGACTCTCTCTTCACATCACACTTCTGGAGGGCTATCTTTGAGGCTATTGGAACTCAACTCTGTTTCAGTACAGCTTACCATCCCCAAACTAATAGTCAAACAGAATGAGTCAATCAAGTCATTGAAGATATGCTTAGGGAATACTGTTGTCGCGAACCCAAAAGGTGGATTCAATACTTACCACTGGTTGAGTTTGCCTACAATGCTTCTTACCAACAGAGTATTCAGATGACCCCTTTCCAAGCATTGTATGGGCATAATTGTCGTACCCCTTTGAACTTCTCGGATCTAACTTTTAGGGTAGAAGCTTCAAGATAGATGCTAAAAGACATGGATGATCAAATCAAATCAATAAGACAAGACATTCAAGCTGCCAAGGATAGACAGAAGGCTTACACTGACTTGAAACGGCAAGACAGATCCTTTGTTGAAGGTGATATGGTCTTCATCTGTGTACACCCTAAAAAGAGTTCACTGTCCTTGGGAGAGTATAAGAAGCTAAGTCCGAGGTATTGTGGACCTTATAAGATCACCAAGTTCCTAGGGCCTAATGCTTACAGACTACAGCTGCTCGCAACTCTAAAAATTCATAATGTATTCCACGTTAGCCTATTGAAAAAGTATCTACCTAATCCGAATCATGTACTTGATGATTAGCAAATTGTAATGCCTAGCCAAGGAGTCCTTGAGCTATGGCCTGATTGAATGCTAAATGTTAGGGAGAGACATTTGAGATCAAGGACCTTGAGAGAATACCTCATCCAGTGGAAAGATTATCTAGAAGAGGATGCCACCTAGATGGACGAAAATACTCTTAACCAACAATATCCCCAGATCTTCTCGAGATGAGGACATCTTGATTCCTCTAAGGGGGAGAGGATGTAAAATCCCCCCCCCCCCCCCCGTGCTTCCCCCCCATGAGAACCCCCCGTTAAATTTTTTAAATTTAACTTAATTTTTTTAACTCTCCCTCTCTCTCCCCCTGCCGATTGCATGGCAAGGAGAGAGAGAGAGAGAGAGAGAGAGAGAGAGAGAGAGTGAGTGAGTGAGTGAGTGAGTGAGTGAGTGAGTAAATTTAGAGAGGGGGCATGCAGCCCCAAGTGGAAGGGGTGGCGGCTACGAACAGCCATCTCCCCCCCCCCTCATACACCACCCCTCCCCACTATAAAGGGGAACCCTTCCCCCCCCCCCCCCCGTCGTCTACAGGCAGCCCCCCCTCCTGGTCATCAGCACGCCGCCCTCCCCTCCCTCGTGAAGAGCACCCCCCCTCGTCATCTACAGCACAACACACACCCCCCGCCGTGGTCATCGCTGAGAGAGATAGAGAGAGAGAGAGAGAGAGAGAGAGAGAGAGAGAGAGAGAGAGAGAGAGAGAGAGAGAGAGAGAGAGAGAGAGAGAGAGAGAGAGAGAGAGAAGCTTTTGGAAGCTTCTTCTCCCCCCTCTTAAAGGGAGGTCACACACTCTTATATTTATTGTGGAAATACACTCCCCTTCAATCTCTTCCTCCACTCAAGGAAAGGCGATGATAATTTTGGATAGGAGAGTGTGAGGACTCTATCACTCGTACACGCATCTTCAAGTATGGCCATGAAGCATAGTTCCACAAAGATGGCAAAAATCTTGACTTCAAGTCAGTCCTAAGTGGGAGCGGCTCGATACTTCTACTCAAGGCAGACTCGGGAAGACCTAGATCTCAAACCCTGTGACATTCCTTGCGAGTGCCAAGCTGCGCTTTCTAGACTCTCTTCCCAATGGGCTGTTAAGACGTGTCCCACAAGTGGACGAGCAGACACATTACACTCTTCCACTAACCCATTAAAGTGGGTAGGAGGAAACCTAAGGCTGGCAAATCCGCCGTTCCCGTAGGGATTACGATAGGTTGTGCCATGGCAATGATCATATTTGCTAATGGAATCGGGACAAATAAAGCTGTCACACCACTCGAAGTGGGTAGATTAATTGGGAGGGGGAAGTACTAGAACTTCCATCTCCTGACGGACTTTGACTCAGGCTAAGGTTACTAAGACCTCGCCCTTGAATAGGTTCAGGACTACTCCTTTTAGGAGAATAACGCCTATTGATTTTGGCCCTCCATCTAGTCCTCTCAGCTCTCTCCTATTTTTGGAGTTTGCCTTGACGGATCTCTTCAAAGGACATCAACTAACAAATAGGTCCCAAGAGACCCTAGATTTGGAAACCACCACTTTGAGGTGGCTCTCGAAAAACGCACCACTGATGGGACCAAAAATGGGCCAGCATTGGCTATGACACTAGCCAAACCCTCGTGCATACAACAGGCACCTCAACTACCACATGGCCTTGCGGTCAAGGAGCGTATGTAATAACCAACTGCACACTCGATACATCTAATATTGCATTTGTAGTTGGATAAGAGTCCAACGACACCTTTCCCAAAACCCCTCAAAGGGGGTATCCCACACATATTGGCAATAAGTGTCATGTATCAGAGACACACGAGGCACCCCACCGGCTGATTGCCGTGGCCCCGCTGCAGCTCTCCTACATCTTGGGGATTGGCCCCTCGATGCGTTGCTTTTACATATAGATACGTTCGCACAAAACTACTCTCTTTGTCAGTGAGATCCAATAGATACCATGTTTCTCACCAATAATTTTCCCCCACGAAACGAACGGCTATCCTACGGCAAGGGAAATCTCACCCTCTGAAACATGGCTCAAGTATAATTCAAACAATTGCTATGCATTTCCAAGAGTTGATACCACATGTATGATCAATGCAATAGTGGATGTATCATTGTGTACAAATAGTTATGTTTCGAAATCAACATATGTGCTAGTACACAAACAGTCTTTCCATGAATTCCAACTAATACGTATATAGTTCGTTGCAAGAATCTAGTATCAAGGTGAACCTTGTGCTATTAGATTCCTTATTTTCAAACAGACCGTTTCCTAAATGCTATGCATAGAAAAAAGCAATCAGAATTTATATTATTTCAGCCCTCAAACTGTTGCACAAAATCCTACTCCCCCTCACCGCTTAAGTTTTGCTTCGTTGCATAGGTGTATAGAGATTGTTTTGTCATTATTTAGTATATAAAGAGCAATAAGTCACACACTGTAACAAAAATATAGGAAAAAATAACCTCATGCTTTGCCCCACCATACAACCACAACCACTTATTATATTTTTCTGTATTTTTCTAAGGCATGTTCTTATTTTTTCTCTTTTTTTCCTCCATTTTTCTCTTATTTTCCAATTAAAAATTGATATATTTTCAAATATTTGGCTCTTGATTCTTAGAACACTAAAAATATAGATTTTATTAGCATTTTATCCCATGTGTATTAGTTTATCCCACCCGAAAATACCAAAAACTCCATTTTCCTCATAAAAACCATGTTTTACGGATTTTTAAAAAGTATTTCCAGCATTTTGACTTTATTTTTTTTATTTTTTAATCATGCAAGCATAGAATAAACATTAAACAACATTTCTACCAATTTTCACTCCATAAGAACAACATTGACTCAATCAAATGTCAAAAACAAGCAATTTTCCTTTGTAAAATAGAATTACTGGTGTTTTCCTTCTTTGCGGGTTTTAAAATCTGATGCAGGACTATAGATCAGCCCTCATTCAAGGCTCATCCCACCTCCAAACAGCCAACTATAGTCCTCCACCAATCCGAGAGTGATCCGGTACCATGCCGAACAAGCGGTCTTCAATCGGTCTTTGATCCTCTTCATGGGCATGAACTAACTCTTAAGGGGAGAGAGAGGGAGGAGAGAGAAAAACTGATTTTGGATCTCCATATCCAGACAGCCATTGGAGGAGCGGAGAGTGGTGATGGAGAGCAAAAACATAGAGCATTCCACTAGTAGGATCAGATTATGGGGTTGTATTTAGGTGGCATAGCCCCTCCCTTCTCCAAAAATCCATCGCCTGCAACAAGGTGCCATCTTCTCCCTCCACGCCATTTCATGAAATGCCCCCCCCCCCCCCCTCGGTGTGAATTTTGGGATGTTGGAGACCCCAAGGGTCACCCCCCTTGGGGTGATGTAGATTGTGACATAGTGTGTAGTAAGAGAAAAAGAGTGTTATGCCTACACAATGTTACAACATGTATTGCTTCTCAAAAAGAGATCCATGTATACCTTCTTCCACAAAAGTCACTTCCCTAGCTAGGGTCTATTAGGAGACAAATTCTTTTTATTCAAGATGTCTACAAAAGGCCCTACTTTTGGTGATAAGGTTTGATAATGGAGATCTATGTGGAACACATATGTGCGATTTGATCATGCCCACCAAATCACTAGATAGGTTACAATAGCTTACTATGTATATGTGGCAAGGTAAGATAATTTTTTATGTAGTGTCATATGATGCCAAACTCTATGATTCACTCTTGGTTGCAATCTAATCTACTGTGAAAGAACTAATGCCGATAGCCATGTGCAAGATGGAGGAGGAAATTACCAACCAAGTGTTGTTTTCGGAGTGATTAAGCTCCATGATGTAGCAATGAAAATATCCATGTGCTGATTTTTATGGATTCATGGTTGATGAGGCAAGGGTAAATTTGTTGGGTAGCAAAATTATATTCAATGGAGGACCAAAAAACGTATTGGAGGGGAGAGAGAGATCATGCTTGCTTCATTGGAAGCAAAGCCTATGGCATAGTACAAGGAAGTTTGTCAAGAAGGACGAGCATGAGGAGCATTTTTCCATCTATGAATAATGGAGATAAATGCAAGTGAAGGGTGATGCCAAAATATAAGCAATGTTGATAAGAAAGTGTTGGTGGAGAGGCAATATACATCTTTACTTTGTATTCATGAGAATTTTGGGTCTGGATGAAAAATAAAATGATGACCCAAGCTCTCTAGGATGGATGTATCAACCATTCTTTGTCAACCTAGATTTCTTGCATCCTAGGTCCATATTCCAAAATCCTTTTTCTTGGTCCTTGGCTTAGCTTACTAGTTAGTTGATTTCCATGTTTGGATTTTGTGCTTCTTGACTTCTAATTTTTCTATCCTCAAACTACAATTATATAGATTAACTCATTTCCATGCTTGGTTTTTGGATTTTGTTATGCCCCATTCCAAATCCTCAAAGTGCAAATACATAGACCAACTTAGGGTATTAGCTTTCTTATGTAACTACTCTTGTGTAATTATGTATTTGCACATTGCAATATTGGGGATAGTGATGTATACTAAAACATGATATCATGCATATACACCTTATTACAAAAGCTCACCTCTAATTCAATTATTATGGAGAAGCCTGCCCAAGCAAGCTTGCTAAAAAATTTCCCCTCTTCTAAGAAAGCCACAATTCTGGAGCTCAATTTTCAAATTAAGCTTCTCAAAAACCTCTATCTCCTCTGTTCTCTGACTCAATAACAAAACTAAGCCTCCAAGTAGACTAGATAGCTTCTTTCTCTTTGGTCTCAATTTCAAAATTAAGCTTCTAAGAAGTCTACAACTCTCAACCTCAATTTCAAAATTTAGCTTCTCAAATACCTTTAAATTCTCTCTCCTCAGTCTCAATTTCAAAATTGAGCCTCCAAGTAAACTTTACTTACTTCCTCATTAGACTTAATTTTAAAATTGAGCTTTGAAGAGGCCTCTAGCCTCACTTTTCTTAGGGTCAATTTCAAAATGGAGCCTCCAAGTTACTTGCAACTCTTTGATGCTTAGGGTCACTTTAAATATTGATCCTTTTAGATACCTTTAACTCATCTCTTCTTAAGTGAGCCTCCACAAGGACTCTAGCTTCCTCCCTTTTAGAAATTGAGCCTCTTAAAGCCCTCTAATGCATTCCTCCTAAATCTTGATATTAAAATTGAACCTCAAAGAATACTTTACCTCCTCTCTTCTTACATTCAATTTCAAAGTTGATCCCAATCTCACTCTTCTTAGGCTCAATTTCAAAATTGACCTTGTGAGCAACTTGCAAATATTTGTTTCAGCTTAGTTTTAAAATTGATCATTTTTTCTCTTCTTTAGGCTCAATTTTAGAATTGAGCCTCCTAAAGGCCTCTAATGTCTCAACCTTGATCTTAAAATTGAGCCTCAAAGAGGACCTTAACTCCTCTCTTCTTATGCTCAATTTCAAAATTGAGCCCAACTTCACTCTTCTTAGGCTTAATTTCAAAGTTGTCTTACAATAACTTGTAACTCTTTGCTTAGGCTTAGTTTTAAACATTGATCCTTTTAGAGACTTCTCTCTCCTTAGGCTCAATAAGTAACTTTAAACTGAGCATAATATGATTGAGCAAAGGTCGAAACTTAGTGATTTTGGTAAAATTTGAAGACTATAAAAATTTAAAAAGCCAAATATATAGTCCTCTTACTATGTACTAGACAAACACAATGTGGAATTAATATATATTATCTATTGCAAAGGTCGTCATATATCAACTGAAAGATGCAATCTAGCTCACCACAAGATGCATTCCCTCAATAACACACTAACAAGATGAAGACTCCAGACTCTCATCATCAAAATACTTTTGGCCTAGCTTGTGTTTGCTTCTAGTCCCCCGTTGGACTATGTCATAACATGTATCCATTCTCATAATAGTCGCCATTGTCTTTGCATAGCAAGGCAGTGCACTACAAGGATATTGGGAAAGTGTATAAGTTATAAAACTTATTTATATTTGCAAGAAAATTGTTTTTCATAAATATGATACATCAATGGATGAGACAATGCACTTCCACACCTATACAAAACTATGCAATGAGAGCAACAGAAGTAATTCACATATGAGATATTTATCATATGCATTGAAGTTCTCCCAAAAAGCATCAAATATTGTATTAGCAAGTCAAGCATTGTAAATAGTGAGCCATACTAATCAAAAGGTCACCTGTAATCCTCATCCTCCTGGTCGATCTCTATACTATCATTCTCACGGTCAACCCTAGGAGAGCTACAAGAGGTCTCTCCACCAAAGGCCACATAATGCGATAAATAATATCAAGGACACTATCAAATGAGTAACATGGACACCTATAAGCCATGCATGCACGCATCAAGGAAGTTGTACCACACTCCATCTCCAAAGCTAGTACCTGAGGAGGAGACAATGCATCCAAAAGACTCTACACAAAGCCAACACTATGTTGCACACTAGCTCTAAGGTAACATTCCTCTCCAATCTCCATCGCTCTGCCCATATCTGGCAAGTAGTGCTGCAATACATGCCAAGTGAAGTCTACATCCTACCTTTGTGCCAATGCCGAGCCATCCAAGAGCTATAGAGAGGCCAAACCCCCATGACATCAAAGAATATGTAAGAAGAAGGCATCCATTTGTTGTGCTCATCAATATAGAAATAAGAATATCAACACAACCACATGGAGAAAATATGAATTGAGAAAGAACTAAAACATTTGAAAATCATGTGAATGGAGATGCCATCAACCACCATCACCCCTATATAAAGAATGTCCTCCACTATGAATCCACACACAATCTCCATATCCAAGAAGCTAGCATACCTTTGTATCCATGAAGGTGAAGATCCTTGGATGCACATCATAGAATACCAAAGGCAATTAGTACAAAATAACAATGTGAGCACTAACTAGTAATAGAAATTAAGGCGAGCATTCCAAATCACTCAAAAATCCACCTAGGATAGATGCAAGACAGATGACCCAAAGTTGCCAAACAGCAATTATGACCTGTATGTGGAGGAGAGTATGCAAGGGGTACAAGATAGGATGTGCAAGAGTAAGAGTATATAGATTGGTCATTTGTAGAAGCAAAATAGAAAAGAAAATTTTCAAAATAAGTGGAGAGCATTACACTAGACAATCATAGGAAATGCTTAGAAAATAAACCTCTATTAGGACTCTCCCATGAAGGTAAACCTATCGAGGGCTCAACAAAGTCATGATGTACCTCAAGTATCAATAAAAAATGCAACACTTTCAAATTTAACTCCTTACATTTCAACCAAAAATAAAGGAATTTGTTGAGTATATACGTGTCTCTTTGTGTTTCCCTTGTTGTGGCAACTTCTCCTTCCCTTTTGTAGCCCTATCTCTCTTCTCAAGCTCATTTAAAAGAAAAAAAAAGATGATGGATTTATAAGGAAAACAAGATAAAATATTTCCCAAAGATATGCGTATCAAAGATGACAAGGAAAAGTTCAAATGTCGAGTTAATCTTACCTCATACTTGTGGACAAGCCCCATCACCAAGCTGTTTGAACTCGTTAATTTTTAGTCTCTCGCTTGGCAATACATTAGGTTTTGGCATATCCAACCACCATGGGCAATTATCAATCTTATACCTAGATAGCCCATCCATGTCATCCCCATATATAGTGCACTCCTTGTTTGTAATGTCAACCCATGGCTTGCAAGCCGCCAGCAATTCCACTATCAACTTAAGATCTCTTAAGTACTGCAATAAGTACTTATCATCAAAACATAAAAGCATGTAATATTTCCACACAATAAAAGTTAGTTGATTAGTTTGAAAGTTAGTTAGTAAGATTACTAACTAAAGACTAACTAAGGTAAAAACTAACAAACGTTAATAGCTAATAATTTTTCTTTAATTAAAATATATTTTTAAACAATTGAGAATCGTAAATCTGATATTTTTCTCGAATTGACAAGTTAACAAGGCAGTATTTTATTCAAGCTCTTAAACGCATTTGTTAAATCTTGAATAAAATGAATTGGCAACAAAAGTTACATTTGTAAAATAGGATTTTATTTATTTTTTTCATATAATATTTTAATGGAATTCTTAAACGCAAATTCCAAGGGGTAACTTGGATTTGTACAAGATAAATCAAAGCAAGTATAAGGAAGGTACTGTGTTCCTAAAGGACTTAATATTTCTAATTTGTATTGATCTAACAAAACCTCTGACGGATAATCACGGACACAATTCTCGATATATAAAGGACCTTGAGATGGAATTGTCGAATAATACTTTTTGTAATTAAACTAACCAAGATTTTTTAAATCACGGGCAAGGACCCACAAAACTCTAAGGGAGTTATTATCAAGAATAGAATTGTTGTTTAGTCCAAACTAGATCCCAAGGGGAAATCCAAGAAAACTGTTGGAAGGTATTGCCACTTAAGCTAAGTTTTGCCTTGATGTTATTATTCTTGGAAAGAAAAGATTTGTCTTGGAAATTTAAAAAAAATTATGTATAAAGCATTTAAATTAAGATGTTTGTGATTGTAAGTTAGGTACTAATCTTTCCAAAAATCATCAGGCTAAAAGATGGATAATCAAGTACAGACCACTGAGACTAAGGCAATATTCCGGTGAGCATAGAACGTTGACTGAGGTAGTGATCTTGATAGTGCTAGACCTCCCTAAGGCTAGCAAGAATAAAATCTACTCCAAGGGGTTTTCTTTTTTGTTTTGCGAGTATAGACCAATCATGATGCAAAATGTCTTGTCATGGGGAACTCTAGTCGGCAGGAGGACGTGAGGATACCATGGGGGCTCTGGTCATAAACTCCTTAGGCTCTTATAAATTGCCAACTACCCTTTGATTTCCAAATAGTGTCTTAGAAGTTCCAACACTAGTTGAGAAATTGAACTTGGAAAGAATAATACCTTCGGGTTGACATCATTCTAGTTAGAATAGAAAACATTGTAAAAAGTTATTTTTCTTAAAAGAACCTATTGAAGGGATTGCTTAACTTTGTTTTTATGACGTGAACTAAAGGCGTGTAACAAATTTGTATTAGGAGATAATTCAAAGAAGCTATTTTTATATGTTAAACCTAAGGTGGTAGGGTAATTAGGTAATTAAAACTACTCTCTCGAGGGAAGCGGGAGGATGGACCACCGAGGGATCCAGACCTATGGTTGGGTAGTCTCGGTATGCTAAGAGCTTTCCTAAGAAGGAATAAAAATCACATTTTTGATGGACCATTAGAGATCAAAAAGCTTGACTCACATCAATTTAGAACCATGGACAAAAGGGATCAAAGTGCCATACTTTCCTTTGTTTCCCATTCTCTTTGAACCTAGTGAAATGCAAGTCCATTTTAGTCAACAATTTCTATAAGGGATGGAATCTCAAACCGTTGCCACTAGTCAACTATTAGTAGTTGATTTGGCCCAAAAGACTCAGGTCAATCCTCGTGGGAATGGCCAAAACATCCATTGCGGAGTAGACTCAAGTGAGCCTAGTTAGCAAACTCCAAGGATTTTTATCAAAATCTCGAACAACGCTTTCTAGGACATCTCTTGATGGGCTACTAAGAACGTACTGCCAAGGAAAGCTCCGACAGGCACGTTACAGTTGGTATCAAAGTGCACGTTGATATAGGACACGATGAAAGTAAATAAAACAAGTTATATTTATAGCATAAAATATATTTCCCTTAAATAGTACAAATCTTCTCTTGTTAATATATGTTCTTGATTTCTGGCAGAAAGACGGACCTTGGGAACGATTCTTGATTTTCCAAGTTATGTTTATGTCAACAATGCACTCCTCTAGTTTCAACTAGAGAAACCAAATGATGTGAATATTAGATTAGATATGCAATCCTTTGCCCTTGTATTCAAAAGACGATGGATGTTAAGCAGAGGATATTGTTACATTGACGAAAACTGTCTTGCTTACCTCCAGAATAATTTAAAGAGGCTAAGGTGGATGGAAACTCTTAAGGTTGCCAAGATTTATCTCTTCTATGAGGCCAGAGTAAACTCAAACATGTTTATTAAAGGACAATAGGTCAAATTAAACTGGTACATCTATGAGGAGGTTACAAGGTTATACCGACTGATCGAGTCATGGTTGTAGGACGATCCAATTGCCGCAATTACAAGAAATATGGATTACCTGATCTTTCCCTAAAATATAGATTTTTTTATACCTATTCCTAGAATCCTAATTACTATGTGATGGATGTATCACAATGGCATGCCTAGATTGTGGTAGAAAACCCTTTTCCAAGAATAATATGAGCTCCCGAACTACTCAAATAATGTATCCCTTCCTATTGACGTAAAGAATTATTTTTGTCCACTCGTTTGTCTCCTTGATAATCGAGAATAGTGGGAACATGTTATCTGTTTGAATTCTTTTTCTGATTAAAATTAAAACTCTATTTTGAAGTGTAAAACCTAATCTTTATTAAAAGGCCAAGTAGTACATAACTTCCTTCCTAAATTAATGAGGTAGATTAAGCAAGTAAACATCTTTTTTTTATAAATATGATTGGAGAGAAAATTGATCATAAAATTTGCATAATTTCCCAAAACGTCACCTTGAATCTCAATACTACGAAAGCTCAAGAGAAGAAATTTCTTCTCAAGCAGTACAAGCCATTGGATTTGGATGGTAGAGGGAGGGACGTTCCAACTGAAGCAAAAACATGGATAGAATCTATGGAAGACTATTTCATTGCTAGAGGGACTGCACTGTCAAATCAAGCCATGATTACCAAACTAAAACTCACAAGAGATGCCCGTCTTTGGTGGAAACAATGGTGCAAGGACCAAAGAATGTCCGAGAGCACTAACACTTGGGACAAGATTAAGAATGTTATGCATGGGAGATATCTTCCACCCACATATCAAGCCCAGCAGATGAACGAGTTCTTCAACCTAAAGCAATTAAGACTAAGCCTAGAAGCTTACTACTCTAAATTCATAATAACACTTCTAAAACATGCACCTACAATATATGTTTCAGAGCAAGTATCCAAATATTGCAATGGTCTAAATCCGCCCCTGAATACAGGTCTTGAATCAATGAGACCGTCACATTTACAGGATGCATTAATTCGAGCAGCTCCAATAATTCAAGAGATCAAAAAAATGCCAATAAATGCAAAAAATTGGGACAAAAACAGTTAGAATAAGGGAAACTTCCAAGGTTATGCAAAAAGAACCCAAGGGCAGTACCAACCAAACACGATGAAGAAAGCCAAATCAAATGCAATGGGAAACTTTATACCCATAAGAAGGAGCAATGAGACTCCAAGGTGCTTCTATTGCAAGGAACCAGGACATTTCAAGAGGCACTGCCCGAAGCTTGGCCAAGGTCACTTTCCCAGGTAAAGCCAAGATGCCAGGGAAAAGGTTGCTAGAATAAACCTAAAGGAGGTCAGTAATGATAAAGATCCCACAATGGAATCCGATATGGAAAGAGCCAGAGTACACGCCACTCTCGATAAGAAGGGTCCAAATGGCCAATTCTTAGTAATTCAAACACCAGCAAATTATCAAGGTAAACCCTTTCAAATTTTAATAGACCGTGGAAGTACCCACTCTTTCGTATCACCAAAATGTGTGAAAAGCCTAGGCATAAACACTACTCTTGCACCTAGTTTTCTTGTGGAGTTAGCAAACGGTAAAGAAGTTCTATCAACACAATGAACTAGCAAGGTAGAATTTAGCTTGGATGGCAATTCTTCAAAAATGAGAACTTCTGAATTATGAACCTCGAGGCTTATGAATGTCTGCTAGAAATGGATTGATTAATTCCAAATAATACCCATATCCATTGTGGAAAGGGCCAAATCACTTTCAAAACTCAAAGGGAGAACAAGTGACCACTTAGGGAGAAGCAAGGGACCCTAAGGTTCAACTACCTAAAGCTTCCCGAATAGTAAAAGGGCTAAAGAAAGGATTACCCATCTATCTAATTAAACTCAACAAGGCCAAGCAGGATAGTGAAGCCAAGGATCAACCATCTTGACTTAAAGAATATCCGGATTTTTTTCCAAAAGAATTGACAGAGCTTCCACCAACAAGGGAAGTGGATCACAAAATTCATCTCATTCCAAGCACAGCCCTCGTCACCAAAGGGCCCTACCAAATGTCAATTTCTAAAGTCATTGAGCTAAAAGAACAACTCAAGTGACTATTAGAATAGTGATAGGCCAAGTAATTCACCATGGGGAGTCCCAGTAATTCCAATGGCTTATGAATGTATGCTAGGAATGGATTTTTTAATTCCAAATAATGCCCATATCCATTGTGGAAAGGGCCAAATCACATTTCAAAACTCAAAGGGAGAACAAGTGACCAGTCAAGGAGAAGCAGGGGACCCTAAGGTTCAGTACCCAAAGCTTCCCAAATAGTAGAAGGGCTAAAAAAAAGAATTACCCATCTATCTAATTAAACTCAACAAGGCCAAGTAGGATAGTGAAGCCAAGGATCAACCATCTTGGCTAAAAGAATATGCGGGTGAAACTCATTCCAAGCACTGCCTTCGTAGCCAAAGGGCCCTACCGAATATCAATTTCTAAAGCCATTGATCTAAAAGAACAATTCAAGCAGCTGTTAGACTAGTAATACATCTGGCCAAGTAATTCACCATGGGGAGCCCCAGTAACTATTTCAGAAAAAGAAAGATGTAACACTCTACCTTTATATTGATTACCATGGATTAAACCATGTGACAATGAAAAACAAATATCCAATTCCTAGGATAGACAAGTTGCTTGACCGACTCTAGGGAGCAAAGGTCTTTTCAAAGATCGATCTCAAATCATGATATTATCAAATAAGAATTAGGGAGGAAAATATCCCTAAAACTTCTTTTAACACAAGATACAATCATTATAAGTTTATTGTGATGTCATTTGGATTAACAAATGCTCCTGCCACCTTCAACAGGTTGATGCAATACATTTTTTTACCCTACCTTGATGACTTTGTCCTCATCTTCTTTGATGATATCTTAACATATCCCAAGAATGAAGAAGACCATGGATCATAGCTATGAGTAGTTCTTGAAACAATGAGAGCCCACAAACTATATGCTAAAAAGATGAAATCTGCCTTCTTTAAAAAGCAGATTGAATATTTAGGATTCATAGTATTGGCAGATGGCATTTCAATGGATCTTGCCAAGTCCAAGATGTACAAGATTGGCCACCCCCAACAACGATCAAGGAAGTGCAAAGCTTTCAAGGGCTAATGGGTTGGTATAGAGTCATTATTAAAGATTATGCCTCAATCGCCGTGTCTCTCACCAACCTTCTCAAAAAACATGTCTCCATTACATGGACATCCTTTGAAAAGCTTAAGAAAAGTTTGGCAACCACCCCTATGTTAAGGCTACCTGACCTAAGCAAAGAGTTCAAAGTCATAACTGATGCAAGCTCTCTTGCTTTGGCTTGTGTGCTTATGCAAGAAGGACATCCAATAGCCTATGCTTAAATAAAATTGAAGATCCATGAAAGGAATTATGCCATACATGATCTAGAATTACTTGCTATAATTCATACCTTTACATTATGGAGACATTACGTGCTTGGTAATAGGTTTTCTCTAGTCACTGATCATAAAAGCCTAAAGTGGATTTTTACTCAACCAAATCTCAATATGAGACAACACTGATGGATTGAGACCTTACAAGAATTTGACTTTAAAATCAAGTATAGACCAGGCAAGGAGAATGTGATTGCGGATGCTTTAAGCTGTAAATCATTCCTTGATGCTCTAATCCTAAAGGAACCCTCTAGGGCTGGAACTCGTGCTACAATGATTTTCATGCCCAGTAATCCTCTCATAAAAATAGCTAAAGAAGAGGCAGTGAAGGATCCAAGCTATTAGATATTGTTAAGAGAAATTTCCATCAAGGATTCAAATCCAAAACTCAAGACTAAGTATCAAGATTTTTCTATAAACAAGGAGCTTGCCTATTACAAGACAAGACTATGTATTCTTCCAAGTTAGGAACTCAAAATAAAAACACTCGGGGAAGCTCATGATTCTCCATTTTTGGGTCATCTTGGCTATGCTAAGACTCTTAATACATTCAGAAGAAGCTTCTATTGGGAAAGACTCAAGGGTGATGTACTCAAGTATATCACCAAGTGCCTAAATTGCCAATGAATTAAGGCCAAGCATGTCAAATTGCCAGGAAAGCTCCAACCACTTGACATCCCTCAAATGAAATGGGAGTATATCAGCATGGACTTCATAGTTGGATTACCGCTGGTACAAGGAGGATATAACTCCATAATGGTAGTCATTGATATGCTAAGAAAATTTACACACCTTAGTTCTGTAAAAACCAATTACAAGGCTTCCGATATCGCCAGGCTTTTCATTAAGGAAATTTTCAGGTTACATGGATTACCCTAGAGAATCATCAACTATGACATTTCTCCTCCCCCCCCCCCCCCCCCCCCCCCCCCTGTGCCCCCCCCCCCCATAGGAACTCAACCCCCCTTTAATTTTTGACAAATTTTTTTTCTCTCCCCCTGCCGTGTGCATGGCGGGAGAGAGAGAGAGAGAGAGAGAGAGAGAGAGAGAGAGAGAGAGTGTGTGTGTGTGTGTGTGTGTGTGTGTGTGTGTGTGTGTGATGTGTGAAAGATGGGGGGGCATGCAGCCCCCCAAGTGGTTAGTGGTACCACCTTGCCACCTCCCCCCTCCACCTATAAATCACCCCCCTGCAGGCAAATGCAGGTGCCCCACTCCTCCATTGCATACAACAACCCCCCCCCCCCCCCATTGGAAGCTTCGCCTCCTCTGAACTGACGTAGCAAAGCCCCCCCCCCCCCCCCAATTGCTATGAAGAATGCCCCCCTGGCGGCAGCAACGACTGCGGAAGCCTGGGCAGGGAAACCCCCCTATAGCCGTCATTTGAAACCCCCCCCCCCCCCCCCCATTAAGTCGATAGCTATGCTCCTCCCCTGTGGATAGAGAGAAGTAGGAAGAGAGAGGAAGTGAAGAGGGAGAAGAAGAGGGAGAAGAGAAGGTAGGAAGAGAGAAGGAGAATAAGAGGGATAAGACGAGGGAGGGGAGGAGAGGAGTGGAGAAGAGAGAGAAGAGGGAGAGAAGAGAAAGAAGAAGGGAGAGGGAGAAGAGAGAGAAGAGGGAGAGAAGAGATAGAAGAAGGGGAGGAGAAGAAAATAAGGGGAAGAGAAGAGGAAAGAGAGAAGAGGGAGAGAAGAGATAGAAGAAGAGAGGAGAGAAGAAGAAGAAGAAGAAGGAGAAGGAGAAGAGGAGGGAGAGGAAGGAGAAAAGAGAGAAGAGAGAGGGAGAGAGAGAAGAAGAGAAGAAAAGAAGAAGAAGGGAGGAAGAGAGAGAAGAGGGAGGAAGAGAAGAAGGAGAAGAGGGAAGAGAGAGAAGAGGAAGGAGAGAGAGAAGAGAGAGAAGAGGAAGAAGGAAGAGAAGTGGGAGAAGAGAGAGTAGTAGAAGAAGAGAAGAAGAAGAGAAGGAGAGAGAGAGTAGAGAGATAAGAGGGAAGGAAAAGAGGGAGAAGGAGAGAGAGTAGTGAAATAAGAGGGAAGGAAAAGAAGAAAAGGAGAGAGAGGGAGTAGAGGAAAGGAGAAGAAGAGAAGGAGAGGGAGAGAGAATAGGGGAGTAGGAGAAGAAGAAGAAGAGAGTAGGAGGGAAGAAGAAGAAGAGAGAGAAAAAGAAAGAAGGAGAGGAGAAAAAGAAGAAGAAGAGAGAGAAAGAGAGTAACCGCCACAAGTCACCCAATGAACCCCGTCCAGCAGTCTTTCCCAACCAAACATATCTACCTGAAACCCGTCAAGGACCAGACTACCCAATCTCTGCGAGGCGAATGGCTCCGAGGAAGAAAGCCGTGGGAAGCGTAGGCGTCCAAGCCACCGATAATGCTGGAGGGATGAGTGGAATGACCAACGCAATGCACATGAATCAAGCCCAGGTTTACACACATGAAAGGATAGGTTTTTTCCAATAGTTCACATAAAATAATAGGCTTCCACCCAAACTAGTACATAAATAGTTATCTAGGGTTCATGGTTCGTGCCCGTGATTACAATAAACACATGAAATGATAGCTCCCATTCGTAGCATGCAAATGCACAAATGCATGGAAATCTAGGCTTCATGTACTTAAGCCACACAAATATGTGCATATTAAGATTAAAAAAGTCATCGACTAAATGTGAAGGGAGTTAAGGATCATAGATTGTGTCAGTTTATTAAACGACCCTTGTGCGCGAAAGATGAGTTTGATGGCAAAATTCTGCATAGCATCGCACTAAGAGAGGATGGAAAGAATGTATGACAAGTCTTGCAATAATTTAATGTGTTTTAAAGATTACCAAGTATGTTAAAAGACGTGCAAGGAATCGAGAATTCACAACTTGGAACCCTAGGGTAAAACCCAAGGGGAAGAGGGATTCAAAAGAAGTTGAGTGACTAAACACACGTGCTTGTGAGTTGTTTTTAAGGATCTTATCTTAGTTTATTGGAAGTGGATATCCTCCAGGTTTAAGCTAGGCTAGTAAGCTGACTCTAAATGGAATGTTGATCAAGGCTTATGCTTGGTTGTTTTGAAAAGGATATTTCTAAATGACTTGACTGGTTGCCTTGGTAAGAGGAGATCCTACTAAGGACAAGTGGTTTATAAGCAAAGTGATTGCTTGATGTAGAAAATGATATTTTCTTGATTGGAAATGAAAGGGATGTTTCCTAGTAATTGTTTGTAAGCTGGGTGCTTCAGCTGTGATTGATTCCCTAAAGGAATAATTAAGGAAAGATGGCGCTAGCTACCCCCCGCGAACCGCCAAACCCTAACCAAGGGGGTTGTGATTCCACTCTAGGAATGTGGACCGAACCCGCTGCGAGAGGTCTCTCCGTGGAAATTACTTGGCGTAGGAGGATGCTTGGGTGCCAGTGGGGGCTCTGGCCGTAAATCCCAATGCCTCCGGGCCCTACACAAGTGTTCTACGTGTCTCGAGATGGGATCTCGAGGCCTTGATACTAGTTACAAGGCGGAATCTTGGGAGGATAAACCTTCGGGTTTTATTGCCGGGAGATGGAAGGATTTTTTTGCGAAGGCAGAAAGGAACACTGAATTCTCCTATATGGGCAGGAGGAAAACATTAATCTTAAGATAAGTTAAGGAAGTGTTTGATCTTGTTTTATCTTGTCTTCGTGTCAGTGTCCTAAATTACGTAAAGGAACCTGTGACTAACGGGTTAATTAAGGAAGCTACTTTTATGTGTCAAAGATAATGTGGTAAGTAATTAGATAACTAAAACAACCCCCGAGGGAAGCGTGGTGGATGTGACCAATGGGTCTATCCTACGGAAGGTGGTCTCGATTAGCCGAGAGCTTTCCTCAAAAGGAAATGTTAACGAGGAATGTTAGGGAAGGACAGATGATGACCTTAGACAATATTGGTTAGAATTCTGATTCATACCATTTTAGGGGACCAGAATGGAACTATGCCCTACGGGTAGAGAGGTCAAGCGATGCATCCCTCTCGTTTCCCATTCTCATTGAACCAAGTGCGCTATGAGTCTACTTGGGTCCAGTTGTATCTACGTAAAGTGGAGCGACTATAGACCAATGCTAGAAGGTTGTTAGGAAGACTCGACTGCTAGGAACCCGGACTTCAGGTCGATCCTAGTGGGAACGGCCAAATAAGTTCCATTGCGGGGCAGACTCGAGAGACCCTAGTTGGCAAACCCCGCGTCATTAGTGTCGGGCAGCATCTTCTAGATTGATCTCTCGATGTGCTACTAAGACGTGTCCCGCAAATTGAGGGGTGGGCACGTTACATCAACGATCGCGATTCCCTCTTCATCTCAAATTTTTGAAAGAGTTTGTTTGAAGCTCTAGGAACCCAGCTCTACTTCAGTAGTGCTTACCATCCCCAAATCGATGGTCAGCAGACAGAGCAGGTTAACCAAGTTATTGAAGACATACTGAGAGCTTATTGTAATAGGGAACCCAAATAGTCATATAAGGTGCTAAAGTGTCTAGAAACAAATGCCTACATGCTACAACTCCCTAATAACTTGAAAGCACATAATGTATTTCATGTCAGTCTGTTGAAAGCTTATGTTCATAACTCAAACCATGTACTCAACGACCAACAAATTGTGATGTCAAGTCAATGATTTCTCAAACTTCAACTAGAAAAGATACTTGACATGTGGGAGAAGACTCTAAGAAGTAAGACCCTTAGATATTACCTCGTCCACCAGTGGTGGGAAGACTACCCTGAAGAGGATGCCACTTGGATGGACCAAAAATCACTAGGTAACCAATATCCCCTCCCGACTTCTCGCAAATTAGACTTGAAGTATTCTAAACCATTAAATAGAGGAATTCTCGAGTAAAATAGTCTGAGGTTCGTAACACAACACTTTCCCACCAGGTTTATAGGGATTGTAGCCATACTTCACGGAAGTTACCACGTGAATGTGAGTCATAGGCCATAAGCCAAAATTGACCAAACCCATTTAAAACTTATCAAAGCAAGACAAGTCTCAAATCTTTAAGCATTAAATCTTAAAAGCTTATGAAGAAAAAGAAGAAGAGGAAAATAACGACGATAGGCCGCTACCTCCCCTCCCCTTTTTTTATTTTAAAAAATGACACCTCATGCTCCCAAATTTGGAGTCCCTGATTGCTAAGAAAAAAACCTAAATTCTCCTTCTGTATCACAACAGATAACTCTAGCAATCTCCCCCTCTTCTCAATTCGTCGAGAGGCTTAGATCGAAGCAAGATCCATCCGAGAGCTAGACAAATCACTCATGGCATCTCTGACAGCCTCTTTGACCTCAAAGATGAAATCGCCAGCATCAGATTGCATCTTGAAAGCTTCTAGATTGTTGATTTGCCAAGATACCCTCCATAAAGAGCTGCTCTTCTTGGCCATGACCCTTCTTCTTGAATTTAGCTATAAATACAAGGCATGAGAAGCTATTGGGGGCAGCCTTGATTGAGCAAGAGAGGAGAGGCCCTTCTCAGGAGTATAGAGCAAGAGAAGCGCAAGAACAAGAATTCTTATCACGAAGATGAGGATACTTCGCAAACTCTTGGAATCGAATCCTCCATCCCATCTACCCTACTTCCCTGTGGAATCAAGACTCTTCCTGATTTTTCCTAAATTCCTAGTAATTGCCAACCCCACTATCAATCAAATTTCCATCAATCCAATTGTGACAACCCCAAGCTCTCTTGACAAAAATCCCCTCTATGATCTCATGATTAAAGACCATGGCCCCGAAGAAGAAAGGTATCAAGGTCATGGAGGCAAGAGCTGCCAATAACACTATGGATACAATCACTACAAACGAAATGACGAGTACTGGGATTACAAATAAAGCTACAAATACTATCAACCAAGCACTCATCATGGATCCCCAGGTACTATATTTTTATAACAAGGAAGTTAGCAGGCCATCATCCCATGAATTGGCAACAAAAGCTACATTCATAAAATAGGATTTTATTCATTTCCTGCATATAAACTTTTAAAGAATTTCTTAATTGCAAATTCCAAGGGGTAACTTGGGTTTGTATAAGATGAATCAAAGCAAGTACAAGGAAGGTACTATGTCCCTAAAAGACTTAATATTTTTTATTTGTATTGATCTAACAAAACCTCTAATTGATAACCACGAGCGCTAATTCTTGGTATATAAAAACCTTGAGATGGAACTATCGAAGAATACTTTTTGTAATTCAACTAACCAATATTTTTTTAATCGCATTGGCAAGGACCCACAAAACTCCAAGGGAGTTATTCTCAAGAGTAGAATTGTTGTTTAGTCCAAGCTAGATCCCGAAGGAAGGGGAAATCCGAGAAGACTATTGGAAAGTATTGCCACTTACCCTAAGTTTTGCGTTGATGCTATTATTCTTGGAAAGAAAATATTTATCTTGGAAATAATTTTTTTTAATGTATAATGCATTCGAATTAAGATGTTTGTGATTGTAAGTTAGGTACTAATCTTTCCAAAAATCATCACACTAAAAGATGGATGACGAAGTACAAACCACAGACTGAGGCAATATTCTGGTGGTGAGCATAAAACGCCAATTGAGGCAGTGATCTTGATGGCACCAGACCTCCCCAAGGCTAGCATAAATAAAACCTACTCCAAGGTTTTTTTTTTCGCGTTAATGAGTATAGACCAATCATGATGCGAAAGGTCTTAGGGAACTCTAGTCGTCTGTAGGAGGAGGTGAGGATACCAAGGGGATTCTGGTCATAAACTCCTTAGACTCTTATGAACTACCAACTACCCTTCGATTTCCAAATAGTGTCTTGGAAGTTCCAATACTAGTTGAGGAACTAAACTTGGAAATAATAATACCTTCGGGTTGACACCATTCTAGTTAGAACAAAAAACATTGTAAAAAGTTATTTTTCTTAAAGGAACCTATTGAGAAGGGATTGCTTTACGTTGTTTTTCTGTCACGAATTAAAGGTGTGTAACGAATTTGTATCTAGAGATAATTCAAAGAAGTTGTTTTTATATGTTGAATGTAAGGTGGTAGGTAAGTAGGTATTTAAAAATACTCTCTCGAGGGAATCAAGAGGATGGACTGGACCCCCGATGAATCCAGACCTATGGTTGGGTGGTCTCGATAAGCTAAGAGCTTTCCTAACAAGGAATAAAATCGCATTTTTGATGGACTGTTAGAGATCAGAAAGCCTGACTCCCATCAGTTTAGAACCATGGGCAAAAGGGATCAAAGTGTCATACTTTCTTGAACCTAGTGCAACACAAGCCCATTTCAGTCAGCAATTTCTATAAGGGATGGAATCTCGAACCGCTGACACTAGTCAACTATTAATAGTTGATTTGACCCAAAAGACTCACGTTGATCCTTGTGGAAACAGTCGAGACTTCCACTACGGGGTAGACTCAAGCAAGCCCAGCTAGCAAACTCCGAGGGTTTTTATCAGAATCCCAAACGATGCTTTCTAGGACATCTCTTGATGGGCTACTAAGAACATACGGCCAAGGAAAGGGCGAGCACATTACCAATGTTCAATCCTCAAATTTTAAAAATGTTAGCATATAAATAGGAATACCTGATAAACTAATTGTGCCATGTGCTTCCTCACTAGTGGATACCATGATGGGGAGCTTTTTGCCTCAAGTTTCTTCTTTGCCCCCAATGTCATGGCAACTTGTGATGGTTGTTCTTGCAAGTGCACCTTTATGTCACAGTCACAAATGTTGGTAGCATTGACCAATGTGTCTTTAGGATTTGTAACTGTGAGTGCATGCTCATTCAAGCTTAAGGACATAAAATATTAGAGCCAATATACCATTTATACAATCCAAAACATATATTAACAATGTAATACTTACTCATTCATGTGCAAAAGGGCGACAAGCAATGCAACCTCACTAAGCCTAGTGGGATCAATCACAGTGCTTATAACTTTCAAATTCCACGATCTCACATGTTGATAATTCTCCAAAGATAAGCTCCATCCAAGCCACTATTTGATGGTTCCCTTCCCATATATAAAACATCTCGTTTGAGAGAAAGGCAAGATGCCTTTTTCCTTTCAATTCATGCTCAAACTCCCTATCCATATCTTGCCAATGGGCATCCCACCTTGCACGATCCTCATTTGTCACAGCCATGTTGTGACTGATGGGAGAGACAACCAAACCAATGAAAGTGCCCTTCTTAGGACAATAGGTCTCTCCCTCAACTACAAGCTTTAGAAGAGACACATCACTCCTTAAACCATGCACCCTCAAGTATGGGTACATGCAGCACAAAGGGATGGGTGGACATTTTGAAATATCTAGAATCTGGCATTTGGACAACACATCACCCCCTTTCATGATCTCCATGGGGTCAATCAACTCCCCACTTGTTTCCTTGTTGCCTTTACTTGAATGTGCCAAACTTGTTGCAAGTTCACGATTAGAGTATTCTTGTTGTCTTCTAGTCAACACCTTCAATACAAATTGAACATTCAAACAATAAGACAGTTTGATTCTCAAATCTTGTGGCAACATGCTCTCATGCAAGTGATAGATCTAGTGTTTATACCTAGGTGTCCATGAAATCATCATTGTCATCAGCAAGAAGGCACGAGACTAGATCACTTTGTTCTTGAGCTTGAACTCTTGGCTATAAGAAATTGACACATCAACGAAAGGAAACAATCAAGAAAACTCCATGATTTGAACATACACTTACCATAATTGCCTCCATTTGCAATTGTTTCCTTGCCTATATCATCTACTTTAAGGGCCATTGAACTCAACCCACAAAAAAATAATCATCAATAACCCATGCATGATGACTACAATGAGCCTACATTAGCATCTTATCTATACAAATTAATGATAAAGCAATTTCTCCATATATCATCTGATCAATCAATGCACACAAGATGACAAGCATTGGCACTTGGAGCATGTACAATGAAGACTAAATTATTTGCACAAAGTAGGGGTCTAGTACAAGGCTAATAGGATAATTAGTCGATTGTTCTATAATGTCAAAATATGTAGGAGGTATCCCATAGTGGAAAGAGGGGCCTAAAAATCCAAAGTATGTAAGTTCTTGGTTAAGGGTCTTAAAAAATTGTTCGGTCTTGAAATTGTTTTTAAAAGTCCATCTTTCCTATGGCCTCTATAGAAAAGCTAAATCTTCAAATTACCAATGGAGGCTATGACCTTGCTTCTTATCTCCTTTGAACCAAACTATATCACACGCCCCCACATCATGTTAGTTATCATGGTGTGTTCACTCTTTATTGGCACTACCACACTTTGCAACCTTCTTCTTGTAATGCACATAATGACTATTTGGATGATCATTTAGCCAATAAAGAGGATTAACTTGAGAAATGTAAACACAAGGAGGCCCATACAATTTTTGTAGGGGATCGGTTGAACAATGTAGAGATCATATGCCAAGCTATAGAGGAGCACATGCATTGTGGTCATGGTCATCAATTATTTCATTTTGAGCTAGCATGACCACACAATGCATTGCTATTGTAGGGCCATGCTTTCTTGTTAAACCAATGAACATAAAATGTAGACTATTATGAGTCTAAATGATAAAGATTGCTTAAGCTAAGCAATAGGCTGCTCTACATGTAGCTTATGACATAAGGAATCAAGCTCTAATGTCTCCTCAGTGGAAAATGGTCATTGGAAGAAGATTGAAGCAGTAGAATTCATGGATTCTTGGAGAAAATCTTGAGAGGAAGAAGAGAGAGAAACTAGTCCCCAAAAGGAAATCTCAGTTTAACCTTTGTAACCCCAATTAAACTCTAGTTAGGGTCAAAAACCTTCAAAATGGACCTCCATTTGACCACGTCCTGGTATTTCGGCCAACAATCTCCATCTTCCTCACGATCTTCTTCAAGAAACCTCCAAAATTAGTCTCGATTGTTGCAGAGATCTCTAACTAGTCACGGTTTGAACTGTACCAAACTCTGTGACCAAATCTTGGTACTCCAATTAACCGGTTCATGTCCCTGTGACTAAATTCTCCAAGAAAATGACTCTCCCCATGGATCAAAGTCTATGCTCTGATACCAATGTAATAAACCAATTCTCACAGCAAATCAAATAATTGGAAATTCATGAAATACACCATTCTTGCAAAGAAATACAAGAAATACACCATGTTTGCAAGGTAGCCATAGCCAAGGTAGCTAAGCTTGAAATAATATTACCAAGGAAGGCTGAGAATCAAAGATGTAAGCTGCAACATGAATACTCACCTCATGTCAAGGTGGGACATGGTATGCACCCCATATCTTGGTGGCTAAGAACATGCACCCTCTTGGTTGGTGGGAGGAAGGAACCTCAAAACATGTATTGTTTGAAAATGGCAAAAAGATCCCTCACAAGTTACATCTCCACCTTTTATACTTAACCCTAGCCTACTTTAGACTAAGGTGACTTATGCTTTGTTACACCCAGTGGGAGAGTAAGTGTCAACTCTGACTGTCAAGATCCCCAAGGAGCAAAGTACTCCTTTAGGTGATAGCCGTTGATTAGGAAGGGATCTTTAGAGGCATCCATGGCTTGTATCTAAACAGGGTTGTTAGGGTTGACTGCTAGGACTATGTAGGGGCCCATCTAGTGCTATTGGAGCTTTCCTAGAAACTTGTCAAATCACAAATCATCTTGAATTCTTTGTGCTTGATGAAGTTATCATGCTAAGCCTTTCATCGAGCCTGTGTGGCTTCCATATAACTATAAGGCCATTTGACGTATTTTGTCTAGACATTCCAAGTGTAGGAGATAGTGCTACATCAGGGACTCATTATCTCCCAAGTACTCAATGATAGCCACTTTCAAAGAGGGTAACTCTAACTTGACAAGGAAGACAACTTTCTTATCGTACATGAGCTGGAAAGGTGTCTGTCTCCTGTAGTAGCCTTATAAGAGGTTATGTACACCTGAAGGGCCTCTATAAGTCGATCATCCCAATCACAGCAATGTGTAGCGATTGTCCTTGTGAGGATCAAGCAAAGGATACTATTGTTAACTTCAACTTGGCTATTGCCTCTGGGATAGTGGGTTGTGGACTTACAATGGCGTATGTTGTAAAGCTCTATCAGCTCTTCCATAATCTTGTTTAGAAAGTGAGTGCCTCTGTCACACGGACCAGCTCTAAGGGACTACCAAAGCTAATGATGGTATTCTTGTACAAAAATAGTGCCATGCTATTGCCATCAACTCATTTGAGAGCTTTGGCCTCACACCAGTTCATCACATAGTCCATACATAGGGTCTGCTTCCTTTTGGTTGGCGGATCGATTGGACCCACAAAATCAATGTTCCACTTGGTGGACAGGAGGAGTAGTTTGCGCAAATTGTGCTGATTTCCAACCTCTTCTACTCCAAAATTTTCTAGCCATGAAGCTTTTTTGTGATTATTGCAAGCTTTAATGGCTATTATTCAAGCATTCCAACAAGTATTCATTTCTATTTTCATTCTCTTGACCATTCTTGAGCTTTCAAACCCTGTGCCTATGGCAGATTCAAGATAGCAATGAGTTTTTTTCTAAAACTTATTCAAAATGTCAAAGGGATTTTGGTATAACAAGTATCCTTGAGCTTCTTTAGCACTCATTGAACCAACATTGAAGATTTCTTGCAAGATTCGAGCATTTCTTCTCTTGAAATGAGTCAAAATAGGGTAGCCACTTGAATTTTCAGAATTCTTGAACTTTGAAGGATGGCATCATGGGGCTTTTGGTTCTTGATGCATCCTAAAGCTTCTATGAATGGGATTATATCAAGAATTCATGGTATTGCATCAATATTGCAAGAATAGGGCTTCTTCTTGTCATTGCAAGTGTATGGATAGCATATGCAAGCGTCAAAGCTTTAGTGGAAGAGTTCTTTATCAAGGATTGAAGTCTTCTACCTTTGTGAATGCTCATCATTGATTTCTTTCCAAAAGTCCAGCCACATTTGGGCTACAAGGATCACTTATATCAAACTTTTGGATATTGGAACTCTCTTGAAGAGAAATTGGTGTCTATGAGCTACAATTTTATCATGGGAATTGCAATTTGAATGTATTCTTGGCTACATCAAGCAAGAGTTCAAGAATTTCAAGTCTCATACAGGTATTGGAGCTTCCATAATCATCTACTTCAACAATACAAGAGGTATTTCTTAATTTTTCTCTTAATCCCTTTAAAATCCAATTTCTTAAGCAATCAATTTATTGAAAAGGGATAATTAAGAGTAATCTCAACTAAGAATTACCATTTGATTGTATGTAGACCCAACATAGGACTGAATGATGTCATGTTGAATTCTTTTCATTTTACCCAATAAAAATCAATAGCCAATTGTTGTTAATCCCTTCCATTTGTTGAAAATTTTGTGCTAATCCTAACCTTGAATGGCTTGTTGTAATGGAATGCAATATGGCTGAAAATAAGAATCAATCAGTAAGTGGAATAGAATTGTAAAGCAGTGAGTCACTACTGTAGGTATTCCTTACCCATATCCATTTCAATTCGGTCCTATTCCATTTTGTTATTGCATATCATGAAATGGCAAGATCTTGATTGAAGCATGCATATCATACTTTGATTGATAGAATACTAGATCTGCCATGTATATTTTGATCAGAGGAAAAAGGTCAAAGCCAAACGAGATAGCAAGACAAAAGAGAGGTAACCCTCCCTTGCTATTTAAGACTCCGTAGGGGTGCACAACCTAGCCCCAGAAGGAATTTTGCATACCTTTTGGAGTTTTAGAGTCCATTTAGGTGCCCATCCTATACTTTTATCCCTAACCACAAGTGGTGGACCATGGAAGACCACTTGGGAAAGAGTGGATGAAGATTTGAAGACTAGGGGTACCAATAGGGCAGTCTGTGACATCCTTGGGCAAATTTATAGGTCTTTCCACACATGTACCTATCAGTTGTAGGGTTTTATTGGATACTTACACATGCCTTACAGCCCATCACAAGTCTATTAATTGCTTTGAAGGTCTACGAGTAATACAGGATTCATTTCAAGGTCAAACAGGGTTCCTACACAGTGTTAATAGGTTGCAGGAATTCTCTGGACAGGTACACAGTTCCTATTATATAAAATTCTATCACGGTCTGATTTGGGATATTAATAGCTTGATTTGAATAGATGATGTTAAGCTTTCATTTGAATCAAAAATTTTAGTAATTGGACATTGAGAGCAAAAGTTATGGCCAATTTACTGACATGGGGTCTAGTGGACTGCACCTAGACAGGCTGACATGGATCCAGTGTTTGAGTTCATTCTACCCATACACCTCTTGCAAGCTGAGATATTACTAAATATGAAGTATCATTGATACATAATCTTTGTTTGAGTCGATAAACCATTGGCATTGGTGCAATACTAAGTAGGTTATTGACAGTTTTCTTCTCCATAGTTATTTTGGCAGCACCTATCCTTAATGACCAAACACAAGAGAAAAGATCAAGTCATGGAGACCATTCAAAAAGATATCAGAGAATACATCAACTATCAAAACAACACTAATGAAGCCCTCAATCATGACCAACAAGATGATGATGTAAGCATTGGTAATGCCCATAGTGCATAGTTGGGTAATGATGGAAATCTCTTATCTCACGAACTTTTTGGAGAGCACATGTTTTCAAGAGAGATGCGTATGTTGAACATTGGGATGCATGATCAATATGAGAAACTTTCCAAATCCTTGGGGAAGATTGAAAATACATCCGACAAAGTGGATGAAGAACTTCAATAGCTGGTCAAGTTCATGAAGAGTGGATTTGAGGATGCAGTAGTAGCTATCAAGGATTTGAAGACTCAACCCACATCTTCTACACCAAATGAACCCACTATTCATATTCAAAATACTTCAGCCCAGCCCTCCAATATGAAAGGAAAGGGGATTGATCAGCCTATTATGTCAACCTTTGAGAAAGGAGAGCCATCTACATTGAGGAGTACTCATTACTAGCCACCAATATCATCAAAGCACCATGCATGTCCTCAATTCAATCCAAGACGTAAGGCTACTTATGAAAAAAGGAGAATATAAGAGAAGAGGAGAATGAGGAGTTTCATGGATGTGACCCCTTCTACAAATCTTTTCCCTTTCAATCTACCATCAAGTAAAAAGAATTGGACTTTCATGATAAGAGTGGAAGATTTGATTAAAGAATGTCATTTCATGATATCACCAACAAAGATAAGTCATTTTATGGTCTGCCCACTAATGGACAACATCATTCTTTTGGATTGGGACAACCTAATCATGGTGGTAATAATCCTAGATCAAATTCATTTGGAAGAGATTCAATGAATAGAGATTTTTTTAGACAATCATCTTTTGGGCAACACTCCAACAATTTCCAGCCAACTTATAATGAAAGAAAGTACAAAGAAAATATTACCATTTCCAACTTCAAGGGGGATAATACATCTCCAACAGAGTGGGAAGAATGGATAAACAAATTGGAGATGTACTTCACACTTTTTCCTCTCCATGATGAAGCCAAGATCTATTTTGCAGCACTCCATCTTGAAGGCTACGTGCATACATGGTGGAGATATCCTCGTGTGGTTCTTGGCGGGTCACGTTAAGTACACGCAACCAATATTGCCCACCCCTTTCAGGGGCAAACTCCCTTCGAAAAGCTCCATAAAATGAATCAATATTCAATATGGTTCCGGCTTCTAAACCATGATACCATATAGCGGCCCTTCCTTTGAGAGTCATATTGAAGAACATCATTAAATGTCCTTCTTCTTGAATGCGACAATTAAACATCAGCTTTTGAAACTCCCTAATGTGGAGTTCCGCATCTTCCTCAACTAGCCCATTAAAAATGGGTAGCGGGTAACCTAGAGCCGGCAAATCCGTTGTTCCTGCTGGAATTGCAATAGGCTGCGCTATGACAAGGATTGGATTTGCACTAGGAATAGGGGGCGGTGGGGTTACACCTCCCGCACTTGATATAGACTGGCTTATGGAAGAAAGGGGAGCACTAGAGCTTCCATCTTCTCCTAACTTACTGCTTGTGGCACCAAGACCACTAGATCCACTCCCTCGTAAGGGTTCAACACCGCTACGCTTAGGGGAATATCTCCTAAAAATTTCAACACGTCGCCTAGCTCTTTTGTCTCTCTCTTGCTTTTGGATTTCTGCTAGACGATGCTTATCGCTAAATAACGGATCAATCTCAGTATCCTTTGGCATAAACTGCTAGTTGGTCCCTAGACAACCAGGATTCGAGGACCGCCACTTTTAAGCGGCTCCCGGCAGACGCACCACTGATGGACCTAAAAACGGGCCGACACTGGCTCGTGCACTAGCCGGACCTCTATCTCACGCGCTCAACAACCCCACGGCCTCGCGGCCAGGAGCGTTGATGACACATACATTGCCTTCCTATACGTCTTGCGTTTGTATTACGTCATTTGTAGTCCACTCTTCTCTCACCCACTACTCCTCAGAGGGAGTCCCTTACACATTGCCTAATGGCACGAAGCACAGACATAGGGGATCCTCCAACGGCTGAGTGCCGCCACCCCTCTGCGACTCTCCTACACCTTGGGGATTGGCCCCTCAGTGAGTCGCTCAACATATAAACATGTCGCACAAAATCCACTGAAGGTATCATTTAATCGTATACAAGACCATTGTCCTTACTTCTCTTTTCCCTAGACCCCACGACTAGCCTATGGCTTAGGGTGTCCTGTCTCTCACTCAACATGGGTCAAGGTCCTAATGAAAACAATTGCTGTGCATCCAAGATTTCTAATACCTTTAAATATTTCCATGATTTATGCATATTGTGGATGCTAAGTGCTCAAACAATTATGAATTCAATATTGTGCACATGTGCAAAACATCCTTTCAATGATTTTCAACTACCGTTCTTATGCGGCGTTGCACAAACCTAGCACCGAGGAAACCCTCGTGCTACTAGGCTCTTATTTTATAATTATTCACCGACCTATATGGCATGCAAACAAAAATAGCAATCTTTTCATCATTTGACTCTACATTTAGACACATTTTAACCACTCTACCCTCCCATCGATCAAATGTTGCATTGTGGTATGGATTTATAGGGCATTTTGTCGTCATTTTATGTGTACGAAACGGAAAAAGACGCACTAAAACAAGAAGGTGGGGTTGAACTGAGGCAAATCCTCATGCTTCAGTCCCCACAAACATTCACAAACATTGTTCTTAATTATCATTAATTTTTTGCACCCAAAATGCATTTTTTCCCTATTTTTAGTGATTTTCCTCTATTTTCCTTGTATTTTTCCTTTTTTTTGCATTATTTAATTACTAAAAATTCAAGATAGGTTATGGGCTGTGGCCCTTAGTTCCTTCTTGCAGCAAAAATGAAAATTTAGTTGGTGTTCCTATTCATTTTCCCATTTTTATACCAAAAACATCATTTTCCCTTGATTTTCCATATTTTACGTGTTTTAGTGTATTATTTTGAGCCACAAGATGCATATTTTTCTGATTTTCTGATTATGATCAACTAGTACTCATGGAAAACAGCAACATAAACAATTTTTAGCCCACATGAACAACATTTTATCAATCAAAAGCCATGAAATCTCAAATTTCCTTTGAAAAAATTGAATTACCGCTTATTTCCAGCCCGTGAAGCACAATCACAAATCACCATTTCCAGCCTGTGAAGCAATCCGATCCATGCCGGACAAGCCTCCACCATTCTTTCTTCTTCCCACATGAATTCCCCCTTAGAAGAGAGAGAGGGAGGAGAGAGAAATACTGATTTTCTATCTCGGCATTCAGGCCATCAATTGAGGAGCGGAGAGCGGCAATAAGATCAACATACAGAGGGGAATGAGGGACCAATGCCTGCTCTATGGGTTGTATGCAACCCCCATGGTTGATCCATCATGCATGAGGTGCAAAAATCGGCGTGATGTAGGCGTGGCTTCTTCTTTCTCTCTCCACGATTTTCTCCCCTTCATTTCATGTGACTTTCATTTTGGGCTCCCAAGGGTCACTTACTCATTTGGGCCAAATTTTGTCCACCCCTTCGCATCTTGACCGTTTCCTTGGCCATTTCCCCGTCCGGACTCGGAATTGAGCTCTGAAAAATCCTGGGCGTCCGGCTTGGCATCCCGCATTGGCCAGTTGCTCGTGCCAACCCGCATGACTGTCTGAAAAATTATGAAAAATCAACAAGTGTCGCTCAGGCACCTTTAAAGCACTTTGACGCTTAAAATCGTCCTAGATCGAGCCGCGGCCTTTGACGTTGCATATTTTTCCTTGATATTCATAATTTTTAGCTACCCCTGGGCAGAACCAAAGCATGATATCCACAAGGAGTAGGCCTAGCATCATCTAATAGAAGACTGAAGCGAGTCACTAACCAACTGCTCCAACACAGCCAAACTAAAAAACCTATCAAAGAGGTTGCCCTAAGTGGTAGTCTGAACTACTTACCAACTAAAGACAACACAACTAGGAGCTCCTACAAGGTGAGGACTCCTATAGCCTAATCAAGGAGTATTTCCTTTCAGTTATGTCTTCTTTTAGGGTTTGTATTGTATGAACATACTTGGGCATGTAAAAAGGAGGGAGCTGAGCGTAGTGACCCAAGGAGAACATGGCATCGGTCTCAGGACCTGTCTCGGCACCCAAGAACCTACCAAGCCCTCGCAAGGCGACACTTAATCCTTTTCTAACACTCACTTTTATTTTCGCTCCAACCTTCCTTGTTTTGGTATTATATTTAGCAAGAAGCCACCCCTAGGAAGACAAGGTATCGGCCCCAGGTCTGACTCATCCCCAGGAACCTACCAAGCCCTCGCAAGGCAATGATCAACTGCCTATACATTTTCATTTCTTTTCTTTTCTTGGGATAGGGGTTAGAACCCCTTTTTACACACCTTCGTATTCATCTTTTGGGATGTTCAGGGTTTCTTGGCATCATCATTATTATCTTCTGGCAGGCTTCTCTAACTGCCTCACAACTAACAAGAACTCCTAGAACGGCTGCCTAGCAGGCTAGCAGAATAGGGCCACTAGGACTTCCTTCTAAAACAGGTCTTTCAATGCCTGACAATATCTTTACAGGAGGCAATGACTACTCCGACCTCCCTCAAACATACTTAGCCTTAACCTGGGACTTCATGCCTTGGTTGCCGGTCCCCAACAAAAGTATATCCCCTTGACAAGTACAAATGCACATATAACAGGAAAGAAAGGTACTCGTAAAGGAGAGGTGTCACCTGGATTGGCCACAAGAAGCTTCCATCGCAGCAAAGGCTCCTCTGGGCTCCACCAAATTCCACGAACCACCAAACCTGTCCAACACAACACTTAAAATAAAAACCCAATTAAACGCACTCGCACTAGACAGGGAAATGGCCCTCTTGGCCTAATGAAATCAGACAAGACTTTGCTACAAAACTGAATCGGCCCTCTTGGCCTAATGAAATGAAACAATACGACTCATAACATCCTCCTGGAAACAACTATGATAGACATCAAAGCATAACATTCCCAGGGGAACAGAGGCTCATAGCCCTAAGCAAGGTGCATTAAATTATGACCCATCCCTCCTACGTGTATCGCAAGAGGTGTTCGCATCACATGTCATCTAATCAGTCTATGAGTCCAAGATAATAAAGGCAGATGAGTCTCGCTTACCCTCTGCATCACCCAGATCAACCATCGTCTGCCAAAGAGGGCATGTTCAGAAAGCATACCCCACAAATGACCAGGTCCTGTCTCATTGTCAATAGATATATCGAGACAAGGGCCACAATTAAAGAAGAGGTCTTCTTCATACGCAAGGTTAGCCAATGAATCGGCAAACTGATTCCAATTCCGTGGAATCAGGTGAAAAGACACTCTATCAAATTTGTCTAGCAGGGCTATGGCAATATGATGGTACATGCAAAGGATGGGGTTTCGTACCATGTACGTCCCATTGAGTTGATTTAAAACCAACTGAGAGTCCCCTTTCACCAATAACTGGCGGATACCACCCTTCTTTGCAATATTCAAACCCATAATCAGGGCTTTGTATTCGGCCATGTTATTGGTAAAATTCACCCCGAGATGAGCAGCTAACTTCATGACAATGCGTCGTCAGGGGTCTCAGATGACAACTCCTACACTTCCTTTTTTGCATGCACCCCTGGACCCCCCATCAAAGTACAAGGTGTACGTCCATAAAGGGTTTACATATCCCGCCATCCGGAACTCTACTCGTAATTATGGTAATCGAAATTCAGCATATTCAACGGGTGGACTGTAAGCTCCATCCCTCCATCATCATTGAATTCAACAGGGATGCTCATCAAAATTTGTAAGCAGTGATGGTAGAAGACCTTGATCTCCCAAATAAATGTCCCGTCTTCTTGCTCAGTCACCTTATATCCCTTGCTCCACCAAATGAGCTTTTCCTGATGATATCTCTGTTCTAAATACGGGTGTTCTAAATAAGGGATCAGACGACCCATCAACCTCTATCACAATGTCCTTGCAGATATTTGGTCGATCTCTCCTAGACCTGCAAGGCAGTCATAGTATTAGTGCAATCAGAAATAATAAGGTTTAATCTTATTAAGATTAACCTTATTTTTAAATTCTATCCCCTCAAGGTCAGCTAACAAAACTGTGGACTTATTCTTTCCTATTCTAACGATCCTATAGGGCCCATCCCATTTGGGCTCTAGCTTGCCAGGAAATAATTCACGTCGTGCGTCATAATACAGAACAAGCTGTCCTTTCTTGAAGGTGTATTTCTTGGCTTTGATGTCATGTAGCTACCTCATTCGGCGCTTTGCCACTTCTTGGTGTAATAAGCTCTGTAGCTTAAGCTCATCTAAATGTGCCAGTGTCGTCAAGCGCTCAAAAAGTGCGTCTTCATCACTCAAAGAATGATTGATGGCAAACCGAATAGTCGGCAGCTCAATCTCTAAAGGCAAGACACACTCCTCCCCATATACTAACTTGAACGGGGTATGGCCAATGGCTCATTTGAAAGTCGTATTATAGGCCCACACTGCCACGTATAACTTTTTATCCCAATCCCGTTTCTTTTCCGACACAATTTTAGATAGGATGCCCACAAGCTGCTTGTTGGTGCTTTCAACTTGCCCATTGGCTTGCGGGTTATATGGGGTTGTCTTGTTATGCTTGATTTGCCACATCTCTGTCAAACCTTTGATCACCTTATTCAGGAAATGGGTTCCGCGGTCCGACACTAATTCTTTCAACGGACCAAACCGGCATACTATCTGCTCTAAAAGGAAACTAGCAGTTTCTTTAACATCATCTTTCCTTGTTGCACGTGCTTCTAACCACTTTGTGAAGTAGTCAGTTGCTACAATGATGTACCTCTTTTGCGTAGTCGACAACGGAGTAATAGGACCCACAAAGTCTATTCCCCACTTCTCAAATGGAAGTATCACCATAATAGGGGTGAGTGGTCGTTTCCTATTCTCTCAACTATCATGTCATTGGCAAATATCGCATCTCTTAACATACGCAAACGCATCCTGGAAGATGGCAGGCCACCAATAACCTACTCTTAAAGCCTTTTGTGATGTAAGCCATCCAGCAAAATGGCCACCGCAAGCGGAATCATGGCACCTCGTCAGGCATCACACATCGGCGATAGATGTCATCAACCCCTTGCCGATATAATGTACCTGCAATCAAAGCAAACTTTAATGCTTGCTGCTTAATTTTCCTTCTCTCAGCTTTAGATAATTCGGATCCCGCCTCTCTTGTCGATAAATAATGCGTTATTGCAGCATACCAGGAGGGAATAGATGCCGTATCTATTTTAAATAACAACTCCATGTCACTACCTTCAGCCACAGATTCTTTCGACTCCCCAAAGTCCACAAGACATTCCACGATGCCTTGCAACCTTGGTGGCTTACTCCTGATTTCATAATCAAATTCCTGCAAAGTGATCAACCACTTCGCTAGACAATCAGGCGGCTGTAGCTTATTCATCAATAATCGAAGTCCCTCCGCCTTCGTATAAAGCACGACTTTCTCATAGAGAATATAATGCCTAAATTTCTTAGTCCCAAAGACCATCGCTAGACACAATTTCTCCATGTAGGTATAATTGATCTCGGATAACCCCAGCTTCCGGCTATAGCCAAAGCAATCGGGTGGTACCATGTCTCTTCCCAAATTTGGGCTAAACAGCAGCTGATACTATACATGGTGGTTGCTGAGAATATATAGAATACCTCACCTCTTTTAGGTGCTTTTAAAACGGGCCCTCTTGCTAGCTCCTGTTTCACATCGTCGAATGCTACCTTACAAGGGTCACCCCATACAAACGAACAGCTAAAGGACAATAAATTTGTAAGCGGCAACGTTCTTTCTGGCAAGGCGTTGATGAATCTACGGTAGTAACCAACCGAAGACAGAAAGCTATGAACTTCTTTCGGAGTGCGTGGTGGACCCATGGCAACTATAACTTTAACCTTCTTGGGGTCTGTCGCAATTCCTACTGAACTGACCACATGACCCCAGCAATAACCCATAAGGTACTCCAAAAACACACTTCCCTGGGTTTAGAGCGATGCAAAATTGTCTACAGCGCTCACAGCATTTTCTTAAAATGATCAACTACCTTCCTCTCACGGTGACAACCCCTAAGTCATCAATAAACACCTTCAACTCTTCAGGGGATATGTCACTGAATGTCTTATCTGTTGTTCGTTGCCACGAACCAGGCACATTGCATAAACCAAAGGCCATCACATGGTACGCAAAAGTACCAAATACAGTAATAAAAGTTGTTTTCAACTTGTCTTCTTCTGCAATTGCCATCTGGTTATATCCTGCAAAGCAATCCATAAACGAATATATCTCCCTACCCGCTAATTGATCCAAAATCTGGTCAATAAATGGAAATGGGTAGTAGTCCTTAACTGTCTGCTTATTCAGCTTCCTAAAGTCTACACACAATCGAATTTGATTATTCTTCTTCTTTCTGATCACAATTGGCGAACACCATTCCGTGTGTTGCATAGGAAAAATCAAACCCGCTTTTCGAAGCTTCTGTAACTCTTCAAACAGCCCATCCCTCAGTTCGAAAGGCATACGCCTTACTTTCTGTCGTACAGGACGACTGCCCTCTTTCAACGGGATTGTATGAACAGCAAGACTAGGAGGAATGCCTCTCAGCTCATCATAACTCCAAGCAAAGATATCATGAAATTCCTGGATCAAGGCCACATAGTCCTCCCTTTCTACTGTGCTGAGCATAGAACCTAATTTGATTGGCCGTGAATCATCAGGCGTACCAAGGTCTAGCTCGATAACATCTGCATCTCTTATACAAACTTGGCCCTCTATCGGCTCATTCAAAGTGATCTGATAGATGTCTTCCATGGTGGATCCCTCTTTGGACTCATCACTATATGATGTCTCACTGGCAGATAAATCCTCTAATGTCTCCAATTCTGTAGAAGATAGAGGAGCTCTCTCACTCTGCGGGGACTCAGGATAAGCATCAACCACCACATGCTGGGCACCTCTATCGAATATTAGTCAACCGGCAGGTATATCTACTTGGCAGTCCGCTTGCAAGATCCAAGGTCGTCCAAGTAATACTTGGTAACTTGGCCGGCCTGCAAAACGAATCACCCTAAAGTCCAACAGGCATTCTACATTTGCAACAGTGACATGGACCTTAGTAATGCAGCCTTCCGGCTGTCTCAAACTATCATCTGCCATTCTGAGAATTGTGGAGGTATCTTTCTGGATCGCAAGACCTAACCTTTCCATCAGTTCAGAACTCATAATGTTAACAGATGATCCCGTGTCGACAATGGCATAATCTACTAATATCCCATCGACATAGGCTGCAACCCTTGAGCAATGCTTCTCAGCATGCTCGAACCAGTCATCACCAACTCGCGCAATACCCAAAGGTTCTACGATATACCCGATACGTAGGATCTTTCTAAATTCCTTGCGTACTCTTGGGGAAAGCTTAATAAGCTGTAAAAGATTCACATTCGGCTTGACTTCGCAAAGAGAGCTCGCCAAATCAAATTCATGATAGTTCGATAGAGCTCGCTTTTCACACCAAACCATCCGCTCTTTAGGTCGCTGAACCGGCTTTATTGCCTCTTTTTTAACTTTCACCTTCTTCTTTGGTGGTTCCTTATCGGCTTTACTTTCTACGAGCTTCAAAGGTCCCCCTTCCATGGCAGGATCCAAAACTTGCGTTCCTTTGTCGCCTTATTTACGGTTTCCGTCGACAGGCTTATCCTTGTCGGCTTCTCTACCCTTTTGACCTCTTGTAAGAACAGCTCGTAGATTAGAGGTTTCAGCATCATTAACGCGTACAGCCTCAATCAAACTAACCCCACTACCACTTGGTAGCTCCTCCACTGTAGTCTTTGGTCGTTGAAGTATTTGTTTAGGCTCGTCTTCTCGCTGGGAATCATTTCCTTGCGCACGATGATTAACAGGCCCTGGTTGCCGACTACCTCGCTGGGGGCAACTGATCTTACTCCAGCAAGTAGCTGCTAAATGGCCGGATTTTCCACAGATGTCGCACTTAACATTTGGGCAATTTCTTGGATAGTGCTGCCCACCACACCATTTGCAACTAAACCTCGAAGGTGCACCCTCATCTGGGTATCTACTTCCTATCAAATTTTGTTGCTTTTTGAGGAAGTTGACATCAACGGCTATTTGCCGATACTACTCCGTAATCATGTCGGTATAATGCTTCATCATGTCCTTAACCTCGTCAAGAACATTGGAAGCACTCGACTCATAGCCTTGGTTATTACCGTGTCGTTCCATCGGCCTAACAATTCGATTAGGCACTGGTTGTTGAGCCACAGGCATAGTATTAGAATTGACCGCCTGGCCTCCACCATTTGGAGCCATTTGACTGCCCGTAGACATCGACATGCTAGGGGGAGCTGGTAATAAAGGGACATTCTGCATCATGTTCCCTCTCCCATTAGGGTTAGCCATCGCTATCCCTTGGCCACTACTGCCATTGGCCATTGCCACATTATTTCCCAATAATAAACCCATATTCGAATTGCCTCGAGAAGCATAGGCTGCTTGTAGTCGGGATTCCACCTCTTGTGCTCGTGTAATGGCAGTATCTATATCCCCCAAGGGGACACTACTCAACTGCAATTGGATATTAAAGTCCAAACCATGTAGGAAATATTGCAATTGGGCAGCTGCGGGGATAGGAATAGAGGTGTCCAACCTACGGAAAACCTCTTTTATCTTCTTCGCATAAGCACGAATATCCTCGTGTGGTTCTTGGCGGGTCATGTTAAGTACACGCAACCAATATTGCCCACCCCTTTCAGGGGCAAACTCCCTTCGAAAAGCTCCATAAAATGAATCAATATTCAATATGGTTCCGGCTTCTAAACCATGATACCATATAGCGGCCCTTCCTTTGAGAGTCATATTGAAGAACATCATTAAATGTCCTTCTTCTTGAATGCGACAATTAAACATCAGCTTTTGAAACTCCCTAATGTGGAGTTCCCCATCTTCCTCAACTAGCCCATTAAAAATGGGTAGCGGGTAACCTAGAGCCGGCAAATCCGTCATTCCTGCTGGAATTGCAATAGGCTGCGCTATGACAAGGATTGGATTTGCACTAGGAATAGGGGGCGGTGGGGTTACACCTCCCGCACTTGATATAGACTGGCTTATGGAAGAAAGGGGAGCATTAGAGCTTCCACCTTCTCCTAACTTACTGCTTGTGGCACCAAGACCACTAGATCCACTCCCTCGTAAGGGTTCAGCACCGCTACGCTTAGGGGAATATCTCCTAAAAATTTCAACACGTCGCCTAGCTCTTTCGTCTCTCTCTTGCTTTTGGATTTCTGCTAGACGATGCTTATCGCTAAATAACGGATCAATCTCAGTATCCTTTGGCATAAACTGCTAGTTGGTCCCTAGACAACCAGGATTTGAGGACCGCCACTTTTAAGCGGCTCCCGGCAGACGCACCACTGATGGACCTAAAAACGGGCCGGCACTGGCTCATGCACTAGCCGGACCTCTATCTCACGCGCTCAACAACCCCACGGCCTCGCGGCCAGGAGCGTTGATGACACATACATTGCCTTCCTATACGTCTTGCGTTTGTATTACGTCGTTTGTAGTCCACTCTTCTCTCACCCACTACTCCTCAGAGGGAGTCCCTTACACATTGCCTAATGGCACGAAGCACAGACATAGGGGGTCCTCTAACGGCTGAGTTCCGCCACCCCTCTGCGACTCTCCTACACCTTGGGGATTGGCCCCTCAGTGCGTCGCTCAACATATAAACATGTCGCACAAAATCCACTCAAGGTACCATTTAATCGTATACAGGAATGTACCATTGTCCTTACTTCTCTTTTCCCTAGACCCCACGACTAGCCTATGGCTTAGGGTGTCCTGTCTCTCACTCAACGTGGGTCAAGGTCCTAATGAAAACAATTGCTGTGCATCCAGGATTTCTAATACCTTTAAATATTTCCATGATTTATGCATATTGTGGATGCTAAGTGCTCAAAAAATTATGAATTCAATATTGTGCCCATAACAACAACAACACCACCACAAATCTCCATTAGCTCCAATCCCCACCTGCCCAAATAACCACACACTCAGCAACTCCTAAACCACTAGGCTCTTATTTTATAATTATTCACTGACCTATATGGCATGCAAACAAAAACAGCAATCTTTTCATCATTTGACTCCACATTTAGACACATTTTAACCACTCTACCCTCCCATCGATCAAATGTTGCATTGTGGTATGGATTTATAGGGCATTTTGCCATCATTTTATGTGTACAAAACGGAAAAAGACGCACTAGAACAAGAAGGTGGGGTTGAACTAAGGCAAATCCTTATGCATCAGTCCCCACAAACATTCACAAACATTGTTCTTAATTATCATTAATTTTTTGCACCCAAAATGCATTTTTCCCCTATTTTTAGTGATTTTTCTCTATTTTCCTTGTATTTTTCCTTATTTTTTGCATTATTTAATTACTAAAAATTCAAGATAGGTTATGGGCTGTGGCCCTTAGTTCCTTCTTGCAGCAAAAATGAAAATTTAGTTGGTGTTCCTATTCATTTTCCCATTTTTATACCAAAAACATCATTTTCCCTTGATTTTCCATATTTTAAGTGTTTTAGTGTATTATTTTGAGCCATAAGATGCATATTTTTCTGATTTTCTGATTATGATCAACTAGTACTCATGGAAAACAGCAACATAAACAATTTTTAGCCCACATGAACAACATTTTATCAATCAAAAGCCATGAAATTTCAAATTTCCTTTGAAAAAAATTGAATTACCGCTTATTTGCGTGTTTCGGGTTTCATGTCCATGGCCGTAAATTTGAAAATCAGCAGCACTTCATGCTCAGCACAATCACAAATCACCATTTCTAGCCCGTGAAGCAATCCGATCCATGCCGGACAAGCCTCCACCATTCTTTCTTCTTCCCATATGAATTCCCCCTTAGAAGAGAGAGAGGGAGGAGAGAGAAATACTGATTTTCTATCTCAGCATTCAGGCCATCAATTGAGGAGCGGAGAGCGGCAATAAGATCAACATACAGAGGGGAATGAGGGACCAATGCCTGCTCTATGGGTTGTATGCAACCCCCATGGTTGATCCATCATGCATGAGGCACAAAAATCGGCGTGATGTAGGCGTGGCTTCTTCTTTCTCTCTCCACGATTTTCTCCCCTTCATTTCATGTAACTTTCATTTTGGGCTCCCAAGGGTTACTTACTCATTTGGGCCAAATTTTGTCCACCCCTTCGCATCTTGACCGTTTCCTTGGCCATTTCCCCATCCGGACTCGGAATTGAGCTCTGAAAAATCCTGGGCGTCCGGCTTGGCATCCCGCATTGGCCGGTTGCTTGTGTGAACCCGCACGTTTGTCTGAAAAATTATGAAAAATCAACAAGTGTCGCTCGGGCACCTTTAAAGCACTTTGACGCTTAAAATCGTCCTAGATCGAGCCGCGGCCTTTGACGTTGCATATTTTTCCCTTGATATTCATAATTTTTAGCTATTTTTAAGCACTTCCCGGCACCTTAATTCCGCTCTCAGTATCCGATTGCGACACTAAGTTTATGGGCAGCTTTTGGAGGAGTTTGTTCTCTTCAATGGGGACTCTTTTGACTCCTAGTACCACATATCACCTGCAAATGGATGGGCAAATTGAAAGAGTTAACAAATGGCTAGAGGTTTATTTGAACAAAATGCATGGGACCAATGGCTCCATCTCGTGGAGTTTTGTTACAACAATATTTACCATATGAGCATTGGAATGTCTCCTTTTGAAGCTTTATATGGCTACAAAGTACAAGTACCCTCTGCATTGTTTCATGAAGATATAAATCCACAAGCACGTGAGGAGTTGGAAAAGATGGATGCCCTTATGAAGCAATGCAATGACAACATTCATAAAGCTCAGGAGACAATGAAGATCTATGTGGATGAGAAAAAAAGACATGTGGAGTTTGAGGAAGATGAATGGGTATTTTTGAAGGTTCCCAAGTCATGTTATGCTTCTCTAAAAGGAGGACACAACAAACTTACTCATAGGTTTTATGGTCCTTATGGTATTGTCAAGTGAGTTGGGGATCTTGCTTATCAACTAGACTTACCTTCAAACACAAGAATCCATAATGTATTTCATGTGTCTCAGCTTAAAAAGTATGTGGGACCTCAAATTCAAGTTCTTGAATAACTATCTCCCTTGGATGATAATGGTTTAATCATCTATGAGCGCGAGAAGATTATTGGCAAGCGGGAGAAGGTTCTAAGGAACCGTATTCTTATTGAATACCTTATCAAATGGAAGGGTTTACCTATCAAAGAGTCTTCATGGCAACAAGCATCATATTTGGAACAATTTCCATGGCTTCAGCAAGAGGACAGCTCATAAACAAATCAGTAAACAACTTGTTGTATTGAATTTCTGTAAGAAAGTAAATTGTCTTATTGGCTTCAAAATGTGAGTTTGGAGGCACGACTGGATACTACATGCTGTTCTCTACATTTCTATATCTCGCATATGGAAATCGGCCACTTCTAGCTTAAGATATGGCCTATTTTATACTACAGCCTATTTTAGACCATTTACAGCAACCTGTTTCATTTATTTAGTCCATCTTCATCAACTTTTCTGATCTTTATCAACACGGAGCTTTATTTCAGCATGATTCCAAATGCTTCAAGCTATCTTTGTAATCATCCTTGTAATTTGTTCCCAATTCAGCTTTGAGGACAAAGCTCTTTTAGGCCGGGATGGCTTGTAATAAAGCATAAGTCACCTTAGTCTAGAGTAGGCTAGGGTTAAGTATAAAAGGTGGAGATGTAACTTGTGAAGGATCTTTTTGTAATTTTCAAACAATACATGTATTGAGGTTCCTTTCTCCCACCAACTAAGAGGGTGCATGCTCTTAGCCACCAAGATATGGGGTGCATACCATGTCCCACCTTGACATGAGGTGAGTATTCATGTTGCAGCTTACATCTTTGATTCTCAACCTTCCTTGGCAATATTATTTCAAGCTTAGCTACCTTGGCTATGGCTACCTTGCAAACATGGCGTATTTCTTTCCAAGAATGGTGTATTTCATGAATTTTCAATTATTTGATTTGCTGTGAGAACTGGTTTATTACACTGGGACTTCACTCACTCTTGCCTCTGATGCTATTACTTATTGTCTTCATTCTGATACTATTGAAGTGGGCGACGCCCTCTATCCCCTTAGTTCCACCTCCTGCCTCTACTCTGGTACCTTCTCGTCTAATCACATAGAGGTGGCATGGATGATTCTGATAAGTAATGTTCTAGTTGTATGGAAAAAAAATAAAAACAAAACAAAATTTACTTATTTTGAGAGAAAATGACTTCGGACTCTATCATGTCAACCTACTCTTCAAGAAAATGTAAAAATACCCTAGAGAGTAGAAAAAAAAAATTTTAAAAAAGAGAAAACAATACCATATTAGAGAATTTGAAAATCTTCCAAGTCACACTTTCAAATAAGGGTAAAGATTTGGCCATGTGGCTAAATCTTAACCTATGTTTTAAAGTGGGACTTAGAAAGACAACCTATATAGTAATTAGGATAGACTCCACTTTCAAGTGAGGGGACAAGATTTGATCATGTGGCCAAATATTAATTACATTGGGAATTCCCAAACTATATGAGAATTTTCAAATTCCCTAATATAGTGTTAAAAAGAAAAAAAACACAAAATTGTTATGGGAGAAAAGGAAGAATTTTCCTTTTATAGCAAGCCTCGTTCCAAGAAAAGATAGCAAACACCCTTGGATGGGAAGCTAAATGCGGAAGATGTGGTGATACCCCACAATCCAAATCAGTCAATTCCTCAGTCAAACTTCCAAGATTCAATTCTAAACCAGCCTCCCTTGGTGCATTGTATCTTGCAACTCTCTGTAGAGCATCTGTCTCCTTCAGCAAATGACACATTCCTATATTCCAACATAAGTTCTTGATCTGTAGGCTACCTTCCTAGCATACCTTTCTATGAATAGGCAAAAATTGGCATCCTCAATAATTCCAAGCTTATCTTCATCAACAACCCCTTGAGTGATGTGAGCTTTCATCCTAACCGGATGTGGATGTGAGCATGAGCTACCTTCTGAACCTCACAATCGAGTGTGAGATAGAGGGTGGGTTGAGTGACCAATCATTGCCTTTTCAATCCAAATGAGAGGTGAGATGTGTGCATGGAGCGTTGCATACATGGGTTGGGCCTCTCAATGTACAAAGTACGATTTTTGCATGTGCACGACACTATAAGGCTCCTTGGCCTTCCTTTTTGCACGGTATGCCAACACAAGCGAGATGCATTGTTACACCATCAATTACGCACAAGGCATACAACCTTTGCACAAGTGGTTGTGAGGATTATATCAATGGGTGTCAGGAATTGGGTTGCCCTCCTATATCTATCAACAAAGTGTGAGACAGAGAGGGGGGCTGAGCGTGTCTGATTTTCCCTTTCATCACTTGAGAGGTGAGATTTGAGAGACATCCTGACACTTATGCACACACAGAATGCGGGCCTTAGCCATCATCACAAGACACATCACTCTACTCTATGCACTGTGCCAAGCTCCCTGGCCCACCTTCTCGCACCTATGCCAGATGGGTTGGGACGCATTAATGCACCTTCAATTGTGCACATTGGCATACTCCCTTCCCTCTCCACCATTTTCCTTGTCAATTTCTCAATCAGGTGCGAGATATGGGAATTTCTTCCTTCCCCTTTGAGTGATGTGAGCCGTGGGGCAAGGACTGATCTATCATTCTTATATAAGCGATCATTGAGTTGAGTGCAATATTCTTCAATACCAACAACTTAATCAGTTATTCATCAACATTGCTACCTCCTTGAGTGCTACTATTCCATGGTCCCTACCATGTTGTATGCATGTTGTGGTGAGGCATTGTACCTCCTATAGACAACTTGGACTCCCCAGTGTGTCGACGACGATCCACATTGACCAACTGAATGGGTCAAGTGTTTCTAACCCTATCTCTTGCATTTACTTATGTGTGTGACATGTCTTAAGTATGGGGATGCAAGGGTATGGGTCATGGTCGAGTACTAGGACCCTTGCTGATTAGACAAACCAATCTACTCACATTTTAAGTGTGGGGATACGTCCATGCGCGTCTCATTTGTATATATTCATGAACACCTTCTAATTGATCCTTAAATGCTATCATACCCTATTGAGCTTCCTTTCTCCCCCACTTGTCCTAATCTACCTTGTTCCTATAGGCTTTCCTTACCCTTTTGTATTTTTTTCCATTTTTCCAATCTTCTATGTGAATACATCCTATGTTCACGAAAATTGAAATATGGCATTCCAACCCTATTTCTCCTTTTGAATTGGCCACTTTTCCTTTTTATTGCCCCTTATTCCCAGTAATGGTTCATTACTTATTAATTTTTGAAAAACTCTATATGAATTAGATGTGTTTTCATGTGAATGTGTATTGCTCATATCGAAATTGTAGTTTGATATGATAGCCCTACTTTTCCCCTCCTCTCAAACACTTTTTATTTTTATAGCCCATCTTTTCCATGCATGGATTGGCTGTTATTTATTTTTGTGTATTTCTGAGTATTTTCTTATGTGATTTTTGCTCTTTTTTCCATGTGAATATGCTCTTCTCTCATTGGAATGGCATCCCAATTAGATAGACTCAAGCTTTTGGTCCCATTGGATATTTCTCCTTTTCTGTCCTCATTTTGGCCCATAGATTTTGTGTTATTAAATTTTCATTGTGTTTTCCAATGCATTTTTTTACAGTTTTCAATATGAACGTGCCTTTCTTCCATCGAAATCACATTTTGACCTGAAATCCCTGTTGATCACTGCTTTCTCAATATTTTTTCTTTTTTTTCCTCCCTGTTTTGCCTTATAGATTGTCTCAAATTGATTTTTGTTACATTTTTTGTGTGTATTTTTCTTGTTTTTCCCATGTGAATGCCCCCTGTTTCTTATCAAATCTCTGTTTTGATTTGATTGCCTTGTCCATTGCCATTTTTCCTTTTAATTGCCTTCTATTCTGATCTTTGGATTTTCCATTATTTATTTTGATCACATTTTCGAGTCACTTTTGTCTATTTTTTCCATGTAAACGCTTGTTTCTCCTATCGAACATCGCATTCATATCGTTCATGCTTTTTTCCCTATCACACCCATTTTTCTTTTCGTTGTATGTCCATTCGAGGCTCGAATCTATGCGAAATAATATTTTTGTGAATTTTAGTATTATTACGTATGCATGTATGCGTGTTGGCTTGGTTTTCATCTTGCCTTGTGTATCATCCGACCATTGCATCATTGACAACCCGCCCGTTCTCTTACCATGCCACTCATGTTTGTCACTGCAAATTTTTTTACCCCCACCTTGTGATGGTGCGCGGGATGGGGGGGGTTATTATTCTTATGGATTATTTATTTTTTAACAAAAATCCCTCCCCTTACCCCTCCCCTAGCAGTTACCACCCCTCTCTCTCTTTCTTTCTCTCTCTCGCTCTCCTTGTTTTTCTCTTACTCTTTCTTCTCTCTCCTCCCCCTCACTCTCTCTCTCCCTGCCATTCCTCCTCTTCCTCCTTTCTCCTCCCCCTCTCTTCCCTTCTTCCTTCTTCTTTCCCTCTAGCCTCTCCTTCTTCTTCTTCTTTCCCTTCTTTCTCCTTCCTTCTCCTAGGGACCTTGTTGCAGCTAGCCGCCACCTTGGCTTTCACCACCCTCAGCCCTCTTTGCCAACACCTTGCAACACCTTGGTCCTCCTCACCACCTCACCCCCACCCCACAGCGCCTTGGTCCTCCTTGTCACCTTTCCCTTGCCCTGTTCTCCACACCAGCGTCACCCCTTGATCTCCTCGCGAGCACCGCCCCATGCCTCCCTACCCACCAACACGCCACCTCGCATGCCATCATGTCACCCTTGCCACCTCCAACATGCCTGCTCCCCTAGCCTTGTGCCCACCCTTTGGCCTCACACCCCTAGTGCCCTACGTTTTTTTCACACCCCTCAACCGTGCAACTTCTTACCCCCCCTCGCCCCACCCCTTTTCTTAGCCTACTCGCCCAACCCGCCCCTTTGGCCCCACCCTCCTTCTACCCTGCCCATCCCCCCTTTTGACCCTACCCCCATAGTAGCTGCCCATTTTCTACCCCGCCCATCCCGCCCATTTGGCCTAACCACCCCCCCCCATTTTTCCTACTCTACCCACCCATCTCTCCCACCCCCCTTTTTTGAACCTTCCCCTTCTCATCTACCCCCTTCCCCCCCACTTTTCTTTTTTGGTTCCCCCACTTACTCCCCATGCCCAACCGTCCTTTCCCCCTTAGCCTTCTTTCTCTTCACCCTCTCCTAAGCACACCCTGCCCCCTCCCTAGCTATCATTTGCATGCGGGTTTTGTCAAAAACTCCATAACGTGTTTTTTCTTCATGGTTGTTTGTGCGGTGTTGCACCTTCATGGTGGTTAATCACATGTGTGTGTGTGTGTGTGTGTGTGTGTGTGTGTGTGTGTGTGTGTGTGTGTGTGTGTGTGTGTGTGTGTGTGTGTGTGTGTGTGTGTGTGTGTGTGTGTGTGTGTGTGTGTGTGTGTGTGTGTGTGTGTGTGTGTGTGTGTGTGTGTGTGTGTGTGTGTGTGTGTGTGTGTGTGTGTGTGTGTGTGTGTGTGTGTGTGTGTGTGTGCGCGTGCGCGCGCCCCATTCTCGTGCAACGATACATGTGTGGTCTTCTCCATGCAATGGACTTGCTGCTATTTACACACCACTCAAGATGCACCCAACCTCAAGTACACACATCCTCGCATTTTTTCTAATTGTTGAAAGCATTCAAAACATCAAAAATCTCCAAAAAACAAAAATATTTATTTTTTAAAATAAACAAAACAAAAATCAAAAACCATAAAAATTCAATTAAACTCCAAAAAACTTACAAAAAATAGAAAAAATCCCCAAAAAAATTAAAAATATTAAAAAGAAAAATTAAAATATACCAAAAAAAGCTAAAAATGGACAATCCATTAAAATTTTAAATAAATAAAAATAATCAAAAAATTTACAAAAAATCTAGAAATTTCCAACTACCAAGTTTCACCATTTTTGTTGTTGACTGGTCATGAAATGCACGCTTTCTTTATTTTCATATATTTCAAATAAATTTATACTTTTTTAAAAAAATTAGAACCCTTACATACAATCATGAACTCATACATGTCTACTTCTTAATCAACCCAAACTGAAAATCAAACAAACCCATGAGACCTAGAGTTGGATGACCTATCATACACATCCATTATGATCATATGATTTTGTTTACAGTTTAATTTTTAAAAAAATAAAACAAAAATAATAAATAATAAAACATAAAAACAACAAAACCCCATCCATTCCCATTGTGGTTATTTTGTTTTTTTAATGCATTTTTTTCAGCCACTGGTGTTTTTTTCTCTTGTCCAGGTTGTCGACTTTCTACTAGTTGACAGGTTGTCCTTCTATTCATGGTGTTTTTATTCTTGTCGAGGATCCCTAGGATTCATGCTTTCTGTTTTGAAATGATGACAAACCTCGCGGGTGTCCCACCAAGTTCAATTTCTTTTCCCTCTTTCACGTGCACCATAACACACATGGTAATGGTATATAAAATTAATTCAATTGTTGCACACACTAAATTAATATAATGCACCCCATACAATTTTCAATTAAAATGGATCGACTGTTATTTTGTAAAAGCAATCCCCTCAGGGTGTACGCGCATCTTGCACAATCACCCACATAATGTTGTAAATTAAAATTACCCCTAATGTTCACAGTGCATGTGCACATGTGCTACAAACACATTTAAATTGTAAAAAAAAATGAACCCGTGCAGTCACTCATGCATGCACTTTGCACCAAACATCATCTAATTTGTAACAAGGAAGTGTATCTGTAGAGAGCATGGTCCAATGAGTCCAGTCTGCATGGGTTTTGGGTTGCGAACTACGACTCATTGTGCATTAAGAGTATAATTTAATAATGAGCAATTACTAATATCATTTGCTAAAAGGAACCCATATAGTTTTCACATGTCCATATCACCGCACTATAGGTTGATAAACTACACTTACAAGAATGGGATTTATCTGGGTCTTATCAGTCCATGTCTATTCTGGGTATTAATCAGTGATTCTGTTTTGAGCTTATATTGATTTTTGGTCTAGACAATGTCAGGGATGCGGCATGATTGTGCTTATATTTGATTCAATTGCTTGATTATGAGTGATTAAGGTGCCTATTTGTCTGCATATCACAAAGCTATCGATCATATGTGTGTGTAGCTCATGTTGAAATTTTTTTGTAGCCTGTGGTCTGCTTGGGAAATTCTGGTCCAGTTCTATCCATCCTCCATTTTTTTTATGATATTTGTCTTAGTGGTGATCTGTTTGATTTTTGCATGAATTTTTCCTCTCTCTTTTTTCGTGTGTGTGTTTTATCATGCATAGTCTGAATGGCATCCTCTTCCACACTGCTAATAGTATTCAACATGTACCACTACTAGTTCATGACTACTCCCTCTTGTTGGATATTGTCGTGCTAGCCTTTGTCAATTTGTTGCCCTCAAGTTTTCGCTCGTGGATGATAAGCTTTACTATCCTTTTTTGGCATCCTAGAAAAACCATTCTAGCTTGGTGTATGACCACAATTTCTGATTATCTTCTGCCAACCAACGTCAGTGAGGCATTATTATTACCCCTTTCAACGTCCTTTCTACCTAATGGTAATCAACTGTTATAAGCAGAGGAGATCATTGCCCTTCTACACAAGGAGACTTTTGTCCCCTTGGTACCAACTTAAGTTATTAGCATTTTAGGAATGTCAGTGGCCCATATTTCTTCTCCTATCTTGAAGAAATTTTGTCAATTCCTATAGGATTGCTTCATGTGAGGAAAGCCTGCATCCAAGTGCTTGCCCATGGAACTATTCATTGCATCTATCAAAATCCTTGGGAAACGTTTACGTACAAAGCATTCTTCCAATCCTGCTTCTATTCCAGATCCTCCTGCGGCATAGACATCTGCTTCTGCTATTTCTGGTAGCTACCTTCCCTCATTCATTTCCTACACATCTTTTTGTAGCCCAAAGGGAAGGTCACTTGGATTTGCAGATTCCTTCCTCCTTACAGACCATGTTAGCTGGGACTCGTGCTTTCCTAGTTGATATCTATTGTCCAGTCCACTATGGAAATCTTGATTAACTCTTGTCTTCAAACCATCTATACAGGTGTTTACACTTCTTTGCAAGATAAGGTGGACTCTCTAACCAATCAGCTTAGTAAGCTTTGGAGGATTTAGCCTCTGAGAAGGCTACCTCGAGTGACATCCATAAACAAATGACTATAGCTATATCCTTTAAAGAGCTCGAGACTAAGATCGCTACTTTAGAAGAGGAGAATGTGTCAATGAGACTAAAGAGAAAAACTCTACTCTCATGAGGAGATGGCAACATTAGCTAGTGAGCTTAGTACATGTGAGGGTCAGTTACAGTGCTCTCAAGAGATTGTAGAGTCATAGAAGAAGCTTATTATAGAACTCTATAGTAAAGTAGCTATCCTTTCTATTTCTCCTCCAACTCCTATGGTATCTTCTACAATGTCTTATAAAGAGGAGTTTGACCATTTGCGGCAAAAGGCTAAATTGTGTGATGGTTTTTCTGCTAAGGTAGAATGCCTTCAACAACATATGACCTGTGTCCCAAGAAGATTTTGCTCTCGCTATGCTAAATTGGTATCTCCTCTACCCTCTTTCTGGATTAAGTATAATCAGCAACGTTTTGCCTTTATATTTCCTTGAGTAATGTGGATTTAGAACCTCCAAAGGATGGGTAGATGAACCTATGGTGTGCAAATTTGTTGAAAGCCATCTTTGATAGATTTGTGGATGAGCTGATTTCTCATGAGGCCCACTTAATTTCTTTCATGTATCTCAAAGGAGATTTGTAGATTCCTGATGAAGATGATATGAATCTCTATGTGGGTGATGTGATCTTACAAACTGTCATGTATATACACTCACTTGAGATGCTTTTAGCATATGACCTTAAAAATTATCATCAATGGAGTGCTTGGTGTCGAGGACATGCTTGGCATCCTCCTTTGGAGGATAGTGTCATGGACCCACGGCATCGTGACAACAAAGTGTTTCTCATAAGTTTGATATCCAATCGTTACGTTCTCTGGTCTTAACCCATGTGGCAAATAATCCCTTGTTCACAACAAAATTCTTCCAAATTTTCAAATTTCATTGTTCTTTTTATCCACATGATCCCAACGAGCTTCTTTCCTATTCCCTGATTTCTTATCGCCTACCTTTGTACATTTCTATTCTCACTTCTAACCTAGATATCATTCCCATCTTATCCTTCACTCCTGCTAACTCCCCTCAAATTCTCATTTTCACAAGTTGTCCATTCATTGGCGATCCTACATATTCTCCTACTCCTTCTGAGCCTTCCTATGTTGTTCCTCCTATTCCATTTTTCTTTTCAATAGAGTCTCTTTATATGTTTTTATTACCTTTTCCTCCATTTCCATCCTCATTTTCTCTTCACTTATCATCTTTTTATGATTTCTCATACCCACCTCTTCATTGTTCCCCTATCATTCAAGTTCCCCCCCCCCCCCATCCACCAACTATATCAACCTTCCTTCCCAATATGTTCTGGACACTCCTAGAAATGATGGTGATATCCTTTGTCGATGGCAGTGGATGTTGTATGATTCTCTGACATGACCTGTATTTAATTGGCCCCTTATTATTGGGTCTCCTAGGAGACTTTCTCAACATGTTCAAACTCCTATCTTCAACTTTCTTATGTGCACACTCAGTTTGAGGATACTTCTGTACGTCTTGCTATAAATTTATGTTGGTATCTTGCCTTCATGCATCAATACTCCAATGTGAACACTTAGAAGACCATTCCAAATCTGACAATAAATCCTAATGAGGACATGATTGTTGCTCAGATGGATGTGCTATACTACTTTGCACAGGCTTTTCCTACCATATTCATTATCTTGTTGGAAAGGATGTGTTTTTTGTAGTTCCTCCAGAACGTGCCCATACATTTTGTAGATGAGAGTAAAGCCTTAGAGCATCTCAAGCTTAGCATGAAGTTTAAGAAGAAATATATTCATCCTACATAGCAGTGACATAGTGTTTGGATGTATTTTATTTTTAATGAAAAATCTCCTTTTTTTCAGCTCTCCAATTTTGGGGACTGGTACCATTCAAACTACATTTTGTTGTGTATTTGTGAGTTATATGTTCTATGTTCTATTATGTGTGTGTGGTGTGTGTGTATCTTTGTCACTTGGAGATGATGAAGTTGCTATTGAAGAAGATTGAAGCCAAAGCTGCTCAAATCCAGTTAGAGGTTTAAGTTAAAGAATGTCTAGATGAATATGTATATGGTATGTGTGTGTTATCTTTGTCACGTTGAGATGATGAAGTTGCTATTGAAGAAGATTGAATCCAAAGCTGATCAAGGTCGATTGGAGGTTGAAGTTAAATAATGTCTAGATGAATATGTGCCGCAATGCAAAAAACTTTTATATCCTTCACTAAGTTGTTTGGTTCTATTTTGCATACTAAGCATTGATCTATACTTTCAGATGTTTTCCTTTCATCAATCTTTTTTATAGATGCATGTTATCATCAAGATTGTTAAGATATTTGCAATCACACCTACTTTAGTCCCTTTATGAGAAGCAGTGAGGGCTCAGGACCAGAATCCCATATGCACAATAGGAGAAAGTACCACCACTCAAATCCTATAAAGCATTGTACTTGCACTCTTTTTCTAACGCAATGATAGTACTATTTTCTTTCTAGTAAAGTGTCAATGTCACTGTCCATACACAAGATTGTGTTTATGAGTCTAAGTCTCAATCTTGGAACCTAATTCACTTGTGTAACAATTTGTCTTTGTGAAGGTCAATGTACTCATGAGTTTCTTCTTCCTCTTTCAACCTCCATTAGCTTCCGCATCTGCCATGCTCTAGATCCCGCACATTTCTAACATGGTATCAGAGCCCAATCAGGCATGGCATTGCTCCTCCAGCTCCATTCTACTCTCATCTAGCTCAACTTGACCTCAGTCCAACTCAGGTTAAGTCAAGGAGCTCATCTTCCACTCCTTCTCCATTTGACCTTGTGGCAGCCATAGCCACCCTGCACCTATCCTATTTCAAGCTCTTAGATCTCTTCAACCAAATAAGATCTTGACAAGCTTTCTTCTGGAGAACTGTAGTCCTGCTCCTGGAGCTCCTCTCTATCACCTCAAAGCTCAACATTAGGCCATTTCAAGCTCATCATTGTGAGTCTACACAGTTGCTGCCTTGTGTGTCTGCCATAGCCAGACAGACCCTGCCAACTTTGAGGAGCTAGATCTTGCAATAGAGGGCATAAATCTTCACATTCTCTTCTACAAAGTTGTTCCCCAACTTCAAGCGCATCATCTTGGCACAACACAACTCAACATTGAACACTCTATGCGACGGCATTGCTGAAATTCGTCGTTGCGTCATTGTGCCTGCTGTCGTTCGTGCTACTGTCGCCATCGCTACAGGTTGCGATGTTGGCGACCACCATAGGGCATTGATAGCCCATCATTCAAGCTTCATTTTGATTAAAAAAAGTTTTGAAAATGATCCACCGTAGCTCCCGCAATCAGCAAAAAATCAGGCTGCCCCCGGAAACCCTAATGCAGAAGCCATAGCCAAAGCTTCAAAATTTTGACATTTTTTCACTATTTCTCTCACTGAAGTTATCAACAGTGATTTTAATCATTGAGCAATACTCTCTAAAGTTCATTACAGTTCTGGAAGTGCTCGAGACAAAACTCGTGAGAGAAAGCAGATCAATATCTATCAAGTGTCATTTGATACTAATCTTCTTTTTACTTCATCTACTCACTGATTCCAACACACTAAGTCCTGTCACTCAGATTTGAAGGTATCAACATCAAATCAAGAAGGGGAAGATTAGACTTGGATTTAAAAAGAGTAAAGGATTTTGCAGATTTGGAAAGACTCAAACATAGTGTTCATTGACACTCAGTTAGTGCTTTTTAGCAATTGTGTCTCTCAACCAACTCTTCTGCTGCTCAAATATAATAATTCTGAAGTTGATTTGCTACTATTCCTGTAAGTCTAACATGGGCAAAGACTCTCCAACTGCTCCCTTCAAAGGAGTCCAGTTTCACACCTGGCAGACCCGCATCAAACTCATCCTGATGAAGAAGGGCCTCTGGGCCATTACCACTGGAAAAGAAAAGAAGCCTCATGATGCGGATCTTGCTGTCAATTGGCAAAAGAATGATGATAAGGCTCAAGTCATTATCAAATTGGAGCTAAACGACAGCTATATCCACCATGTGGATAACTGTGAGACCTCACAGGATACATGGAAGAGACTTGACACCTTGTTTGGTGCACAGTCTAAATCATCAAAGTATGGTCTCCTGATTGAGTTTTTCAGGCTTGAAATGAAGTCCAGCACATCACTTGCCACACATCTAAATTACATGAAAGGACTTCTAACCCAACTTGCAAGAATCAACATTAAAATGGAATAAGATGTTTGCATTGGTGTTCTACTTAAGAGTTTGCCTCTTGAATATAATAATGTATTAACAACTTTAGTCAACATGCCAAATCCTGAACTTGTTGATATCCAGGCATCCCTGTTAAAGAAGGAAAAGAAGCTAAAAACTAAGGAAGAACCAAGTACCTCTAGAGATGAGCATGCATTATGTTGGCGACAGGCACAAAGGCAAGAAGGATCAGCTCTTCTATGACTTCTGTAAAAGGACGGGACACACCGAGAAGTTCTGTCACGCCAGAAAGAGGTCCCAAAAGGCCTATCTAGTTGCAGTCAAAGAAGAAGAAGAAAATTAAGCAAAGGAATAAGAAGAAGAAGAAGAAGAAGAAGACCACCAGGAGAAGGATAAACCTCATCAGTCCTTCTATTCACATAGACTTTTTTAGTTTTGTATTTCCTAGCCCTAATGCCTCAAACATAAACTTGTAAACTCCTCAGTTATCCTTGTACTACAGCCTCTGTACACTTTGTGAGGTCCCTGCTACAGCCTCTGGATGTCCATCATGTTTGTGGTACCCACACTTAGCCCTATCTGCTACAGCCTCTAGTGTTTTTTGCCATGTTTATGGTGTGCCCACACTTTGCAGGTGTTGCTTTCACTAAAGCCTCTACACACTTTGTACTTTTGGTTGTGATTGAGGAGGGGTGTTGAGATATTTGCAATCACACCTACTTTAGTCCCTTTGTGAGAAGCAGTGAGGGCTCAAGACCAGAATCCCATATGCACAGTAGGAGAAAGTACCACCACTCAAATCCTATAAAGAATTGTACTTGCACTTTTTTTCTAATGCAATGATAGTACTCTTTTCTTTCTAGTAAAGTGTCAATGTCACTGTCCATACACAAGATTGTGTTTATGAGTCCAAGTCTCAATCTTGGAACCTAATTCACTTGTGTAACAATTTGTCTTTGTCAAGGTCAATGTATTCATGAGTTTCTTCTTCCTCTTTCAACCTCCATAGCTTCCGCATCTGCCATGCTCTAGATCTCACACATTTCTAACAAAGATTGATGGGGTCGAGATTGGTTGGTTTGTGGATGATAATTGATCAATATTTGAGAAAGCAATTTTTTAGCTAGCTTTTGGGCTTGGTATTCTTCCTTGTTCCAAGGTCGTGAGGATGCTTAAGTGTGGGGATATATTGAGGGCTGAAATGACTTTTTTTGTGCTGATTTTTGTTGCTTTTGTGAGAAAAATGGTTGCTTTTGAGGGTTTATTGATTGATTTGGATTGAGTTGAAAGTGTTTTGGAATGTATTGGGAAAGGTTGAGTATGTTTGAGAAGCTCAATATGGTTTTTGGTTGAGATATGATGTGGTGATAGGTTCCATAATGTGTCTGTTTAGTTCTGATTTCTAGTCTCCCTTATCCTATTTTTGACTCAAATATCAAATTAAAATATTCCCACCAATATATTAGCATATTGCATTTGGAAATTACAATTACTTTAAAATATCAAACCCTCACTTGGATTTTGAAGGTATATTTTTATACAAGTAGGTAGATGTTGGGATATCATAGGTCTCCATGAAGTGGTAGACTTCACATCCATGGGTGGTAAGATGTTGATTATATTTGGCAATACCAAGATAGATCAATAATGATTATGATGAAAAGGCTCTTCCTTGTTGTGCTGATTACGAATGAGAATTCTCTTCCTTTGGGTGTGAAAGCATTCTACCTTTCAACATATCTATGCACATACAAAATGTCATTTCATGATCCCTATCTTTATTCAAGGTATAACCATACCAAAACTAGGTGATGCAAGCATCTTCCATATACTATTCTTGCCTCAACCATTTATGCTAACTATGGTAAATTAGGCATATTCCTAAAAGTCCTCTCTTATCTCACCCTTATATGCAATCCTCTTCTTAACAAGAGTAATATGACATTATTCTTGACTCCTTAAGTCTCTTCCCTTTTGTATTGATTCAATCCTAGCAATTCCAAGGCTTTTCCTTAAATAATTTGACAACATCACCTAAAGCTAATATCTAGGCTTGTTGTAGGTACATCTAAGTGCAACCTCTATTCTCCTTATTTGTACCCTTAATAGTTCTCATTCTTGTTCTTGAGAAATGGCATTCCCTTTTCCTAATACCTTAAAGCCTAAGTATTCTAACACTTGACTAGCTTAGGTATTGTACTTTTTTCCCTCTTGATTAATGTTCATAATCAAAGAAGTTCCCTTGATTAATGTTTATTGTATGTTTGTCCCTCTTGACTAATATTATTTTTTTGCAATAAGGACAACCATGATAACTAAGGAACAAATAAAAAGTAACACACACTAGATAGCACCTGGAACCATGGTTTGGAGATGATCATTGGTCACTCTATGTTTGGTGTGGATCCTCTCTTAAACTTCCATGTTGCATTTACGTATCTCATTATAGCATTAATTTCTCCTTGGGTGCTATTTGAATGCTGGTCCCTAAGAATGCTCTTGAAGAAAACTTATTTTGTATTATCTCATTCTAAGTCTTCCCATTTTTCTCCAGCTCCTTCCTTCCATTTTTCTAATAACACTCCTCTCATCCAATTACACTCCCTCTCTTTTTCTTCATATCTTGCTTTATATTCTCTCTTTTGACTTCTCTCTCCCTTCTTCTATCTCATTGAATTATTTTGATCTTTTTCTTGTTAATATCCCTTATTTTTCTCTCTCCCTCTTTATAATCTCTCTCTCTCTCCCTATCTCTTATCTCATGTCACCCTATCTCTATTATTTTCCTTCTCACTCCTTTCCTCCTCACTCATTCACTGTTTTCCTCCTCACTCACTCTTGTTTCCTTCCGTCTCTTCCTCCCTATCTTCTCTATTATCTCTCTCTTTTCTCTTCTTTTGTATCATCTCTACCCCTCTTATTTGTATCTCTCTTTTTAAAATTGATAATAAATGCACAAATAGATATACTCTAGGCAATTTATAACAAGAATTGGGATCTCTCTCTCTCTCTCTCTCTCTCTCTCTCTCTCTCTCTCTCTTTATGGCTTGATTCTAGTCTTGTAATCAACACTTAGATATAATTTCAAGAGGAGAATCCTCGTGTGTTAAAGAGGGAGGGAGTCCCTCTCTTTCTCTCTCACATCTCAGGCTAGTAAGGGCCATTCATTCATGCAATGTCATATGGGATGGGAAAAAGGAATATACATAAGTTAATGATGGTCTAGACCCACCCCTTTATGAAGTAAGGAAGGGTGTTTATATATATCATGTCACATGCCTGCCTAACGATTTCTTGGCAACACCTTTTAGTGGTTCATTGGGGAACTATCCTAGATTGCTTCGCCTGGCACTCGCGAGAATGCACGAGGTCTATTTTCTAGGTTAGACAACTGAGGTTAGATACATTAACTAGCTCCATCGAAGGTGTCCCACAAGGCCTTCTTGTCCAACTGGAGTGATCGTAGTTACCCTTGGTTCATGGAGTGCAACACTTTTTCCCAGTAACTGGTTAGGATTCAGGGAACCTTAATGGAGTTCTCACACAATCGTCCCACCTTTCCCCTAAGATAATTTCGCATTAGGGTTCTAAGACCTGACCCTATGTAAGTCAATGCTCGGCTCTGTCTAATTTTTCCTAACTAACGTTTCATTCAATCTCTTGAGAAAAGCTCCCAGCTTACCGAGACCATCCATTCGTAGGATGGATCCATCAAGGATCTCACCCACTTGCTTCCCACAAATGGTTTTCTTTAGTTTTCTAATTACCTATCACATTAAGTTATGGCATATAAAAGCAGCTTCGTTAATTAACATGTTATGATAGGTTCCTTCGCATAATTTTATGGCACAACACAAAGATAGAGAAAATGATCTTTTGGAAAATTACATTTATTTATTATTTCACAAAATTATTTACAATGATTTTCCCCTTCTGCCTATGCAAAAGGTAAACCTCTATTTACCGAAAAATCCATTCTATTTGTGCAGAAGAAAAGAAACCCTTCAAGATTTTTATCCCTTCACTAGTACTAGGGACTCTAGGATCCTATCCTGATTCATGTGAGGGTCAGGCAGTTCCTAGAAGCAATCGAGAGGTTTATGGCCATAGCCCCCCTAGCACTCCCGCCTCCTCCTACTTAACGAATTCCTCACCGAGTGACCTCTCACTGTCGCGGGCCAGCCCAAAGCTCCTCGCAATTGTACAAATCAATCCCCCTTGGAGTAGGGTTCCACGTCTAGCCATGGGAGAGGCATAGTGCGATCTTTTTTCTTATTATCGTGATTATATATTTACAATCAGATCTAACTACTAAAAGCACAATCAATCTTTCCTATGCAACCATCAATGCGTGCACAAATAAAAAAGAAACGGTAGCAAGTGTTTTTAGCATAGGAAGTAGCCCCACCCAAATCTAGGGTTTCTCTTTTAAGGTCCCACCTTATTCTTAGGGTTTCGCTTCCTACTTGCAACTCTTTTTTGGGATCCATAAGTTATTTTGCGAATATGATTAATTATGAGAAGCCTATTTTATCCTTATGAAAAATTTGGTATTTCTGTCCTAAAAGATCATATGGGCATTTATGCCTACGGCAGCCAAGTCATGTGTTGCCTTGCCCTAACCCGCACTTAGCAGGATTTCAAATGCTTTTCCAAGTCTGTTTAGACTTTAGAATTTGTATCGACAAATTCTTATCAATGTCCAATGAGTCCTATAGACTTTCAATATTTATTTAATTTCGTGATACTGATAGCTTCAAGGTTGTTGAGTATTTTATAATTGTTTTTGCTTCAATATACTCGTTATTTTAGGTTAGGTTATCTCGTTGATTCATACGTGGGTCAACTCATGATATTGACACTCTCGCTAATATAATCATTAATATTAACATTACGTGTGTTTTCAACAAGAAAATAATTTTTATTTTATTCTACTCATATTTTATGATTTAATCGACGATGTTTGAAACTTTCAACATTATCTAGAAAGATCAAATTTCTTTTAGCTATGTCCTAAGTGTAATGCTAATTTTTTTTCTAAAAATCTTATTCCAAGCAATGTAAAAATCATAAGTTTAATTTTTCTTTCATCTTTTAGACATCGAATTATACTTCCATGCATCTAATTTATGTGCATCTAGTATATATTTTCATATACAATTTTTTGTTGATTTAATGTATTGATCATTTTATGATATTATCTAAATGATTTTCCATAAATTATTATAAAATTCATATGCATCATTTTATCATTAGCAAAATGAAATAGAGATAGTCACTTTCAAGAAAATTTTATAAAATATACACTTTCCTAACAACGTCTACAATTTTTCTGTTTATTATGATCAAATGCACCTTTAACTAAATAACAATAAATATCACAAAATAAACCATAATTAAAATATCTTCTTAATGACAAACATATAATATTTTTCTAAGTGAAAGAGTTTTTTCATTGAATATTTAATTATTATATTGCTTAAGTTATTTTTCTACATGGCAGTTCATATGCATTTTCATTAGAATGTGTTTATAATTGTTTAAAGCCAAAAAAAAAAGTGATAAGCTTATAAAATATTAATTTTTTCCAAATCGATGAGATATTACCTCTCTCAAGTTTGTTGTGACGAGGGTCTCACCAATTTCTAGCACATCATTTTCTCCATCAGTCGCATTCCTTTCATTGCTTCAAATGTGCTTTTTGAATTTCTATGACCTCGAGAAGCCATTAGATGTTAGGCGAAATTGACGTGGTAGTTCAAGGAGAGTCAAGGCTCAAAGCTTCAATGGATAAGAGAAGTAGAGAAAATTTTCCATTATCATGAGGTCTTCCTTCTTGCTTTTTTTGTGAAGGAGAGAGGTTGTATTTATAGACATGACAAGGAGTATGCAATCGACTGATTCATTTGGCTACTTGTCAAGAGCCAATTGAGGTTTATTAAATATTAATTTTCATTGCTTACATATTAGATGTTGGCATGGGGATGATTTTTTAATGCTTTCTCTCCCTCCAGGCGTAAAAAACGTCATGTATTTTTGCCTATTTTATCAAAAGCATCTTTTTTCTTCAAAACAGCTTCTTCTGGTGGTTTTTGGCCTAGTTACTTCATGACTTATCTAGTATATAAAGTCATGATATACTCTTTGATACTTAACTCACTCAATATCATGCTCTTTCTTGCGTGTTTTTATCTACCGATTGAGGCTTTTGTGAATTGTCTTGCAGTTACAAAATCAATGTAATCCTCGACGCATTAAATGGAATCGGGAATGCCAAATAAAATGTAATGCGGGAAAATTTATATGATCAAGCCGTCGTAATATTATTTACGAGGCATCTTTGCTTTTTGTTATCTGGGATCATTGAGGCATCTTCTCATGTCAGATTGTAAAATTGATTAAATGCAAGAATCGATATCAGGAAAATTACGTGTGGTCACTTATGTGACAACTCGACGAGTAATTTTTAAAATGCCTCAAGTCTAAATTTGTTTCTTGATATGAAGCACTGTGGCGGGAATATTACATCCTCTCGTCATTAGAGGAATCGAGATATGCTCATCTTAAAAAAAACTAGGGAAACTATTTTTCTAGAGCTATCTCTTCTATCCAAGTGGCATCCTTCTCAGGATAGTCTTTCCACTGGATAAGATACTCTCTAACGGTTCCGTTTCTCAGAGGATTCTCTTTTACATCTAGAATCTTATCAGGCTGGAGTTCAATCAGGCTAGAGTTCAAGGGCTCCTTGACTAGGCATTACAATTTTCTGATCATCAAGAATATGATCTTGATTTACCACATCAGCTTTCAGAAGACTAACGTGAAATGCATTGTGGACTTTCACATGATCAGGAAATTACAGTTTGTAGACATCAGCTCCTAGGAATTTGAGAACCTTGTATGGTCCACAATACCTTGGACTCAACTTTTTGAACTTTCCTAATGACAGATAACTCTTCTTTGGGTGTACATGGATGAAAACCATGTCTCCCTCTTGGAAGATACGCTCTTACCATTCTAAATCAGCATAAGCTTTCTAGCGGTCTTTGGTAGTGTCTTGTCTAATAGTTTTGACCTGATCATCCATGTCTTCTAGCATTTTCTTAGAAGCCTCAATCTTTAGGGTTGGATTGGAGAAATTCAGTGGCGTCAAACAATCTTGCCCATACAATGCTTAAAATGGAGTCATTTGAATACTCTAGTGATATGACACATTGTAGGAAAATTCTACTAAGTGCAAATACTATATCCACCTTGTCAGTTATCTAAAACAGTAAGCTCTCAATGTATCTTCAATTACATGATTAACCCGCTATGTTTGACCATCAGTTTGGGAATGGTAAGCTATGCTAAAGAATTTCCCTAAGAATTAGCTTATACTTAGGATCCTTGTCTGCCTCTTATTTGGCCAGCTCAATGACTAGATTGCTAGGCATCGATATCATGGTAGCTAAAATCTCTCCTTTAGATGGCTCTTCCATGATAAGTGCATTTCGAAAAGCTTTACGACTTAATTCATCAGCAATCACATTCTTGTTTCCAGGTCTAAACTTGATTTCAAAATCAAATTCTTGCAAGACTTCAATCCACCAACGTTGCCTCATGTTGAGGTCTAATTGAGTAAAGATCCATTTGAAACTTTTATGGTCAGTGACCAAAGTAAACTTGCTTTCAAGCAGATAGTGTCACCATAATTTGAGAGCATGGATCACAGCTAATAGCTTGAGATCATGGGTGGTGTAATTCCTCTCATGAATTTTTAGCTTCCTTAAGGAATAGGCTATCGAATGACCTTGCTGCATAAGCACACAACCTAGTGCAAGAGAACTTGCATCTATTACAACCTCAAACTCTTGACTTAGATCAGGTAGCTTTAAAATGGGTGATGTTACCAAACTTTTCTCTAGCTGCTCAAAACTGGCTTGCTTAATGGGCATCCACACAATAGCAGTTTGCTTTTTCAGCAAATTAGTGAGAGGTGTAGCTATTAGGTCGTAATTATTTATGAAAATTCTAAACCATATAGTCACCCACCCTAAAAAACTTCTCACTTCCTTAATTGTCATTGGTGGTTGCCACTCTTGAACATCTCTAGCTTTTGCTAGGTCTACAAAGATTCCTTCAACAAATACTATGAATCCAAGATATTCCATCTGTCTTTTGAAAAAGGCACACTTATTTTTCTTTGCATAGAGCTTGTGTTTCCTCATTTTGACCAGCATAATGCGCAATTGCAGCTCATGGTCTTCGTCTCTCTTGGAGTATGTTAGGATGTCATCAAAGAAGACTAGGACAAACTCATCAAGATAAGGTCAAAAAATATCATGCATTATTCTGTTAAATGTAGTAGGGGCATTAGTTAGACCGAAAGACATTTCAAGAAATTCAAATGACCATATCTGGTATTGAAGGCAGTTTTGGGGATATCTTCTTCCTTAATCCTTATTTGGTAATAACCAGATCGAAGATCAATCTTGGAAAATATTTTTGCCCCTTGCAACCTATCAAGTAGCTCATCTATTCTTGGGATCGAATACTTATTCTTGATTGTTACCTAGTTTAGTCCTCGATAATCAATGCAAAGGCCGAGATTTCTGCCCTTTTTCTTTTGAAACAGTAGTACTAGGACTCCCCATGGCAAATTTTTGGATCCGATGTATCCTTGATCCAGTAACTACTTGAGTTTCTCTTTCAACTCAATTGCTTTAGGGATAGATATTTTATATGGACTCTTAGCGATTGGAGCGGCTCTTAGTTCAAGTCTGATCTCGTCCACTTCTCTTCGAGGTGGTAATTCAATCAGCTCTTCTTGAAATATGTCATCATATTCCTTCAGCCAATATGACTCTCCCTCGTCTTGATTATTCTACTCAACCTTATTTAATTTTATGAGATACATAGGTAATCATTTTCTTAACTCTTTTATTATGTGAGATGATTTGGCTAGTTGAACCTTGGGTTTTCCTGCCTCACCTTGGGTCATCACTTTTTCCCCCTTTAGGTTTTGAAAAGTCACCTAGCCTTTTCTGCATTAAATATGTGTGTCATAGGGGATTAGCTAGTCCATACCCAATAGACATTCATAGGCCCCTAAATTCATGATCCTAAATCCCATTCCAAAGAGATTGCTTCCCATGCTGAATGTCACTTTCCAAAATTGTTGAGTAGAGAGGATTTCTTTTCCATTGGCAAGTTCCACAAGCAACCTAGATGTAGGTATTGTGTCTATACCTAATTTATTGGCACACTTTGGTGACATGAACAAGTGTGTGCTTCCACAATCAATCAAAATTTTAAAGGACTTACCTTGATATTTTGTTGGTTTTTGAATCACCGAAAATTGGTGATTTGGGCCTTTCTTATGGAGGGTGGCATGAACTGATGCCCTCTCCATACGGACTTCCATAGTTGGGTTTCCCTCTTCTTCAAGCTCTTTAAGAATTACAACATATGCTTTTCCTTTTGCAATTGAAGCTTGGTTCTAACCTCTGTACTATCCTTGGTGAGGAATTTGGCCAAGCTTTGGGCACTGTCTTTTAAAGTGGCATGGCTCATTATAGTGGAAACACCTAGGTACTCTTGAATTACTTCCCATAGGTATGAAGTTTTTGACTGCATTTGTTTTGGCCCTCTTTCTTTGAACAGGCGGATGCTACTTATATTCATGCTAGAATGGCTAATGGTTGGAGAGGGCAAGTACCCGCTGCAATAGCATCCATAGGTTTTCTCTTGGTTTGGATCCGTTTCTTAGGGGTTAATCTATTGGGAATTGGTTTGCATGATTACGGCTGGTTAGTTTAGAAACAGTGAAAATTTTTGAATTAATCAGATTGTTGAATTAAACAAATTATTTGATTAATTCAATAATCTAATCTGGCTACAAAAGAGTTTTGTGTGAAAATTGACCTTGGGCTCACTTAACATAACCTCATGAAGTCCCTTTGTTTTGATTCTAGAGCCTATTATTCATTGGATTTGACTGAATCTCCTAAACAAGAGGTGATGTGCAAATCAAATCATCTTACAAATCAGTTAGGCACATAGATTCAAGGTGTGTGTTCAGAGGAGCATTCAATCTATAACACTTAGACACCTACCGAGCAATAGTCATGGAAGGCGCATATTTAAGCAGTGAGATAAACTTTGAGTAATATCCCTCCAGGCTCATTCCCAACTGTCTTAAGTTAAAGAACTCGTTCAATTTTTAGCGTGTAATAAGTTGGTGGCAAATATCGACCATGCACAGCTTCTTTCAACTTTTCCTAGGTAATAGCTATCTCAACAAGTCCCTTGTCTTTACACGACTGTTTCCACCACAAGCGTGCCTCACTGTTCAATTTCAACTTGGCGATCATAGCCTAATTAATAGGGACAGTTTCCACGACAGTAAAGTAGTCCTCCATGGTCTCAATCCAAATCTCTACCTCAACTTCAACGTATTTGCCCTTGCCATTGAATTCTGGTGGCTTAACCTGCTTAAGGAGATACTCCTTCTCCTAAATTTCAATCAGACTAGCGATAGCTATATTACCCTGGGTTATCATAAGTTTCACGAATTACTTTAGTGCTTAAACTTTTCAGCTTTGTTTCCACATTAACATATCTTACTAGTTTTGTAAAACAATGATGGGCCAAAGAGCATAATATTTTTACAAAATCTAGCTATTATTATCTTTTATTAGTAGTATAGCCATAAGCTATGATTTTTACAAATAAGGGATATTTGCAAATGGTATATGTTTACAAGTAGAGATACATCAGCATTGATAGGTTAGGTTGGATGCTATGTACAATTTCCAAAACAAGATATCATTATATCTTCCTTTTTCAGGGATGGATATCAGTTACATTCCTGTAGAAGAAAGTAGGCTGATTACCCTCTATGTCCAGAAACATATGCTATGGAAATGGCAGATCTGAAAAATCATGGATACGGTAATGTCGATACTTGCGACATCCTTGGATTATGATCCTATCAGCTGGGATTACCTTTAGTACCTTGTCATTGTGAGGTGTCCACAAGTCTCAATCCAAGGCACACCTTTTAGTAGTCCATTAGTAGGTTTTCCAAAATGACATTGCCCAGTGTTCCCTTGGAGTATCACGAGGTTGGTCACTTAGGCCCTACTGAGTCTACATTGCAATAGAAGAGTTTTGGCCGAACCCACTAGGATCGACCTGAATTTGCGGGTTCCTAAAATCAGACAGGTCTCCTAACAGCTAGCTAGCGTCAGTAATTTCGAGTTCCCACTTCCTACAAGATTACTTGAACTGAAGCGGACTTGCCATTGTACTTGGTTCAAAGAGATCGGGAGACAGAGGGGATTGTAGTACATTACCCCTCCTACCCATAAGGCAAAATCTCATTCCAGCCCCCTAAAACAAAGCAATTCGGTTCTACCTAACAACTAGTTGGTCAATTTATTGTCTTTCTATTTCTATCGTCGATTTAGAAAGCTCCCAGCTAATCGAGACCACCCTACCTTTGGACAGACTTGTCGGGGGTCATGCCCACCCACTTTCCTTTGATGATGGTATCATCTTTAGTTTTTCTTATTACCTACATCACATTTATTGAAATATATACAACCAAATTCCTTAATTAGTATGTTAAATCACAAGTTGCTTCAGGTAATTTATTTCATGGACATGCATACAATTCAAACAACCCTTGAATAAAAAACAAATTTCTTTATTATATTGAAATTTTATTACAATTTTCATCTTTTTGATATCCTACGGAAGATATACAAAATTCCACAAGGGTATTATATCCACCAAGTTTCCTCCCTTGTAACTAGTATATGGGTTTCAAGATCCCATCTTGGGTCGCGAAGGGGCTCGCCAAATTCTAGGAGTAATGTGGAATTTACGGATAGAGCCCCCCTAGTATCCACATTTCCTATTGCTCGAGACTATCCCTATGGATAAACATTTCCACTATCGAAGGAGCCAATCTAAGCCTCTCAAAGCGATAATCATGACCCCCTTGGAGTAGGGTCTCGTAGCTAGCTTGGGGGTACCCTTGCGTGAATCTTATTTGTCAATGTTTTTAATCAAAGATTTGGATTCTAGCAAACATAAACAATCCGTTCAAACAATGACAATCACACCGTCGTGTAAGTCACAGCTTCACATAGCCAAGGTAGATCCTTAACCCAAGGGATAACCTTACAGTCTAACGATGATTCTTCTTCCCATAAAGAAGTGTTGAGTACAAATCTTTCAACTTTGTTAAGCAAGACACGAATTTCCCATTTAGGGCTAGCTTACCCAACATAAACAAATTTCCTTTAGTTGGTACTTAGAAAAATATTGCGATACTACTTTAACAAGATAATTTACAAGATTCTTTAAATAGACTTTCACTTTTTAAGCATTAATCAACTCCTAACCATTGTTTACTCATTAATCTCAAGTGCGCATAACATCCTTTACTCATTTCGTGCAATAACCTCCTGCAATTATTTCCATCATGATTTTACAAATTATAATCTCAATTAATCTATCTACAAATCATAGGTAGTAGTTAACCGTTTGTGTGTGTATTAATACGCTCACTAGATGAAAATGACATCTCGCATAAGTGTAAATGCAAAAGCTAACATTTTATGTACTTAATTTTGGAAAAAAAATATTATTATTATATATGGCGATATGAAAATAATAGCCTATTTCTCAATTGTGAACAACCTAGTTTGGCACGACGTCATTGGGAATTTCATCTTTGATTGCACTTGCATTCGCCACTCTCAATGTTCCGTTAGTGGCAATTCCGACAACCTCAAGCACTCTTGTATCTCTAGCAATACCTGTTCTTTGACTAATTGTGGTGGATTTCATGGTCTTTCCACCTCGTTGCTTTGGAGCCATCGTTCTGAGCGGGTTTGAGAGATAGAGAAGAGGTGGAATGAATTCTAGATGGGAGAGTGTGAGAGCAGCTTGCCGAGTTGAAGACCGAGACAAGGGGAGTTTGAGTTAATTTGTTTCCTCTCTAACCCCCTTTCTAATTGCCTCTCTTGCAGTCTCTTGAGATCTTCTTCCCTCTCTCTCTCTTTCTAATTCTCCCTTTTGAAGGGGAGGGGGGGGATGTGCCGGGTCATAGCGAAGGGAGGGCTTAGGTGGAGCCGGGTTTTTTGAGGGGGGGTGTGCCATGTCATAGGGGAGGGGCGGGGTGGGTGGAGCAAGGATTTTTGAAGGGGGGAGAATGTGCCATGTTGTGTGTGTGTGTGTGTGTGTGGGGGGGGGGGGGGGGGGGGGGGGGAGGGGTTTGAGGTGGAGTGGGTGAAGCGGGGTTTTTTGAGGGGGACAGGTGTGCCATGTTGTTGGGGGGGAGATGATTTTACTAATCTCGAGTGCGCATAACATCCTTTACTCATTTCATGCAATAACCTCCTGCAATTATTTCCATCATGATTCTACGAATTATAATCTTAATTAATCTATCTACAAATCATAGGTAATAGTTAACCATTTGTGCATGTATTAATATTCTCTCTAGATGAAACTAACATCTCGTGTAAGTGTAAATGAAAAAGCTAACATTTTATGTTCTTAATTTTGAAGAAAAAAAACTTATTATTTTATGTGGCGATATGAAAAGAATAGCCTATTTCTTAGTTGTGAACAACCTGGTTTGGCATGACGTCATTGGGAATTTCATCTTTGATTGCACTTGCATTCGCCACTCTCGATGTTTCGTTAGTGGCAAATTGTGGCAACCTCAAGCACTCTCGTATCTCTGGTGGCAATACCCGTTCTTTGACTGGTTGTGGTGGATTTCATGGTCTTTCCACCTCGTTGCTTTGGAGCCATCATTCGCGAGCGGGTTCAAGAGATAGAGAAAAGGTGGAATGAATTTGGGATGGGAGAGCGTGAGAGCAGCTTGCCGAGTTGAAGACCGAGACAAGGGGAGTTTGAGTTAATTTGTTTCCTCTCTAACCCCCTTTCTAATTGCCTCTCTTGCAGTCTCTTGAGATCTTCTTCCCTCTCTCTCTCTTTCTAATTCTCCCTTTTGAAGGCGAGGGGGGGATGTGCCGGGTCATAGGGAAGGGGGGGGCTTAGGTGGAGCCGGGTTTTTTGAGGGGGGGTGTGCCATGTCATAGGGGAGGGGCGGGGTGGGTGGAGCAAGGATTTTTGAAGGGGGGAGAATGTGCCATGTTGTGTGTGTGTGTGTGGGGGGGGGGGGGGGGGGGAGGGGTTTGAGGTGGAGTGGGTGAAGCGGGGTTTTTTGAGGGGGACGGGTATGCCATGTTGTTGGGGGGGAGATGATTTTACTAATCTCGAGTGCGCATAACATCCTTTACTCATTTCATGCAATAACCTCCTGCAATTATTTCCATCATGATTCTACGAATTATAATTTTAATTAATCTATCTACAAATCATAGGTAGTAGTTAACCATTTGTGCATGTATTAATATTCTCTCTAGATGAAACTAACATCTCGTGTAAGTGTAAATGAAAAAGCTAACATTTTATGTTCTTAATTTTGAAAAAAAAACTTATTATTTTATGTGGCGATATGAAAAGAATAGCCTATTTCTTAGTTGTGAACAACCTGGTTTGGCATGACGTCATTGGGAATTTCATCTTTGATTGCACTTGCATTCGCCACTCTCGATGTTTCGTTAGTGGCAAATTGTGGCAACCTCAAGCACTCTCGTATCTCTGGTGGCAATACCCGTTCTTTGACTGGTTGTGGTGGATTTCATGGTCTTTCCACCTCGTTGCTTTGGAGCCATCATTCGCCAGCGGGTTCAAGAGATAGAGAAAAGGTGGAATGAATTTGGGATGGGAGAGCGTGAGAGCAGCTTGCCGAGTTGAAGACCGAGACAAGGGGAGGTTGAGTCAATTCCTTTCCTCTCTAGCCCCCTCCCTAATTTCCTCCCTCGTAGCCTTTTGAGATCTTCTTCCCTCTCTCTCTCTCTTTCTAATTCTCCCCGTAGCCTCTTAGAATCTTCTTCCCTCTCTCTCACTTTCTAATTCTCCCCCTCTCTCTAGCTCCCTCTCGCAATCTCTCGGGTGGGGGGGGGGGGGGGGGGGGGGAGATATCCTTCTACCTCCCTCTTGCTCTATACTCCCAAGAAGGGCCTCTCCCCTCTTGCTCGGACCTCTCTCAACTGCTCCCTATGCCTCTTATTTATATCTAAATTAGAGAAGAAGGGTTATGGCTAAGAAGAAGAGCTCTTTATGGAGGGGATCTTGGCAAAATCAACAATCTAAAGCTTCCAAGATGCAATCTAATGCTCAAATCGCAAATCTAATGGTTCCATTGGCTCCGAAAGGGGGATAAAACCCCAGGATGCCTAGTACAAAAACTTCCAGAGCACTCCTTCTCCCCATTCGAAGTGTTGTTGTTGCCTATAAACTGTGATCGCGATGCTTGCAATTTCGTCAATCCTTCTTTTTGCATTAAATCTCCAAAACTGGCTGAAAAAACCACTCTTTTTTTTACACGACACCCTGCTCTAGAAGTTTCCATAGCTTTATAGGATATTTACAATAAATAATATTAAAAATTATGCTATTTTTGTCTAAAAATCTAGTATTTTTGGACCATCCATACTATAGACACTAACACTAATGACTAATATGGCTCATAAATCTCATTCACATGGTAACTTCCATGACAGGTAGCTACAGTCCTTGTCAATCCGAAAAAAAATATCGAATTAATATCCTCGAGGTTTTTTTTTGCTCGAGATCTTCTCTATTTAATGATTTTATAGTTCTTCAAGTCCATTTTGCGAGAAGTTGGGAAGATTTTAAATCAAAGTCAGAATATCACATCCTCTCTCCCTTAGAGGAATCGAGATGTCCTCATCTCGAATGAAACTGGGGATATTGGTTACATAGTGACTCATGGTCAATCCAAGTAGCATCCTCTTCAAGGTAGTCTTTCCACTAGTCTAGATATTTTCTAAGGATTCTACTCCTTAATTTTCTCTCCCTTACATCAATTACTCTGTTAGGTTGTAGCTCAAGGACTCCTTGGTTAGGTATTAAAATTTGTGGATCATCAAGGATATGGTTAGGGTTAGCTACATATCCTTTCAATAAGCTAACATGAAATACATTGTGGATTTTTATATTCTCAGGATTGGTCCTAAGTACTTGAGAACCTTATAGGGTCCACAATATCTTGGACTTAGCTTCTTAAATTCTCCTAAAGACAAAGAACTCTTCTTTGGATGGACACAGACAAAGATCGTGTCTCCTTCTTTGAAGATTCAACAAAGACCGTGTCTCCTTCTTTGAAGATTCATTCTTGCCTTTTTAGATCAGCATACACCTTTTGTTGGTCCTTGGCAGCTTGAATACCTTTTCTGATAATCTTGATTTGATCATCCATTTCTTCTAACATTTTTCTCGAAGCTTCTACCCTTAGATTAGGATCGAAAAAACTAAGTGGCATATGGCAATCTTGACCATATAGTTCCTAAAATGGAGTTATATGAATACTTCGATTGATAGGAGGCATTCTAAGCAAATTCCATGAAGGGTAGATATTGAATCGACCTTTTAGGTTCCTTGGTGTAATATGCACGCAGAATATCCTCAATCACTTGATTAACACGTTATGTCTACCCATCTGTTTGTGGATGATAAGCAATGTTGAAACAAAGTTGGGTTCCAATGACTTCAAATAAACTCTTCCAGAAGTGAGATGTGAAAAGAGAATCACGATCACTGATGATCCTTTTAGGTAACCCATGTAACCTAAAAATCTCTTTTACAAAAATTCTTGCAATATTTGAAGCTTTGTAATTGGTTTTTGTTGGAATAAGATGAGTGGCCTTTGTTAGCATGTCTACTTTTACCATTATTGAGTTATATCCTCCTTGCACAAAAGGTAACCCAACTACAAAGTCCATGCTAATAAACTCTCATTTCATATGGGGAATATCAAGTGACTGGAGTTTTCCTAGTAGCTTGACATGTTCAGATTTTACCCTTTGGTAATTTAGACATTCAATGACAAACTTAAGTACATCACCACCCTTGAGTCTTTGCAAATAATAGCTTTTCCTAACAACATTAAGAGTTTTTGCATACCCCAAGTGTCCTAAAAAAGGAGAGTCATGTGCTTTCCAAAGTATCCTTCTCTTCAGAGTTTGACTTGAAGGAATGCATAATCTCATTCTAAAATAAACAAGTCATGTGTCTTCATATGTAGAGAATTCTTGATACTTAGTCTTGAATTTGGGATCTTGTTCTTTATTCTGAACTTCCCAAAACAATTGTTGATAGTCTGGGTCCTTATTTGCTTTATCCTTAGTCAACTCAATGATAGGAATAGTTTGCATTGATACCATTATAGCCAGAGTTTCTATCCTAGATGGTTCTTCAACAATAAGAGCATTAAGGAAGGCTTTACGACTAAGAGCATCTGCTACTACATTTTCTTTACCAAATCTGAACTTAATTTCAAAGTCATACTCCTCCAAAATTTTGATCCACCATCGTTGCCTCATATTAAGATCAAGCTGATGAGTAAAAATCCACTTAATACTTTTATGATCTGTGACTAAGGAAAACTTATTTCCAAGCAAGTAATGTCTCCATAATTTGAGAGCGAGAATCACAGCTAACAACATCATCATGAGTAGCATATCTCTTTTCATGGGCTTTCAATTTTCCCAAAGAGTAAGCTACATGATGACCTTCTTACATTAGTACACATCCCAATGCAAGAGAGCTTACATCTGTGACAACTTCAAATTCCTTGCTTAAGTCAGGTAGCCTTAAGATAGAAGTAGTTATCAAACTATGCTTTAGTTGCTCAAATCTAGATTGTTCAATTGGTATCCAGATAATGGTAACTTGCTTTTTGAGTAGGTCTGTAAGAGAGGTGCTGCAATTTGGGCATAGTTTCTGATGAATATCATATACCATCCTATTAGACCTAGAAAAATTCTTATTTCCTTGATAGTGGTTGGGGGTGGCCAATCTTGAACATCTTTGACCTTGGCAAGATCTACTGATATACCTTCAATAGACACTATGAATCCCAAGTACTCAATCTTCCTTTTGAAGAAGGCCCACTTCTTCTTCTTGGCATACAATTTGTGTGTTCTCATCATCTCTAGGACAGTGCAAAGATGTGGTTCATGTTCTTCTTCCTCCTTAGAATAAGAGAGGATGTCATCAAAGAATACAAGAATAAAATCATCGAGATGAGGCCTGAAAATGTCCTGCATTAACATGTTGAAGGTAGCTTGGGCATTTGTCCAACCCAAATGGCATCACGATGAATTCAAAATGATTGTATCTTCTTGTGTTGAAGGCAGTTTTAGGAATATCTTCATCCTTGATTCTAATCTGATAATATCTTGACTAAAGATCGATCTTAGAAAAGATCCTTGCTCCTTGTAGACGATCAAGAAGCTTGTCTATCCTTGGGATCGAGTACTTATTCTTCAATGTTACCTAGTTTAGCCCTCGGTAGTCAATACAAAGATGGATAGTTCCATCTTTCTTGTTTTGGAATAATATTGGGACTCCCCATGGTGAACTACTTGGCCGAATATACCCTTGTTCTAGTAGTTATTTGAGTTGCTCTTTTAGTTTGATGGCTTCAAGAATAGACATTTTGTAAGGTCTTTTTTCCATTGGAGGAGCTCCTGGAACAAGTTTGATCTCATGATCGACTTCTCTTTCCAGAGATAACTTAGTTAGCTCTTCAGGAAATACACCGTCATATTCTTTTAACTAGGATGGTTCTTCTTTTGTCTGGCCATCTTGATTTATCTTGTTAAGCTTAATCAAGTAAATTGGCAATCCTTTCTTCAGGCCTTTCACAATTCGAGAAGCTTTTGCAAATTGAACTTTAGGTTTCCCTATTTCACCTTGTGTAGTTGCTATTTCACCGTTCAAATCTTGAAATGTGACTTAACCTTTTCCACAATGGATATAAGCATCATTGGGAATCAACCAATCCATTCCTAGTAAACATTCATAAGCTCCTAAGTTCATTACTTCGAATCTCATACTTGAAAGGTTTCCTCCTAGGTTAAACTCTACCTTGGCAGTTTGCGACTGTATAGAAAGTACTTCCTTTCCATTTGCTAATTCCACAAGTAGTTTTGATGGATTTACTATATCTATTCCTAACTTCTTAGCACACTTGAGAGAAATAAATGAGTGTGTACTTCCATAGTCAATCAAAACTTTAAATGATTTACCTCAGTGACTAGCTATAGTGTCTGGATTATCAAATATTGATGATTTGAACCCTTCTTGTGGAATGCAGCATGAATAATTGCTTTTTCAATATCTTCTTCCATAGTAGGTTCTTCCTCCTTGTTAATCTCTTTAAGGGTAATATTTGATGTTCTTCCTCTTGCCATAGCTACTTGACCATGGCCTTGGGAAGCTATGCCTTGACCTCGAAATCGGCCTTGGCGATGGTTTCCACCAAGTTTTGGACAAATCTCTCCTGAAATGTCTTGGCTCATTATAGTGAAAGCACCAAAGACTATTCGTGTTTCCCTAGGTAGGAACAAAGTTTCCAACTGCATTGGATTTTTCATTTTTCTTCTGACCTTGGTGACATTGGCCTTGGGTTCTTTTTGCTTTACCTTTGAATACTCCTTTGTTATGGTTATTGTAGCTCCATAACTTATTATTTTTAGGCTTTGATTGTACTTCCTGCACAATAGGAGTACCTTAAATCAAAGCATCTTGAGGTCTATTTTGGGTGCATTGATTCCAAACAAGTGTTCAAAGGAGATTTTAGCCCATTGCAGAACTTGGACACCTATTGAGTAGTATCCATGGAGGGTGCATATTTAAGAAGTGAAACAAACTTAGAGTAATACGCCTCCAAGGTGAGTCCCATTTGTTTCAAATTAAAGACCTCATTCATCTTTTAGGTGTGATAAGCTAGAGGTAAATATCTTCCTCTTACAGCTTCTTTCAGCAAATCCCAAGTAATGGTATTTTTAGGGACACCTTGATCTTGGCACCACTACTTCCACCAAAGTCGAGCTTCGCCAATTAATTTTAGCTTAGCTATCATGACTTGGTTGGCTGGGAGAGTTCTAGCAGCAGTTAAATAATCTTCCATGGATTCAATCCAAATTTCTACATCGGCTTCCACATTCTCACCTTTCCCATCAAATTTCGGAGGTTTGACTTCCTTCAAAAGATTCATTTTCTCTTGGGCTTCGTTGGGAATTATTGTGGATGTGAAATTCTGGGAAATTTTCAACAATTCCTAAGTTAAACTTTACACAATTTATATAGCATTAATATTAGAGTTTGATATTTAAATTATTTCTCACTCAATTTATTGAAATAATTTCAAATAAAACTCTTTTCCCATTGCTAAAGTTAAACTGCAATTTCAGAGGTTCCAAGGGAAAATAAAGTTCCATTATTTCTCTGATTGATAAAGTATCAATCAATCTTTATTACAATGGATGTCAAGGTAATCAAATGCGAAAAAAAATACATTATTTAGATAGCTCACATGTCATTTTATTTCTTTCAGAATAGGATTTCCTACTACAATCTAAGCATGACACTCTGATACATCCTTTATGAAGTAACTTGGATTCTGAGAGTAGATACCTAGGAATCTATATTTTTGAGGGAGTCCAAAAAATCCATCCCTTTTGTAGTTGCAATAGCTAGAGCAACCTACGACTTTTATTATGTCGACTGGAAGGATCTTTGTAACTTCCTCATAGATATACATGTTTAGTTTGATCTTCTTGCCCCTAGTATACAGGGTTGAGTTTACATTGGCTTCACAAAATAGATAGATCTTGACAACTTTAAGATCTTCCATCCATTTTACCCTTTTCAAATTATTCTAAAGATAAGCTAGATGGCTTGCATTGATATAGCAATATCCTCCGTTAATCATCCACCATCTTTCACGATATAGAGACAAGGGGTTGTACAATTGATCTAGCATTTGCATCATGTGATTTCTCCAAGCAAGACTAGATGAATGCATAGCTGACATAAACACTACTCAAAAGTTCAAGAATCATTTCCAAGATTTGTTATTCTGCCATAATTCAAAAACATACATTAAGAAAAAGAAGAAAACATGTCCTAGGCTATATTTACCATCCAAGAAAAAATTTTCTTAAGCTTACATCATATTCTATTCTAACGAGTGCTTTGATACCAACTGTCAGGTGCAGTCTTAATCCAAGGCATACCTTTTAGTAGTCCATCAGCAGGTTTTCCAAAATGATGCCGCCCGGCGCTCCCTTGGAGTATCATGGGGTTTGTTACTTAGGCCCTACTGAGTCTATATCACAACGGAAGAGTTTCGGTCAAACTCACTAGGATCGACTTGAATTTAGGGTTCCTAAGATCAGATGGGTCTCCTAATAGCCAATTAGCGTCAGTAATTTTGAGTTTCCACTTCCTATAGGATTACTCAAATTGAAGCAAACTTGCCATTGCACTTGGTTCAAAGAGAATGGGAGATGGAGGGGAGTGCAGTACATCAACCCTCCTACCCACCATAAGGCAAAATACCATTCCAATCCCCTAAAATAATGCAAGTTGGTTCTACCTAATGACTAGTTGGTCAATTTATCATCTTCTTATTTCTATCACAAATTTAGAAAAGCTCCCAGCTAACCGAGGCCACCCTACCATTGGACGGACCTGTCGAGTGTCACGCCCACCCACTTTCCTTTGATAATGGTATCATCTTTAGTTTTTTAAATTACCTACAGTACATTTATTGAAACATATACAACCAACTTCCTTAATTAGTCTGTTAAATCACAGGTTCCTTCACGTAATTTATTTCACAGACATGCATACAATTCAAACAACCCTTGAATAAAAAATAAATTTCTTTATTATATTGGAAGTTTATTACAATTTTCATATTTTTGATATCCTACGGAAGATATACAGAATTCCACGAGGGTACTCTATCCACCAAGATTCCTCCCTTGTAACTAGTATTAGGGTTCCAGGATCCCATCTTGGGTCACGAAGGACCTTGTCAAATTCTAAAAGTAATGAGTAATTTACGGCCAGAGCCCCCCCTAGCATCCAAATTTCCTACTACTCGAGACTATCCCTACAGACAGACTTTCTACTACGAAGACAGTCTAAGCCTCTTGAAGCAATAATCATGACCCCCTTGGAGTAGGGTCTCGCAAAACTAGCTTGGGGGTACTCTCGCATGATCTTTCCTTTTATACTATTTGTCAATGTTTTTAATTAGATATTTAGATTCTAGCAAACAAAAATAATCCTTTCAAACAATGACAATCACACCATCATGTAGTTTACAACTTCACATAGCCAAGGTAGATCCTTAACCCAAGGAGTAACCTTATATTCTAACGAGGATTCTTCCTCCCATAAAGAAGTATCTAGTACAAATCTTTCAACGTTGTTAAGCAAGATACGAATTTTTTGTTTAGGGATAACTTACCCAACATAAGTGAATTCTCTTTAGTTGGTACTTTAAAAAATATTGCGATAATAATTTAACAAGATTATTTACAAGATTCTTTAAATAAACTTTCACTTTTTAAGTGTTAATCAACTCCTAACCATTGTCGCATTTGGTAATAAATATATCGAGTTATTTTACCAATCTCGAGTGCGCATAACATACTTTACTCATTTCATGCAATAACCTCCTGCAATTATTTCCATCATGATTCTAGAAATTATAATCTCAATTAATCTATCTACAAATCATAGGTAGTAGTTAACTGTTTGTGCGTGTATTAATACGCTTCCTAGATGAAACTGACATCTCGTGTAAGTGTAAATGCAAAAGATAATATTTTATGTACTTAATTTTGAAAAAAAAATATTATTTTATGTGGCGATATGAAAATAATAGCCTATTTCTTAGTTGTGAACAACCTGGTTTGGCACAACGTCATTGGGAATTTTGTCTTTGATTGCACTTGCATTCGCCACTCTCGATGTTTCGTTAGTGGCAATTGCAGCAACCTTGTGCACTCTCGTATCTCTAGCAATACCCATTCTTTGACTGGTTGTGGTGGATTTCATGGTCTTTCCACCTCGTTGATTTGGAGCCATCGTTAGTGAGCGGGATTGAGAGATAGAGAAGAGGTGGAATGAATTCGGGATGGGAGAGAGTGAGAGTAGCTTGCCAAGCTAAAGATAGAGACAAGCAGAGGTTGAGTTGATTCATTTCCTCTCTAACCCCCTCTCTAATTTCCTCTCTTGCAGCCTCTCGGGATCTTCCCTCTATCCCTCTTTCTAATTCTCCCCCTCTCTCTAGCTCCCTCTCACAGCCTCTTGGGGAGGGGGGAGGAGGGTAGTATTCTTCTACCTTCCTCTCTTTTTCTCCCTCTTGCTTTATACTCTTAAGAAGGGCCTCTCCCCTCTTGCTCAGACCTCTCTCAACTGCTTTCCATGCCTGTTATTTATAGCTAAATTAGAAAAGAAGGGTTGTGGCTAAGAAGAAGAGCTCTTCATGGAGGGGATCTCGAAAAAATTAGCAATCTGAAGCTTCCAAGATGCAATCTGCTGCTCAAATCGCAAATCTGATGCTTTCGTTGGCTCGAAAAGGGGGTAAAACACTTTTAGAGTGCTATTCAAGATCACTCCTTCTTCTCCCCATTATTCGGAGTGATATTTATTGCCTATAAACTGCGATCGCGATGCACATGATTTCGCCAATCCTTCTTTTTGCATTAAATCTCCAAAACTGGCTTTAAAACGACTTGATTTTTTTACATGACATCCTGTTCTAGAAGTTTTTATAGCTTTTTAGGATATTTACAATAAATAATATCTAAAATATCAAAAATATGCTAGTTTTGTCTAAAAATCTAGCATTTTTGGACCATCCATATAATAGACACTGACACTAATGACTAATATGGCTCATAAATCTCGTTTAGGGTCGAATTGGAGTCTTGCAATCAGCTCACAAACCAGACATCCTTTCAAACTGTTCGACCACAATTTCTAGGTTTGTAACTACTTGTGAGACGTTCGGTGGGTTCTCATTAGTCGAGGTTCATCAAATTCCCAATTTTTTCTTCTCAAGCTGTGTCCAATTTTCTAGTGTCCGATTTTGAAATCAAATGTTTGATTTACCCGTGTCCGATTTAGGTGTGTCCGATGATCAGACAGCTCGAGTTGGTCCGATTGGGGTATATCCAATTCTCAGAATCGGACAAGGGTGCTTGGTTCAATTTGAAGGTATGCCTGATGAGTGGCTACAATCCTTGTCTTTCCTGGAAAAAATATCAGGATACGATCCTCGGGGGTTTTTTTTGCTTGAGATCTTCTCTATTTAATGATTTTAGAGTTTTTCAAGTCCATTTTGCGAGAAGTCGAGAAGATTTTAAATCAAAGTCGGAATATCACAATCATAGACATAATGGTCTAGACGTATCTGCCGACCACTAGTAATCATAAGTGAATTCCTTTTGGACAGACAAAAGACAAAGGCCTCAAGTACTTTTAAATTATCCATCCATTCAAGGTGTTTTAGATTAGTATACATGTTGAAGAATCGATCGGCCTCGATGTAACAGTAACGCTTATCCTAGAACCATCTTCTTTCACGATTCACAGGGGATGGATTGTATAGGCAATTGAGTATCCTCATCATTTCTCTCCTCTGCTCTTCATACATGGAGTTCAATGCAAATGTGTACATTGCTCGAAAAACAAGGAACTAGTTCCAGGCTTCATTATTCTGCCAAAGTTTATTCCTTAACAATTAGCAAGCTAATTATTACTTAGAACTGTTGGTCTTAAAAACCATAGATATTTTTAATTTCAATTATGCTCTGATACCACATGTCAAGTAACAATTCCTCGTAGCACCTTTTAGTGGTTCATCGAGGAACTATCTTAGATGGCTTTGCCTAGCACTCGTGAGAATGCACGGGGTCTATTGCCTATGTTTCCTAGAGTCCACCCCGTAACGAAAGGTACCAGCTGTCCCCATGAGAATCAACCTACAAGCTCGGGGTCCTAATATGACAACTGACATCTTGATACATCAACTAGCTTCATCAGAAGTGTCCCACAAGGGCTTCTCATCCAACTAGAGCGATTGTAGTTACCCTTGGTTCATGGAGTGCGACGCTTTTTTCCAGTAAGGCTGGTTAGGATTCAAGGAACCCTAATGGAGTTCTAGCACAACCATCACACCTTTCCCATAAGATAATTTCTTATCAGGGTTTTAAGACCTAACCCTAGGTAAGTCAACGCTCAGCTCTACTTAATTTTTCCTAATTAACGTTCTGTTCAATCTCTTGAGAGAAGCTCCCAGCTTACCGAGACCACCCATCTGTAGGAAGGATATGTCAATGATCTCACCCACCCACTTTCCACAAATGGTTTTCTTTAGTTTTCTAATTACCTATCACATCAAGTTATGGCATATAAAAGAAGCTTCGTTAATGAACCTGTTATCATAGGTTCCTTCGCGTAATTTTATGACACAACACAAAGACAGAGAAAACAGTCTTTTGGCAAAACATATTTATTTATTATTTCACAAAGTTATTTACAATGATTTTTCCCTTTTGCCTACGCACAAGATAAACCTCTATTCACTGTAAAATCCCTTCTGTATGCGCAGAAGAAAAGAAACCCTCCAAGATTTCCGTCCCTTCACTAGTACCGAGGACTCCAGGATCCTATCCTGATTCATGTGAGGGTCAAGCAGTTCCTAGGAGTGATCGAGAGGTTTACGACCAGAGTCCCCCTAGCATTCGCGACTCCTCCTACCTAATAGATTCCTCACTAAGTGACCTCTCGCCATCGGGGCGGGTCCAAAGCTCCTTGTGACATACAAAACAATCACCCTTGGAGCAGGGTTCTATGTCTAGCCATAGGGGAGGCATAGCACGATCTTTCATGTGCAACCATCAATGCATGCATAAATCAAAAAGAAATAGCATCAAGTGTTTTTAGCATAGGAAGCAGCTCCACCCAAATCTAGGGTTTCTCTTTTAAGATCCCACCTTATTCTTAGGGTTTCGCTTACTACTTGCAACTCTTTTTCGAGATCCGCAAGTTATTTCACAAATCTAATTAATTATGAGAAGTCTATTTTATCCTCATGAAAAAATTGGTATTTCCACCACCCTAAAAGATAATATGTGCATTTATGCCTATGGCAGGCAATTCATGTGTTGCCCTGCCCTATCCCACACTTAGCAAGATTTCAAATGCTTTTCCAAGTCTATTTAGACTTTAAAATTTATATTGACAAATTCTTATCAATGTCCAACAAGTCCTATAGACTTCCAATATTTATTTCATTTTTCGATATTGATAGTTTCAGGGTTGTCGAGTATTTCATAGTTGTTTTCACTTCAACATTCTTGATATTTTAGGTTAGGTTATCTTGCTAATTCATACGTAGGTCAACTCATGATATTGACGATCTCACTAATATAATCATTAATATTAATATTATGTGTGTTTTTAATAAGAAAAAAAATTATTTTATTCTACTCATATTCTATGATTTAATCAATGATGTTTGACCGTTTGCCGAACTTTCAACATTATCTAGAAAGATCCATTCTCTTTTAGCTATGTCCTAAGTACAATATTGATTGTTTTTCTGAAAATTTTATTCTAGACAATGCAAAAATCATAAGTGCAATTTTTCTTTCATCTTTTAGGCATTGAATTATATTTCCACACACCTAATTTATGTGCATCTAGTATATATTTTCATATATAATATTTCATAGATTTAATACATTGATTATTTCATGATATTATCTAAATTATTCTCCATAGATTATTATAAAATTAATATATATCTAGTTATCATTATAAAAATAAAATAAAGATAGTCCCTTTTAGAAAACAATTTATAAAATATACACTTTCCTAACAATGTCTGCCATTTTTCTATTTATTATGATCACATGCGTCTTTAACTAAATAAAAATAAATATCGTAAAATAAACCATAATCAAAGTATTTTCTTAATGAAAAGCATATAATCATTTTCCAAGGGAAAGTCTTTTTACTAAATATTTAATTATTATATTACTTAGGTTATTTTCCTACACGATGTCGTGCCGCTACGCACACACCGTATAAAAAAATCTAGAGTATGGCTTCCTTTTAGATTCAGAGAGCCAATGCCACTTTAGGCACTAGTGTTAATATCCATGGTTCAGAATATTAGATTTTATTGGATAAGTTTTTAGCCAGTTTTTGATATTCTAGATATTATCTCTTGTAAAAATCCATAAAACTATAGATAACTTCTAGATTAGGATGACATGTAAAAGAAAGCATGTAGCTTTCCGCCAATTTGAGAGGATTTTATGTAAAAAGAGAGATTGACGAAATCGCACGACGCGCGATTATTGTTTTCAGGCAATGAATAGCACTCCAAAGTGGGAGATGAAGAAGGAGTGATCTGGCTGAATTTTGGCCATGTGTCCTGGTATTTAACCCCCCTTTCGGAGCTAATGGAGGCATCAGATTGGCAATCTGAGTAGCATAGAGGAAGGTATTATTTTGTACACGTTTTTGACTATTAGAGTTATATTTTCTCATAATGCTGAAAGATACTAACAGGCTTCATCTCTGTTAGTATTCTTCTTCATTTTCTATTTCTTTTTGGGAGTATTCTTCTATATCTTCAATTTCATCAAACCCTTTCTCTTCCGTCTACTCCTCTCCCTAAATCTACACCCTGTTGTCTCTTATCTTCAAGAACTTGGCTTGAAACCTTCAACCCTTCTCTTATCTCTACCATCTCCAGAGTAAAAGCTCTTGAACCCCCATACATTCTTCTCTTGTCAAACCCCTATGGTGACCTTCAACCCTACGCACTGCGACATTGGTGAACCCGATGTGAAGGTCGGTGTAAGAGAACTCCAAGATGGGGGATTCTTAAGGAGATACTCTACAACAATTGGTGCACATACTGCAACAGACTCGGCAACAACAAATCCAAATGTTACAACAACAACAACAAAGGCAAGACGAAGAGAAGATTGATTTCATAGTAGCTATTAAGGCCCTAGAGGAAGCTGGGTGAGAATTAAAACAATTTAATGGTCAAAATGTCTTTGTTTTTATTCACTTGTATGTTAAAAAAATACTCTTCTTTGGTGTACCACAACATGCATGGAGTCGTTATTTTGCCAAACTAGCCAAGCATAGTCTTCAAGAAAGAATCCATGGTCTTTTTCAGCAAGATGCGGATTAGGCTGCATTCAAAAAAGCCCTACACGAAGAATTCTTCTTAGAAGACTCTAGCCTAATGATGAAGAAAAGTTTCGCTGATTGGGTTGAGAAACCCAACAAAGGTTTAGCTGCAACCGCTTTATACCTGAGAGCGGAATTTAGGAGACGGGAAGTGCTTAAAAATAGCTAAAAATTATGAATATCAAGGGAAAAATATTCAATGTCAAAGGCGGCAGCTCGATCTAGGATGATTTTAAGCGTCAAAGTGCTTTAAAGGCGCCCGAGCGACACTTGTTGATTTTTCATAATTTTTCAGATGGTCGTGCGGGTTGACACGAGCTACTGGCCAATGCGGGATGCTAAGCCGGACGCCCAGGATTTTTCAGAGCTCAATTCGGAGTCCGGACGGGGAAATGGCTAAGGAAACGGTCAAGATATGAAAAGGTGGACACTTGGGAGGCCAAATTTGAGCATGCCTTTTGAGTTTGGACCCCCCCCCCCCCCCCCCCAAAATTTTATGCACCTTATGAAGCAAAAAACGTGGAGAGAGAATGAAGAGGCATGAAAAAACGTGATCAACAGCGGGCGCCATTTTTTTCGCCATGGATGGAGAGAGGGCATCATGGCTGCTGCAAACAACCCCCCCAATGGATTATGGGGCTTCATTCCCCTCTGTCTGTGGACTCTATCGCCGCCTCTCGCCCGAGAAATGGTGGTCTCTATGAAGAATTCTGATTTTAGTCTTTCTCTCTCCTCCCTCTCTCTCTTCTAAAGGCAAGTTCATGTGGGGAGAAGAAGGAAGAAGAAAGAATGGTGGAGGCTTGTCCGGCATGGATCGGATTGCTCCACGGGCTGGAAATGGTGATTGGTGATTGTGCTGGACATGAAGTGCTGCTAGTTTTCAAATTTGCAGCCATGGACACAAAACCCGAAACACGCAAATAAGCGGTAATTTAAAATTTTCAAAGGAAATTTGAGTTTTTATGGCTTTTGATGGATGAAATGGTGTTCATGTGGGATAATAATTGTTCATGATACTGTTTTCTATGAGTTCTTGCTGGTCATGATCAAAAAATCAGAAAAATATGCATTTTGTGGGTCAAAATAATATGCTAAAACACGTAAAACATGAAAAACAAGGGAAAATGAGGGTTTTTGGCATAAAAATGGGGAAGTAAATAGGAACATCAACTAAACTTTCATTTTTCTGCAAGAAGGAACTAAGGGCCACAGCCCATAACCTGTTTTGAATTTTCAGTAATTAAATAATACATAAAAATAAGGAAAAATACAAGAAAATGGTGGAAAAACCCTAAAAAATAGGGGAAAAATGCATTTTGGGTTCCGAAAAATAAGGATAAATAAGAACAATGTTTGTGAATGTTTGTGGGGATTGAAGCATGAGGATTTGCCTCATTTCAACCCCGCCTTCTTGTTCTACTGTGTCTTTTTCTAGTTTTTTCACATAAAATGATGTCAAAATACCCTATAAACCTATCCAACGATGCAATATTTAAACGGGGAAGGGTAGAGAAGTTGAAATATGTCTAAATGCCGTGTGAGATGATGGGAAAGTTGCTGATTTCTATGCATAGCATTTAGGATGGATGATAATTAATATCAAGAGCTTAGTAGCACGAGGAGCACCTCGGTGCTAGGCCCATGCAACGAAGCACGAACGGTAGTTGGAAACCATTAAAAGAATATTTTGCACTTGTGCACGATACTGTTTTGCTAAATGCTTGAGCACTAGGCATCCACCAAATGCATAGAGCATGAAAAGAATTTAAAAAAGTATCAGTGATCAGCTCCTGGACATGCATTGCAATTGGTTTATTAGAACATGACCTACGATGAGAGGCAGTGAGGTACCCATGTTGTAGGCTAGTCGTGGGGTCTATGGGAGAGAGAAGTAAGGACAATGGTACATTCCTGGACACGCTTATTTGGTACCTTGAGCGACTTTTGTGCGATGTGTCTATTTGTTGAGCGGCGCACTGAGGGGCCAATCCCCAAGGTGTAGGAGAGTCGCAGAGGGTTGACGGCATTCAGCCGTAGGAGGAACCCCATGTGTATGTGATTCGAGCCTTTTGGCTATGTGGAAGGGACTCCCTCTGAGGAGTAATATTGGGTTAGGATCAGTTGGACTACAACGTATTACAAACACAATGTTTAGGAAGGCAGAGATTTTGATAGACGCTCCTGGCCGCGAGGCCGAGGGGTTGTCTTGTGCGTAGTAATGAGGCCCGGCTAGTGCATGAGCCAGTGCCGGCCCGTTTTTAGGTCCATCAATACCATGAGTTTGAAAGTAAATTTGGACAACTTGATGCTAAAGACCAACAAAGTATGGAAGGTCAGAAGATTGAATTATTCCTTGAGGCTGCAAATCCCATTCTGCAAGAGAAGCTTGTTAGTCGCCTAAAGATGCTACCTTAGAATCAGAAGTCAAGACTGCATGGACAGATGTTACTGATGCAATTAACATGATTGCTCGAAATCCCCTATTCCTCTGACTAATCAACCAACTCTTTCTTCTTTTGTTCCTTCTAAAATTGATATCATGGATGAACTCATTAAAATCATGTGTGACCTTCATTCGAATCTTACAAAAATTAGTTCCAAGGTGGAGAAGCTGGATGTCAAAGTTGAAGAATGAGGACGTTCATCAACTCAAGGACCCATGAGAGAAGGCTTTAAGAGGCATTGTATTTGGTGTGATAGCCAACAACATGACAAGAGGTAGTGTTCTACCTTCCGTGAGGCTGAAGCACAAAAGCTCGTCTTTTGGAAAGACAGAAAAATTCATGCAGCTGAAACTGGTCTTCCACTAGAGCCAATTTTTGGCAATGGTGTAATGAAGAAAAGATTAGAAGATTTAGCTGTAAAGAATGCCTATGCAGCAATTGATGCAGCTATCTATGGGCTGCAAATTGATCCAACTAAATCAAGTTTAAGAGCATGTAAATCTAATGTGCAATCTAAAGTATGGATGCAGGCACTAGATCAAATGGAATGTGGTAAAGCGCCAAAGAAGATTTGGCTAATGCCATTCAGTGCATTTGAGGAATAACTAGTTGGAAAGGACCCATAGATTCTTTTTCCACCTTTGCACATTTGGTTGGCGTTAATCATAAAGAAGCTTTGATTGAAGAAAAGAGAAGAAGAGAAGAAGAGAAGATAAACCAGGACCTTCCTTTTCTGGCCCTCCGAAACGGTAACTAGAAGAATGCATGAACAACCAAATCTTGCTGAAAATATAACCCCAGATCAAGAGATGGAAGATGTGACACAAACAAAGAAGATCGAAGGAAAGAAGAAAGGCAAGCAGCCAGGCTATAAATTACAATTTGACATAGAATCTGCAACTGATCTCAAACGAGTCTTAGAAGAATGAATTCTAGGAAGCAAAATTGAATTCACCTTAGGCGAAATTCTTGGAATTGCCAAACATGAATTCCATGATATAATTATTAATGTAATCAAAAGGAAAAGACAATATGTTGGTGATAGAGTTGAAGAAACTGTGCATGCTTTTTTGCAAGTTCTTCGAGTTTTTGTGCATGATAAAGAGAAGCTGACTTGACAAGGAATTCAACTTGAAGCAGTTAAAGAATTAATTGCAGCAATTGAAGCTAAAGATAAAGAAAGCATGAATGCAAAAATTAAAGAAGTGAAAGTTGAAAATGTAATGGTCGACTGGTCCAAACCAATTAGGTAGCCCACCTCTCAAAAAGAAGGCCGTCTACAGCACAAGCATGAGGAGAAAGAGGCTCGGTTCATTCCAAGAAGACACTACTCCCATACGCATTATTATTGGGCAAGAGCAACAATGGAGACAATCGTCAAAATCGAAGAAAAAGAAACACCATATATTGCACTCTTAGACCATGGCTCGGAGATAAACGTCATGGCAAGGAGTCTCTATGAAAGTGGCGGATGGCCCATAGATGTTGATCCAAGTTGGTGAATGAGAGTTGCAAACAACTCTTCTGGAGAGTTATATGCTGCATGTCCTAATGTGCAGGTAACTATTGGAGACATAAAAGACAATTTTCACTTTTTTGTTCAAAACTCTTGTAGTTACCCTATCATTCTTGGGCAACCTTACATTTCTGAAGCCCGCTTGGAAACAAAAGCTTTTGATGATGGTTCTTCCTATTCTCAAATCCACTTGTTGTGGGTTGATTAACTAGAAATTGGGAAGTACCAAGACTTCTACTTGCACTCGAGGAGCTACTCCTAACACCTAGCTTACTAGAACCACTGCCACTTATGCATAACAGGCTGCTCCTTTGAGGAGAATAGCATCTTACGATCTCCAACCGCTGTCTAGCCCTCTCAGCACGTTTTCCTTTTTGTATTTCGCCTTGAAGGTCCTTGTCAGAGGACATAAACCAATTATTTGGTCCCTAAAAACCTTAGATTCACAGATGGGACCTAAAATGAATCGGCACTGGCTATGGCACTAGCCGGACCTCATGCATACAACAGACAACCCCACCACACGGCCTCGCAGGCCAAGAGTATCTTTAGTCAGTTCATGTTTAAGCATACCATGAATTTAGATGAAGCCATCCTGGAAGAGCCGGTAGTGAAGAAGTTGGTGGACAAATGCAACCTCTGAAAATACATGGAAAAGGTCAGACAGGCTGTAGACTACAGCATGTATGTTGACTTCTTAAGGAGCTTTGATGAAGGTAAGAGCTGTGGCACGGTCACAGTAACGACTGGTGACCAAAAAAGAAGAATGCAAGTGCCTCTTAATGCAGTTATTGTCGAGAAAGCCCTAGGGCTTATGTCCAAGAAGGAGAGGCGCCCAAAAAGAGATGTGTATGCCATGATGGGAGTCAAAAAAGGGGACATGCACACGGGGGATGGAATCAGTTTGGGTGATATTCCAGACCCCACGATAAGGATGCAAGCTAAAATGGTCAACGCCCTTTTCTCAGAACACAGATACAATGCGCTAATGAATAGAATCAGGGTGCCATTGCTGGAAAGCATCACTACAGGAGTTCCAGAGGAGGTGGATTGGAACGGCTTTGTCCAGAAAACTATCAAGAGTTCAATCACGCTTCTGACTCCAGCCGCCGAAGCACCAGCTGGTGGGGAGTCTCCTGCCTCTACGACACGATCCGCAAGAAAAAAACCAGTTTCGAAAGCCTCTACAATCAGATACGGAGGTGTCCTGATAGCAATCATCGATGAGGCTATCAAGGATACCGGCATAGATGAAGATCAAGCTGTGCACCGAAGCTCACCTCACCGCGAGGAAGAAGGCTCGAGTGAAAAGACGGTAAGCGACAAAGGAGAGTCGAAAATACCACCGACTCAAGTGGCCAAACCATGAAAGCAAAGGAAGACCATGAGCAGCCACCACCACCACCACAAGCGGCCCCAGCAGTTGCCGAGCAGAATGTCGAAGAGGGTCTGGACTTTGAGCAAGATGCTAAAGAAGAGCAACAAAGAATGCCCAGTCTGCCTCTACCATACCTCCTACCTAAAGAGCCCAAAGATTCCCACATGCCCGAGCGCATTGTGGCAGCCAGAAGAAGAAGACAAGAACTAGTAGAGAAAGCCCAACGCAAAGCACGGTCACTGCCAAGACAATTCCCTGAAGAGCCAGTGCCACTACGGGGGGATTCCCATCCTATCAATTGGCCTCAGGAATTGGTCATATGGCATGAATGGGAGTTCCAGACGAGGCCATTTGAGCTTTCATTTGCTTATCCACACTCTCTGGACCATGCAACGCCTAGCCAAGATCAAGGATCTGGCTAATGATCTTGCAAACGGGTGGATAGAGGAAAGAAGCCTCATAATAACCAGATGGAGACAAGAGCCTGTAGATTACTGGCAGGACAAGGTAAACAGGGTTCCCAAAACCGTCCAAGGCTACGAGGCGCAGCTGAAGTGGCGGAGGAGGATTTGGGATACCAATTTTGATGCATGGACCGCCTTCTACAGCTCACTCCCTGAAGAACGCAACGACCCCATCTACATGCCTTACCCCCATAGGCATGGAGTTGACTATGATCGAAACATTCATGGGGATTTTGACTTTCCTAAGATATATAATGTTAATGCCCAGAGCCTTGAGGAATGCCTAGTCTTTAGGTTAGAGGATCTCCTCCCATGTATCAATCGCTTCCTCGCAGATTTTTTTTCTTGCCCGGATCCAGCCTTCTTAACCACCTGTAATTATCTTAGGCCTATCAAGTTCCTACTAATGCAAAGGCCCACAGCCGAGGAAGCCCGCCTCCCTCCACTCTTTTTTTACATCAACCTAGGGATAGATAGTAGAGCCATGACTAGATTGATGATGAGAGCAACCCTGCTTCCCTCCTTTTGCCTAGAAATCTTAGAAGATATGAATGATACCCACTTCACGAGGTGCAATCATCATTTCTTATCATCCACACCTCTGAAGGCCCGGGCCACTATTAAAGAATATCTACAAAGTCGCACATTCCTATCCCAATGCTTGCGACCACCTCGTAATCAGGTTGAAGGTGATAGGCATTAGCCAGTACATCTTCCGTGTATGCAATTCTTCAAAAAAAAAAAAAGCAAAGCACAAGAGCTCACTTCACTCACTACACCTAGGGTTCACACCTAGCCCCTCCCCCACTTCACACTTAGGGCACATCAAGGGCAAGACTTCCAGACCTGTCACCCTAAATTTTGCACTGCACCTTCAACGACACATAAACTAAGTCCTCAAGTGTGGGACACTACCAAGGGCTTACCCAAGGTTAGACCCATCTCCCAGTTCCACTACACATGCACTTACACCACACCGTGAGACAGACACACCCCTTAGGAAGTGCATAACTTTCTCTTGCAGGCTATGATCGTGACTCAGTGAATGGCTACCCAGCTAAAGAAGACCATCCACGACATCCACTAATGACAAGGAATTTTTCCATGAATTGGATAGGACACCACTACAGCAACTTTAGGAGCTTTTGCATACTCCAACAGTTGGATGGACCAACATGCTTGATGTAGCCGACCATCTACCTGGCTGATGGCTACCATCACTGAACCAAATCAAGCAGAAGGAAAACTCAATGATGGACCCACCATTGGCATAGATCTTAGAACCTCATATTCTCCAAATGATTAGAGATCCCCAGGTTCAACAGCCATCGCAAAATGGGAGGTACAACTGTGTGATAAATGGGAGGTCCAACAAATGATTTTGTCTAATGCATATCCCACCTCCTCACCTTTGTATATAATATTAAAAAGGGATACACAATCTCATGAGGGAAAATAAGAGAGTCCTAGTTCTATCTGAGACTTGAATCTTAATTAAAATGTAGTTGAGTATTGTAATATTTGTACAACGTTGAAAAATGAAAATGGTAAAAGTTAGATTAGTACCATAGCTTTTTTATTTTCTATTTCTTTTGATCAACTTTCCAAACTTATCAATTGCAGACACATGAAACATTTCCTTCATTGTACAAGTTATTGCACATTGTAAATGTTCAAGCATATAACTTTGCATGAGTCAAATCAAAGCTTAAATTTTTTTGAAAATTACATCATAGCCAATAGAGATATGAAACTTGAAAGCTAATCCATTTTTGCATCTTCTTGTTGCAACTCCTCAAATATTTATTAGAAGTGAGTTAGTGTATGAGTAAGACACTATTCAATGTTTGTGCTTGTTATCACTAGATTCATCTAAATCTTAATGTCTGTTGCAATGGCATTATTACTACCCTCAAAATGTTGATCCCTTCAAAGATTGATACCTATGTCTATGCATCATCAATATTGTATATCCATAGGGGTGTACCCTTCTCATAGTCATCACTCTCAAGAACTTTCAAGCTCCAATCATTACAATACATATACATCAACTTCTCATCCCTAGTTTTTAATAGTTTTTTTAAAATAGTATTGTGCAAGTATTTATGCATGCTCAAATTTTGCTATGACCGAATTGCACTAGTATATGCATTGCAAGGGGTCTCAAATGTGGACAAGTGTCCCCTCCATTCATGTTTGCTCTTTGCTCCTTGGCCATCTTCTACGCAAAGAGATTAGAGAAGGAGCATTCTATTAGGGAAAATGTGGACTCGTTTTTGGGCCCGCTAAGAAATGTATAGTCATCATCCTATCAAAAAGGGAGGTCATGTATCTCAAAACTATATCATGCAACATAATGTTGGAAAGGTCTTTATGAGAGGATTATAACACACCAACCTCTAAAAAATTTGGAGTTTTTATGCTCATGTTATGGCATTGCGCCAAAAAAGTTCCATATAACAAAAGCCTCACCCTCATTTGTCCTTATGGAATATTTCTTAGAGTCACGAAGAGCTTAAAAGGCCCAAAATTGAGTCCAAATTTTTAGTATGAAAATGTGTAACCACCTCACTATTATGTAGTCCCCGATGCTTTGGGTCTAACAAGTATACAACACTATGCAATAGTATATGGGTGGCAACTCACCTTCATTAGACATATTTTAGCCTTCCTTTGAGAAGACTTGAACGGTCTTTTCCATGGCTTTTGCAATGGAGACCTAGTTTCATTAGGGGAACCTAAACTTTGTTACACTATACACTATATCATCCACACTTTTACCATGTTTTCCACCCTTTCCTCTGTGCTCATCGTGTATAGTATGCATGAAGGGCATCATTGCATGATATGTATCAACCATAGACCACACACTCTTATCCTTTTTTAAATAATTAGAATGTAACTCGATAACTAAGCAAAGTTACTCACACAATTAGAATGTATCAACCATAGACCACACACTTTTCTTCCAGGAGAGTCACACAAAAACTCTCATGGGAGGGAGGTTTGATGGACACTTGCTTTATTCCTAGAGAAGTAACTTCCCCCTTCCTATTGTACTTAACTCTGTAGGGTTTGAAGTAAGGGGTGTTTAAGAGGCATTTGCCTAATTGACAATGTCACTAGCAACTCAAACATATCAACCACAACGCATGACACTCTTGTAGTGAAACCCCTCTGGAAAATGGAGTAGAGGAGCAAGAAAATGGAAGAAGGAGATAACCGAAAGGGCACAGGACAAAGGAAGAGCTAAAATGCCTAAGGTTAGACAATGGGGGTGAGTATGTATCACGTGCTTTTGAGCAGTTTTGTGATGAGCAGGGTATTAAGTGTCTGTTGACCGCCCCTTACACCCCTCCCCAGAATGGTATGGCTAAACGCATGAATAGGACCATTCAGGAAATGGTTCATAGCATGCTTAGCCAGGCTGGCTTATCGCAACACTTTTGGGCTAAGGCAGTTACTACTGCAATGTATCTCGTTAAGAGGTCACATAGCAGTGGCATTGACTTTCAGGTTGCAAAGGAGGTATGGACAGGCAAGCCCCCCTCTTATAATCATTTTCATGTCTTTGGATGTGAGGCATTCTGCCATGTGCCCAAGGACAAACGCAATAAGCTGGATCCTAAAAGTGTCAAATGCATTTTCATTGGTTATGGAGATGCAGGAGAGATGGTTACCGTCTATGGGATCCACATGCGCGAAAAGTGATCTGCAGCCATGATGTCATCTTTCATGAGGACAAAATGCATATGCAACCTGAGAAAGTGGTTGAGGTACGCAGAGTTATCTTTCAGGAGGAGCCACCTACTCCCGTTCAGCCCGCTCCACGGCCAGCTAGACAGCGTACATCATCACTTGATGCTCATGCCGCAGATGCTAGACATGCTGATGTTAGACAGGATGTCGGTCAGGCAGTAGAGCCTAGGTTGAGGCGTTCTACTAGAGATAGACGACCTCCTGACCATTTTGCACCCTCTATGGATTATGTACTGGTTTACAGATGCAAGAGAACCTCTCACTTATGATGAGGCTATGCACAGGGGTGATTGTCACTCTTGGGAGAGGGCTATGTAATCTAAGCTTAACTCGTTGCACAAGAATTAAACTTGGGATTTGGTTTCCTTGCCTCAGGGTAAGAAGGCTTTACCATACAAGTGGGTGTACAAGCTAAAAAGTATCCCTGGACACCCCAAGCTAGCATACAAGGCTATATTGGTTGCTAAGGGTTTTAAGCAGGAGCATGGTGTTGACTTTGATGAAGTCTTTTCTCATGTGGTCAAGATGACCACCCTACGCTTAGTGTTGGCCTTAGTTGCACAGCTTGACCTGGACTTATACCAAATGGATGTCAAGACTGCTTTTTTACATGGGGACTTGCATGATGAGATTTACATGGAGTAGCCTAAAGGCTTTGCAGACCCTGGTAGGAAATACCTAGTGTGCAAGCTAAAGAAGAGTCTATATGGATTGAAGCAAGCACCTTGAGAATCGTACCATAAGTTTGATGCATTCATGCAGACACAGGGCTACAACCATAGTACTATGGATCCATGATTGTACACGAAGAAAGCTCATGACGGTACTAATTTTGGTACTCTATGTGGATGACATGCTTTTAGCAGGGACAGCTCATGAGGAGCTAGATACTCTTAAGGCTTAGCTCAAGAAGAGATTTGAGATGAAAGATCTGGGATAGGCCTCTCATATACTTGGTATGTGCATTACGCGCCATAGATCTTAGGGACTACTCTATCTGTCAACAAAGTGAGTACATTCATAAAGTCCGTGAGCGCTTCCGTATATAGGATGTTAAGCCTATTAGTTGTCCATTACCTTCTCATGTGAAGGTTTCATAGGCCGATTGTTCGCAGACATATGAGTAGAGGGCCAGGATGGCCAAGATTCCCTATACATCAGCCGTAGGCAGTCTTATGTATGCCATGATAGCCACCCATCCAGATATTGCTTTTGCAGTTGGGGTTGTGGCACGTTGTATGGCTACACCTGGCAAGAAACATTGGGATGCCGTGAAGGGTATCGTGAGGTACCTTAAGGGCACAGCAAGTATGTGTCTTTGTTATGGTAGCCAGGATACAGAAGTCGTGGGGTACACTGACTCTGATTATGCAGGACATGCAGATAGTAGAAAGTCCACTTCTAGTTATGAGTTCACTTATGCTAGAGGAGCTATCTCTTGGATGTCCAAGGCACAGAAGTGTATGGCCCTTTCTACTATAGAGACCGAGTATATTGCAGCCAGAGAGGCTTGCAAGGAGGCTATTTGGTTAGGTCGTTTGATTGCAGACCTTGGTATGGCAGATGTTATGCCTACACTGCATTTGGATTCTATGAGCACCATTCAATTGGCCAAGAATCGGGCTTCCATACGAAGAGAAACATATTGAGATGAGGTATCACTTCATTCGTGAGGTCATTGAGGACAGGTCTGTTGACCTTGTCAAGATTCTGACTGAGTAGAATCCTACAGACTTGCTCATGAAGAGCCTCACTACCGAGTGCTTTGCCTTTCTCAGAAGATTGATGGGCATTGGATGAGATGACGTCTTTTTCCTCATCCTGTTGTACATGTTGTACTGTCTTTTCTTTTTTCTCTCTCATTGGGGAAGATTCGTCTTTAAGTGGGAGGTTGTTGGGGGTAAAGGTGCCTCCGCCTAGCCACCTGTGTATTACTACACTGACAATACCCACCACTGCACACTGCAAGTGGTGGGCGCCCATCACAGTCACTTATTCTTTATTCTTTTAGTGATAGTTTGAATAAAGGAAGGCCTGACCACACATTGTGGTTGTTGGAGTTCCCACTTTTGAGACTCTCTCTCTCTTGGCTTATGCTCTCCATCCGTCATAGCTCTCACAGCCAAGCTTCTTCCTCCTGGGTTCCACTTGCCTTTCAATAATTGGGAGGATCAACTTACAAAGGCCCTCTAGGCATATAGAACCTCCCATAAGGCTACTACATGACAAACCCCTTTCCAATTGGCTTATGGTACATAGGCCATCTTCCCTATTGAACTGGAATTGTCCTCTTTGCATATGGCTATCAAAGAGTGCTTGGGAGATGATGAGTCCTTGCAATGCCGTCTCTTGCACTTGGAATGTCTGGATGAGACTCAAAGGATGGCCCTAGAATAGTGCATAAAAATGATACAAGCTCGATGAAAGGCCTATCATGATAGCTTCATCAAGCAAAAGGAGTTTACGGAGGATGACATAGTCCTTGCTTATGATTCAAGATTTGGCAAGTTTTTAGGAAAGCTTCAACAACAATGGATGGAACCCTATAAGGTGCTTGCTGATGTCAACCCTAATGGCTATATCGTATAAGTACAAATAATTGATGCTTCTAACGATCCCTTCCTAATTAATGGTTATTTCCTAGAGAAGTATTACTCTCCGTGCAGATCCGGACAATCACTGCCCCGACAGCCCCTTCATTCTTTACAAGTCGATCAGTAAGGCTTTACCTATTGCTCCTGATAGCCCTCATGCTTATCCTGATGAGGTGACCTTGTTTTTCTAACTCCTCACAGCCACCTCTAACCACAACATTGCTCCCTTTCTACATGATCTAGCAGAGGTGGCGAGGATGGTTCTGATACATGGTGTTCTTGCCATTCTTCTCTTTCAAAAGAAGAAAAAATATATATATCAATCATGGGAGAAAAAGACTTTGGTCCCTATCATGCCGACCTACTCTTTGAGAAAATGTGGAAACACCCTTGGGAGTAGGGAAAAAGAAAAAGAAAATAAAAAACAAAACTATTATGGGAGAAAAGGAAACAATTTCTTGTCATAACAGGCCTCGTTCCGAGAAAAGATGGGGCACACCCTTGGAAGGAAAGTTGACTGTGGAAAAGGTGGTAACGCCTCGTAGTCTAGAATAGCTGAAGCATTTGTTGATCTTTCCAAAGGAATTCCAAAGCCACCTCCCTTGGTGCACTGAATCTTGCAACTCCATTAGTGCTTCTAACTCCTACAACATATGATATCTTTTATATACAATCCAAGTATCAGACTTGTTGACTACCTCCCTGGGTACGCCTCTTCATCAAACTAATACAAGTTGACATTATCAACCAGACAAAGCTAATCTTCATCAACAAACCTTGAGCGATGTGAGCTTTCATCCTAACTAGATGGGATTGTGAGTATGGGTTGCCCCTTGTAATCACTACTAACATAGCATGAGATAGAGGGTGGGGTGAGTGACTAGTCCTTGCCCTTTATATCTATTGGAGTTGAGATATGTGAACGGAGTGTTGCACGCACAAGATGGGCCTCTCAATGCACAATGACAAACTGTTCCTATGCACGGCACTATAAAGACTCCCTGACCTTCCTTCTTGCACCGTATGCCAACATAGGGTAGCGGGATGCACTATTGCACCATCAATTGCACACAAGAAGGCATACAACCTTCGCACAAGTGGCAATGAGACTTACATTAATGGATGTGAGAAACTCGGTTGCCCTCCTATAATCCTCACAGAGCATGAGATAGAGGGGGGCTGAGTGTGATTGATTTCCCCTTCATCAACTAAGAGGTGAGCATTGAGGGATGTTACGACTATTGGAGACAAGTACGTTCTCGTTTCCTATGCACACATGGGATGAGCCTCCTCTGCCATCACTATACACATCATTTTGTTCGGTGCACTATACTATAAGGTTCCCTTGCTTTCCCTCTTGCACTTATGCCCAGTGAGTTGGGATGCACCAAGGCACCATCAATTGTGCACACTGCTATACTCCCTCTAAACCACTCCTCCTGTCAATTTCTAAATCGGATGTAAGATATGGGTTTCAACCCTTCCTATCAAGTGACATAAGTCATGGGGCGAGCAACTGCTCTATCATTCCAACATGAGTGATTGTCGAGATTGAATGATGTATACTTCGCCATCGACAATTCAACCAATGCTTCATCAACAATGCTACCTCCCTGGGTACTATTGTGTGGTCCCTACCATGCTAGACAAGTGGGATATGGCAAGCCATGGTACCTCTCGTCAACAACTGCGATCCTTCACGTGCCAACGACGGTTCATCTCCTCAACCATTTGCAACTTGGACCAAGTTTTTCTAACCCTTCACCTTTTGTTTACAAGAGTTGGTCATGTTTTAAGTATGGGGACATATGGGTATGAGTCATGGTTAAATGTTAAGCCCTTGTTGAGTAGTCAATCCGATCTATTTAGGTCTTAAGTGTGGGGACGCATACCTTTATAAAAACATCCCTATCTAATCATTCATGCATACCATATCTCCTACTCTTGCCCTAATGGGGTCCCTTCCCCACCCACCCATCATGGGTCTATTCCTTGTTTGTTTGGCTTTATCCTTCGTTTTGTCGCTTTTCCATGGGAATGCACCCTATGTTCCTCGAAATTGAAATTTGATGTTATCACCCTATTTGTTCCTTTGAACTAGCCACTTTTTCATTTTTCCAGCCCTCAATTTCGAGTAACAGTTCATGAGTTATTAATTTTTGAAGCATTTTTTTACCAATTTGGCGTGTTTCCATGCAAACACGTCTTTTCACCTCAGACAACAATCTACTGTAACAACCCCGACCTACACCTTCTCCTTGATAATTTTTTTAAAAACTGCCCATCCTTTCTGATGCACCGTTTGTCCATTATTAATTTTTCCATACTTTCGGGTCTTCTCGCGAGTGATTTTGGTTCTTTTTCCATATGAACCTACCCTATTCACCTTGGAATTCAATTTTGATTAGATAGCCTTATGAAGCTTGTTCCTATGCATAATTTTTATTTTTCCTCCGTCATGTTTCGATCCACCGATTTTATGTTATTATTTTTAAACATGTTTTTATACTTGTTTTCTCTATTTTTTCCATGCGAATGCACCCTATTGCCTCTAAAACCACGTTCTACTTTACCGATCCTATCTCCCACTTCCCTATGGATATTTTTTATGTTCATTCTTCTTTATTTAAATTTTTGGATATTTAAATATTAATTTTTATTGCCATTTTCAAGTGTATTTTATCATTTTTTCCATGCGCATGGGTCCTCTTCTCATCAAAACAGTGTTTTAATGTGACACGCCAATTCATCATACTAACTCAAATATTTTTCCTTTTGTTTTCCCTTCATTTTGGTCGACGGATTTTCTGATATTAATTCTCGTGTGTGTTTCTCGCTCGGTTTTCTCCTTTTTCCCATGTGAATGCCCCAATGAGTTCCAAATTTTCCAAAAAAATCTTTTGGGGCTCATTGGGGTTTCATTGTGAGCTTTTAGACACACACATACGCGCACACACACACACACACACACACACTCTCTCTCTCTCTCTCTCTCTCTCTCTCTCTCTCTCTCTCTCTCTCTCTCTCTCTCTCTCTCTCTCTCTCTCTCTCTCTCTCTCTCTCTCTCTCTCTCTCTCTCTCTCTCTCTCTCTCTCTCGTGTATCGTACCTATGATAATGTTCGTGTATTAGAGTTTTTGTATGTAATTGTGTTTTTATGGGATAGTGGATGAAATAGGTTGTATATGTAGTTAGATAATGTCCTCACCTATGTGTGATTTTAACAAAAATTTGTAATGTTTTTGCATTTTTTAAACTTGAAATCATCATGCAATTTATGTTACACTTCCCAGTTTCAATGATACATAAATAAATAAAAAATTTAATAGAATGTGTACAATCTAATTTGAAACTAAGAATATATGTAGCATTTAGCAGCACTAAATATAGAATGCAACACCAACTCTTTCATGAAAATAACAAATTTCAATATTAGTTAGCTTATTGTTATTATATTAAGTCCTTGGATTTTCAATCACACTACATCCACATGAGGTACAACACTAGATTTCTCTTGTCATCACACACACACACACTCTCTCTCTCTCTCTCTCTCTCTCTCTCTCTCTCTCTCTCTCTCTCTCTCTCTCTCTCTCTCTCTCTCTCTCTCTCTCTCTCTCTCTCTAATACATATTATGTTAACATTATTATATTCATGGTCTTGGACTTGTGAGTCTATAATAATGGACTAACTTGGACCCATGAGTCGTGTGTGTGTGAGTGAAAAATTAACAATTAACACTATTGTGTGTGTGGTGTGCTTATTGATTGTGTTTGTAAGTTTTTACAAGTTATTTTTTTAGGGTGTAAGGTTAAGCATTATCTACCATGCTCATATAATTGTCTTTCTCTCTTGCATAGTTCTCAAATATTGTAAGAATGGTCCTCAATGTGACCAAAGCATTTCACAATTGCTTGATAGAAGCCATCTTGTCCAATACAAATGATCAAATAGAGCATATCAACAGTAATCGAGTTGCACTTGTCAACTTTTATAACCAAGCCTATGTTGTGATATACAGACAATGCTTCAAGAATAAGGGTGTCCAGATATGGTTGCTAATGCACTTTAGGACCCTAGAAAAAACCTACATCTTCGCCACATGCTACTTGGCAATGCCACAAAGATGTTGAAGACCTTAGGAAGCTATGATATATAACTCCATTGAAGGAGAAACTAGTACTATGAAATGCAAAATGGAGGGAGGAGATAGTGCATGCAAAGAGGGTGAAGGACATGTTTGGTCCAGCCTTCCTTTTAAAGCATCTCAAGAAGCCCACTATCCATCCAGGGTTGGGACATTGATGCACATGCTCAAGGATCACTAGTACACACATAGTATTAGCATCCCCTTCAATGTACTAAATCCGTCAAGGTCCTTGGGCAAAGTGTCTTCGAGAAATGCTTAAAAGTCATAATAAATACTATTAGCTACTTTTCCTCAAACATCAAATCTATGTGAAGATATATAAGGGCTTCGACAACACAAAACTACAACAATTTTAGGTAGAGCAAGGGATGCAAAAGGTCAATGCATTGATAGTTCGCTACAATGCTTTCACTTTATGAGCCAACTTATGTAACTTTTTTCCCTCTCTTCCAATGGTGGGATGCTAAATTATGTTTTGATGTGGGGCCTATATCATGATTGTAAGCACATAAGAACAATTAAGTGTCTACAAAAGCCTCTATTGGTTTTAGACTAGATCTAGACATGGTCCCCAACAAAGAGAAGAGGGCCAGAATCTTGGGGATGATCAACAAAATGCCATGGATCATTCATGCCTTGGTGGATGGAATAAAGGCTCTACATAATACCAACATTATCCATTTTGAATTGCATGCAAACATTCTTGTACAAGACTTTACTAAAGACAATACCCCTAGGTTGGCATACTTGATTAGGGTCTAGTGCTCATATTAAGCATCATATAGCACAAATGTATTGGGTATACAAATATAGAAAGGCTAAAATTGATATAGTTCAAAGGGTTGGCTTGCATTTAGATTTGATGAAGTTTAGACTAAGGAAGATAGTAGCATAGGTTTTCTAGGTGCTATCTTTTACATCACTACAATATGCATGGTGAAAAGCATAATAAGATATGATTGTGCACATGGAACACAATGCTATTTTTCTTTTGTGTATGCACTTTAGAGCATTCCATCTTACACATGGAAAAAGCATAAAAGATGGTATTTTAATAAACCTATTGGATGCATAGCAATTGTTTGAAAAACACGTTGACCCATGCAAAGTGGAAGAGGATCCCTAGCTGTAGATTAGTGAATTTATTCTTGGGGGAAAGATTATATGAGGTTATGAAAAGTCTCTTGGAACAATAAATATTAAGAGAGAAGTATGTCATGATGTTTTATATATTTTATATTGTTGCATCCTGATGCCAATCCCAGGGGTGTAAGAAAGTTGTAGGGGCCACAGCAGTTAGCTAAGGGGTGCCTTTTATGTATGTGATTCAAGGTGAGATAGTCACCTACATGTGAGAAACTCCCTTGCTTGGAGTTGAGAGGGGTAATTAGTTGGACTACAATTCGAAATTGCATCTACAAATGCATCAATTAGAATAAGGTTTGTTGGGAAGTAGGCAACACAATATTTTTTGCATGATAGAGATATAAGTATGAATATACTTGATGTTGTACATATAGATATTTGGGGGCTTATATAGAATGTATCTCTTCGTGGTAGAAAACACTTTGTTACATTTATTAATGATTCTAGAAATCTATGGGTATATTTCAATGAAGGAAAAGAGTGAAGCATTTGAGCACTTCAAAACTTTCAAGGTTATCATTGAAACTGAAATGAACTTGAAAATTGTGCTTGAGGTCAAATACAGGGGGAGAATATCTCTCTAATGAATTAGTGATTTTTTTAGGTTTCTTGGGATAAAGCGACATTTTACGTATAGATATATCCCACAATGAAATGGGGTTGTGGAAAGGAAAAATAAGCATATTCTAGAAGTTGCATAGGCATTGATGTGGCTAAAGAGAATATGCCTAAGTTTATTTATTTTGAGGCTGTTCGTAGTATTTTCTATATTATAAATACAACTTAGAAAGCTACTTTCATTACATGACCCTTGAATAATGTTTTATAGGCAAGAAGCTTGATGTGTCACTATTGAAGTATTTGGTTGTATTACATATATTCATGAGTTGGATGAGTTGAGGAAAATATTGGACCCAAAGGATGAAAAATATATATTTATTGTATATACTATTGAGAAGAAAGGGTATTATTGTTCTAATCTCGTCTCAATGATGAGTTTAGAGTGAGCCCCAATGATGTTATTTTTTATGAGATGAGTGGTTGTTATGAATTTAGTGGAGATGCATTGAATGATGATGATGATCATGATAGTCATGTGTAAATAGAAAAGTAAGAATCACAAACACTAAGTGGACCAAATACATCATATGGAATTATATCTACAGTTAAAGTCCTTAATCTAGGAGACTGAATAGCCCCACATCTTCAGGTGCATCTACTAGTGTTGTAGGTAATGACAAAAGGAAGAAGAATGTATCAAATGGTAATGATGCATCTATTAGTTATTTAGTGCTTGATGGAGACTTTAGTTAGTCAAAGAGTTTGGATGATGAGCTTGGTATTCCTTTAGTTAGGACATTAAGTGTACAGAAAGCACATGGTAATGTAAAGGCTCCATTGAGTGATTTAGTGTCATGCATATTTATTAAGGTGAGATAGGCTATTGGAAATCTGGTTTTGAGGGCTGTATAGCTCACCATTATGCTTGGTAGTTGAGGATATTGAGCCTTCTTGTTTTGAGGAGGCTATTGGTTATACTCATTGGAACGTAGCAATGGATGAGGAGATGGTTGCAATATAGACCAAGAAGACTTGGGATCTAGTATTATTTCCTAAGTATAAGAAAGTTATTGCATGTAAGTGGGTCTATAAAATAAATCATAATATAGATGGTTTTGCTAGCAAGTATAAGGCCAAGTATAAGTTTGATTCCAAGGATAACAATTGTTAGATGCGTGATTGCTTTGGTAGCAACAAAAGATTGGAGTTTGCAACAACAAATGGATGTGAAGAGTGCTTTCTTGTATGGTGATCTGCAAGAAGTGGTGTATATGGAGCAACCAACAAGTTATGAGGATTTAGAGTATCCCATGTATATGTGTGGATTAAAGGAGGCATTGTATGTGCTAAAGTAAGAACCTAGAGCATGGTTTGAAAAGATCAAAGAGTATCTTATCAACAACACTGGTCTTTGTGTTTTTGATGCAAATCACTCACTTTGTGTGAGAAAGGGTGATGTAGGCTTGGTCGTTGTAATCATCTATGTGGATGACTTGATTGTTACAAGTGATATTGACAATGGGATTGCTACTATCAAGGGACCTTTGAAGCATCAATTTGAGATGAGGGATTTGTGTGAGCGAATATATTTTATTGGTATTGAGGTAATTAGATATGTTAATGTATTTGGTTGTTCCAAAGACAATATAGCTTGGAATATTGTCTAAGTATGGTATGATAGAAAGTTGAATGTTGATATTGGAGATGAGATAGAAGGCCCAACTATGCTTAGGAGGATAGTAGGGATTTTCACAAGGCCATACTTAAACTATGTTGTTGGGCTTATGAGTCAATTATGTAGGTATCTTGGAAGCCTCGTTTTGATTACAATTAGACATATATTGAATTCATGTTTTCTATTGGTAGTGCACCGATCACTAAGAGCAACAAAAAACAACCTATAGTTGCTTTATCAAGTATAGAGATTGAGTATAGAGGCAACATGTGAGGTAGTGTGGCTGCAAAAGTTGTTGGGTCTTTTGGATGTGCATGCATATGGTCTAATTATCATTCATTATGATAGTACGAGCAATGTATAGTTGGCTATGAACCATGTGTTTCATGTTAGGACCAAAAAAAATTTGAGGTGCAGTACCATTTTTGAGACAAAATGTACTTTTAGGTAATATAAATTTGGTATATGTTAACACACATGGTTAGGTAGTTGACATTTTCATGAAGGCATTGGGTATAAAGAAGCTTCAAAGATTTTGAAGCCTACTTGGAGTTACAAAGATGTAGTTGAACTTGAGGGGGGAGTGTTGAGATGGCAAGATCAACTTATGTCAACATTGATGATGAACCACCTAGTTAGGTGGATCCCCACATCTACACTTACCATGTCGATGGTTATTATGATCTTCACATGGCCATTAACTTGGTACTTATTGGATTTGGTTAGTTACACCTACCTAGAACTAGCATAGTTATAGTGCATGTCGATTAGTAAAGTTAGTTATGCACTATTTGACTAAGTAGGCCACTTTCTTTATGTTATATCTTATCTATACTTTGTGTACCTTGTATTGTGTGAGATAGAAGAAAAGGAAGCCAGCAAGAAAACATTTTGGCTTCTGTCTCTCTTCTTTTGTTCTTGAGTAAGCTTTTGCTTGCATGTATTATGTCTATTTGATGTAGCAATTCAAACAAGTCTTCCCACTATGTGATTCATGACATGCACCAAATGCCCCCACGCCCACGGTCAATATCTCTATGGGTGTGATTCAACCAATTGGATAAGGCAACACGCCTTACTTTCTACCTTACAAGCACGACATGGATCTTACTTGCATCATCCAACAAATGATTTTGTCTAATGCATATCCCACCTCCTCACCTTTGTATATAATATTAAAAAGGGATACACAATCTCATGAGGGAAAATAAGAGAGTCCTAGTTCTATCTGAGACTTGAATCTTAATTAAAATGTAGTTGAGTATTGTAATATTTGTACAACGTTGAAAAATGAAAATGGTAAAAGTTAGATTAGTACCATAGCTTTTTTATTTTCTATTTCTTTTGATCAACTTTCCAAACTTATCAATTGCAGACACATGAAACATTTCCTTCATTGTACAAGTTATTGCACATTGTAAATGTTCAAGCATATAACTTTGCATGAGTCAAATCAAAGCTTAAATTTTTTTGAAAATTACATCATAGCCAATAGAGATATGAAACTTGAAAGCTAATCCATTTTTGCATCTTCTTGTTGCAACTCCTCAAATATTTATTAGAAGTGAGTTAGTGTATGAGTAAGACACTATTCAATGTTTGTGCTTGTTATCACTAGATTCATCTAAATCTTAATGTCTGTTGCAATGGCATTATTACTACCCTCAAAATGTTGATCCCTTCAAAGATTGATACCTATGTCTATGCATCATCAATATTGTATATCCATAGGGGTGTACCCTTCTCATAGTCATCACTCTCAAGAACTTTCAAGCTCCAATCATTACAATACATATACATCAACTTCTCATCCCTAGTTTTTAATAGTTTTTTTAAAATAGTATTGTGCAAGTATTTATGCATGCTCAAATTTTGCTATGACCGAATTGCACTAGTATATGCATTGCAAGGGGTCTCAAATGTGGACAAGTGTCCCCTCCATTCATGTTTGCTCTTTGCTCCTTGGCCATCTTCTACGCAAAGAGATTAGAGAAGGAGCATTCTATTAGGGAAAATGTGGACTCGTTTTTGGGCCCGCTAAGAAATGTATAGTCATCATCCTATCAAAAAGGGAGGTCATGTATCTCAAAACTATATCATGCAACATAATGTTGGAAAGGTCTTTATGAGAGGATTATAACACACCAACCTCTAAAAAATTTGGAGTTTTTATGCTCATGTTATGGCATTGCGCCAAAAAAGTTCCATATAACAAAAGCCTCACCCTCATTTGTCCTTATGGAATATTTCTTAGAGTCACGAAGAGCTTAAAAGGCCCAAAATTGAGTCCAAATTTTTAGTATGAAAATGTGTAACCACCTCACTATTATGTAGTCCCCGATGCTTTGGGTCTAACAAGTATACAACACTATGCAATAGTATATGGGTGGCAACTCACCTTCATTAGACATATTTTAGCCTTCCTTTGAGAAGACTTGAACGGTCTTTTCCATGGCTTTTGCAATGGAGACCTAGTTTCATTAGGGGAACCTAAACTTTGTTACACTATACACTATATCATCCACACTTTTACCATGTTTTCCACCCTTTCCTCTGTGCTCATCGTGTATAGTATGCATGAAGGGCATCATTGCATGATATGTATCAACCATAGACCACACACTCTTATCCTTTTTTAAATAATTAGAATGTAACTCGATAACTAAGCAAAGTTACTCACACAATTAGAATGTATCAACCATAGACCACACACTTTTCTTCCAGGAGAGTCACACAAAAACTCTCATGGGAGGGAGGTTTGATGGACACTTGCTTTATTCCTAGAGAAGTAACTTCCCCCTTCCTATTGTACTTAACTCTGTAGGGTTTGAAGTAAGGGGTGTTTAAGAGGCATTTGCCTAATTGACAATGTCACTAGCAACTCAAACATATCAACCACAACGCATGACACTCTTGTAGTGAAACCCCTCTTACTTTCATAATGCTCTTAAATGGCTTTAGCTACTTGTTTGGTGACTACGTTCTGGCACACACACATGGAATTCTTCATACTACTAAGAAAGTGATCATTATGCGAGTTGTACTAGAAGCCTTCACAATGTGACAAAAATTACACTCCCAATACATATATCGGCCCAATAAGTTTTTTGCAAATTTCGACTCTATCCTTGGTGACTTTTTTTAACAATTGGGACTTGACTATGCATTATATTGGTTAGAGAAAGAATCATTATGCATGGGAATTGGTGACCTCATATTGTTGGAGACTGCAATGCATGTGGAGTTAACAAGTAAGTGATCAATGATCACTGATGTGTTACACTACTAGCCACATCAAATGTTTAGAGAAAGCACAAAATAGGCAAACAAGCAATACAATAATTCATTGAACAATCAATCGTTTAAACTTTATGCATAAACATGTAAAATTAAGTGCAATTAAAAATCAAAATGTATACAATCACATGTGAATGCTATGACTCCATTTCAATAGCTATATGGGCACACTGCTCATTTTTTAAATTGAAGTGAAAATTTGTAATCAATGAATGTTTTGCATATATAGCTTGATTTGATTTTGAATCTTTGATCTAGTTATAATAAACACCTAATGCATGTGTTATGGATAGCAAAATACACAAGTAAGTAAGCACGCAATAATAATGTTCGAATGATTGGAAATACCTGGAGATGGTTGTGGTAAGCATGAGATTCAATTAAAAAATCGCAAGCTTACCTCAGATGCTTGGGAATGGAAGTGAGAGCTTATTTCTCAATAAATGGCTTGTTGAGAGGCCCTTCCTAGTCAAGATCTGGACTCAAATAGGGTTGTCCATTGAGCCTATTTGTTTGTACATTGGATAGCCTAGCTAAAAATGGCAATGGAAGGGATTAGGTATTGAAACAACCAATTAGTTGGTCATGGGTTCATGGACGATTTACTCATGATGCTAAATGCTAGAAAAGAGAACTTAGAGAAGGCATTGGAAACTCTAAACTTGTATGAAAGAGGTTTGGGATTCTGCATCAACATAACTAAATCCTTCCTAATTAGTGTTATTGAACAAGAATCATTAAATCTTGGATGGAGAAGCATAGTAGTCACAAGGGTGAAGTTGTTTAGGTATGTGGGCTTTCCAGTAAGAGTGGGAGCAAGTTAAGGTTGCAAGGAAGCTTGGGCGATGGATAGAGTCAAGAAAAAGATCCGATAGCTAGTCATCTACTACATGACTATTGCACATCAAGCTTAAAACACTCAAACTATTTGTATTTCTTGCAATGAGGTATTACTTGACATTAATTGCTTGGACCATGGTGACACAAAAGGACTAGGACTTGACTGTGTGTAGATTTCTATGGGGGAAATAAGGGAAAGACAAATATATTGCATCTATTGTGCTAGAGTACCTAAAAAGGCATCATGAGGAGGGAGAACTTCAACTCATGAATATTCCTAAAGAAGCACTTAAAAGTAGGACCAAAATCCTAAAAAGATGCAAATAAAATAATGCTAAAAAGGCATTGTGAGGAGGGAGAACTTCAACTCATGAATATTGCTAAAGAAACACTTAAAAGTAAGGCCAAAATCCTAAAAATTTTCAAATAACATAATGCTCCCTAGGTGCTCTATTCTAGAGGAATAAGAAGTTTGTGTAGGCTAGAAGCTTAGCAACAATAAATTATTATGTCACAAGCATTGATTATGGCTAAGCTGATTGTAGTGAGATAAGGAGTTTAACTAATGATCTAATGATCAGTGTAGCGTCCTTTGAGATGCTAAGTGGGTCTCATGTCATACATGGCAGTTGTCTTGAGAAGAATGGGGAAATTCCTAGTAAAGTATGGATTCCACAAGGTGGAGCATAGGATTCCTTGCAACCATGGGAGCAATATTTATGCATTAAACTCATTTATTCTCACCTTGAATGTGGTACCCACACACTTAAGTAGCAAAGGAAGGGGGAAGTGGTAGAACTATTGGAAAAACCAAGGATTTCATTTCATGATGGATAAAGTCCTCATCACAAAGTTGGAATTAGAAAGAATAGAGTGGAATAGATATCTTTAAGAATGGAAGTTCCGGAGGTGTGACTGGCGGTAGGGAGGCACACAGAAATTCAATACTTCGACTATAGGAGCGACCTTGGCTAGTCTGATTATCTATTCAAGAAAGGCAATCAATGAATGCCTAAACTCAAAAATCCTTACATTCACGAGAGGAAGAGAGTAGCCTGATTTGACGAGGATCAATAGGGATTGGAATGTAAATAATATATTCTTTAGCCTTACAAGGATCTTTGGTTTCTAAAGCTTCAATTGAAGGACAAGATGTATTCTTGGAAAGTTATGAAGGGTATATTCTTCATTGTAATGAAGTTGAAAAATAAGGGTTTGTTTGAATGAAGGTGTTTGTGTGGAGAGGACTAATCTTTGTTGTAGCTCTTCTCAAATGGATGCATTGCAACTAATGCATGGAATGACATATTGCCTCATCTAGGCTTTCACAGGCCTAATAATTGTAGTCTAGTGTTCTGCATATTTGGGCTTTAATGAGGCAACATAAAATCACATTGTTTGGATCCCACATAATCAAATTCTTAACTCTATAGCCTATTTAGGAAGTAAGGAGAGAGAAGGTTTTTGGAGGAAGAAACATAGAAGTCAATTGTCTATGGTAGCCAATAAGGCTAAATGGTTATGGAATTATTCTTGTATTTTGGGTAAGTTTAATAGAAGTGACCTTGCAAAACTAGTAGCCATGTTTGGCTAATGTCCAAGTTGTATTAAAAAAATCATCACTATATCATAATACTTAACTCTTTGTGCATCTAATAATAATAATCTAATTGTTTTTATACCTTACAAATATGCACAAACACGTGTATGTACATATACTTATATTGCATAAGTAACTATATTTATATGCCTACAAGCTTTGAACATAATAAAATTTAAGACCTAGAAAATTGCAAACGAAATGATGAAATTAAATGCAACTTGTAAGCAATGAGTGTGATATTAGAACACATGGTAAAAAATAATGACCAACAAATGATGATGAACTAATTTTGCCCAGTGAGGGACAAAATAGTACAATTAGCACTAAATAACAACTAAACTATGAGAATTGACATTACCCAAGCTAGGATGTTAGTCCATTAAAAAAAAGATCACGCACATTGTATTGCTACTGTCTAATCTAGCACTTTAGCTCTAGGATAAGTGCACTCCACAATAGGAGCAAATACCCAAGATATAAAGGACTTTGTGATTGTCCCAAGACTCAAAGTGTCTCCAAAAACAAGAATGCTACAAGATTAGTAAGCAATCAAGAATTACCTCTTGATCACATTCAAATAAGCATCCCAATCAAGTTTACCACATGATTTGGTTCTTTGTCTTTAAGTATCTTTGTGCAAAGTATGAAACTTGGCTCATCAAAAGATTCTCAAAACTATTTACTCAATACATAGGATACTCTCAAGGTATTGTCTTAGTCTCATAAGAAAGTTCTACACCTAAGAAGTATGCACTCCCTAAGAGACTCACCCAACAACTAGAAATAAAAACAAATATGACTAGGATCCTCTATGTTTAGAGGTTTTTTTCCATGTCTAGTAGGCTCGCTTGGCTTTTTCAATAGCTCCATGAGATAGTTAAAAAACTTGAAAAGCCCAATGAGCCTATCGAGATGCGAGAAAATTTGGTGGGTTGACTGCCATAGCCAATTCTACTTGATTAATGTTAATTTTAATGTTATTAACATATAATATTAGTGCTAATAACATGTTATTATTATGGGATCACAAAATTATAATCACATTATCACGATCCCTGAATGGGACAAATGGAATGGCTATCTCCTTGAGTTTGTTGCTTCTTTTTCTTCTCAATCCAATTCTCTTGAAAGTTGAAAGTGTTGCGGGCAAAAAAAGCTTTGTCAACTTACAAAAATATAATCACATACTGGTTGTATTTTATCATATATTAATGCCAGGAGGCATATTCCACCGTGGATTCTGTAAAATTATATTTGTTGCCGGGGCTCATATACAAGGTGGATTCCTTGTGCGAAAAGTCGATAAGGACACTTGTCCTTTTCGGGCGTATCGTTAATTTAATATGCAAGTGGGTGATTCTATAGCGGGTGATTCCGCAAAATACATATTTAAATTAATGGACATTTATGAGTTTAGAGTGCGTACTCGTAATAAATTAAGGTTAGGATTGAGTTCTAACCAATTTATTTATTATGTAGCTGAAGATTGCTAGGTATTCACTTTTGTTAGTTTAATTTTATTATTTTCTAACAATTGTGATTGCTTTAGTTGATGTGTAGAGCAGGCAGCGGTGGCGTTGGGAAGCACTAGGCGATAGCGTGTATTCAAGTTATTTAGAAGAAATTATCATTTTGATGGGCGTGCATCTTAGGTATGGAGCCAATATTTATTTTGACGTGCTTATGTATTGAAGCGCTTGACATTTATTTATTATTTTGTATGCGCATGGACGCACGATTTAAATATTTGTTATTGGACATTGTATTTGGACACAACCCAAATCTTTGGGTGCCCAACCGCTTTATTCTTTAGTTGAACAAAAGTAAACACAAAAGCTAAAGCATGCTAATTGTAAATTTGGGCTATTTTTTTGAGCTAAAGATGAATAATATATCAAATACATGCTTTGTGGAGCGCTCACACAAGGCATGGGGGGATATTGTACCCAATTAGTCTTTGGCTTCATGTCATGCAAGTCTTCTATCTTGTTTTTTTGTGCAAAAGTAGAGTTCTTTTGTTCTTGGGGACCTTCCGACGCTCACTACGTACGCATACAACATCCGATCTGTGCACCATATATCTATATGACCAATATTTTACATACTCAAATTGGCATTTATGTCTTTCAATCTTCAAAGTGAAGCACGAGAAGTGTAAGTAATATAGCTCCTTTAGCCTATGCACTTTTTAAACCCATCATCTTTGATTTAGCTCACTCGTGGTAGTACCATTATAATCGATTAAAGGTCATGTCATGCCTAGCTGAGACTTGCGTTTATGGGAGTCTTACAAATAAAATGAGCATAGTGTGACATGTTTCTTTTTGGCATCATTGCCAAACCAAAAATATGACTACCTTTTCTAGGCGTGACACTACCCCTAACTTTAATCAATGACAAAATTGTGGAAGACGAATCCTTGGTTGCATATATGACATACGTAAACTCATGAACGCAAAGGATATTTCCTGCCAGCGCATATATATATATATATATATATGCATGCACTATACATTAACCACCCGTCTGGGGCTGAGGGCAAGGTAGAAGGAAAAATGTAATCAGAGTTAAAGAAGACAAAGGGCTTCGACAAGAGACAGAACCGTAGATTCCACATGCTATCGATGGCAGAACCAGGGTTCCTTATTCCTACACACGGGTAAACAGAAGAAATAGGCATGCGTCTTTGCGGCAATGGCAGCGCCATGGATGCCGCGGGTGCAGCCATCGCCGCGCCTAATGCGCAGCAAGTTCCATGAATGGCAAAACAGAGTTGAAAGTCTGTGGAGCTTGCGGAAACAGCACTATCAAGAAGGAGAGCGATTGCAGTTCCATCTATCTTCGCACTCTCATGCGCCGTCGTGCCTTCCCCCATTGAGTACTCCTCATGATAGGAGATCGGCGCCTAGCTCCAGATTTCCTGTCACCTCGGCGGTCTGCAAAGCAGCCGCTGCCCGGAGATCGGAGGCGGCGCATTTCCTTGGGCCTATTACAGATTCCAAGCCTAAGTTCCCCATACGTGTTCCTCAAGTATATACTGATCGAAGTCATGTCGATTCAAAGGCATCAACAAAGTCTACTTATCGCTCGTACAAGCCAGATGGTAAGCGCAGAGAGAGAGAGAGAGAGAGAGAGAGAGAGAGAGAGAGAGAGAGAGCGTGTGTGTGTGTGACTTTTCTTTTAGACTTTGCTGCCGTGGTTCAAAAAATCCCCTAGCGAGTAATCCTGTTTGATAAGGACAAGCAGCTGGAATAGATGAGGAGATGCAAGATGAAGATACAACTCCTAACCTAATTGGTGGGGAGTCTTGTTGACAATGTGGTCTCACATGTTGGCTTGGTGTTTAGTGCTGCTTTAGACACGGGTTAGCTCAGCAATGCTAACCAGCCTTGAGTCTCTTTGGATAAAGCCTTGATTTGGTAAAGCTCATGCTCGACTTGCAAGGTGATGATGTGATAGTGTTATTGTTTCTCTTCTGTTTAACGCTGCTTTGATCATGTGCTTGCACATTGATGGTAACCAGCCTTGAGTCTCTTTGGCGAAAGCTTTGCTTTGGTAAAGCTCATGTCCTACTTGCAAGGTGATGGTGGGATATTGGTATTGTTTGTCAAAGGGTGTCCATGGGATATTGGTATTGTTTGTCAAAGGGTGTCCATCTCTTCTTGTCATGTGCACCTTATTGAGGATGTGAGATTGTTATTTTTTGTGAAAGGTTGTCCATCTCTTCTCGTCATGTGCACACTGTTTAGGATGTGAGATGCACATTTTCTAAATTATGGAACTATGATCAGGCAATTTATCCATTAGTAATACATACATTATCTACTTTTTGTATTTTAGTAATTTGGTCAAGTCCCAAGTTCTAAAAGTGAGAATACAGAAGTCTGTATAAAGCTAGTTAAGTTTAAAGGTTGATCCGCTCAATACTCAAGGTTGATTTATCCAAGACTCAAGAGTGTCTGAAGTACCACCATTAAGAGAAAAATGTGGCTTAGTCTATTTAAGGAGCCCTTCGGTTCATTGTAAACATAGGGCCATTGGTGGTCTTCCCCAAGCAGTTGTATATCCTTGTGAAAATGGCGTACTTTATTCCACATCTCCATGCAATTCATTTTTTGCTTCTAAGACTATTTTCATGCAATGTATTGATACTAAAGCGAGAGGATGGCCTCGACTTTGCAGCTCCAAAGGGAAGGTTGCTTATCCTAATGTTCCATCATGGTGAAGATTTCTATGCAAATTGCAAGGGGATGCGGGCTATTGAAGGATGTCCTAGTTGGGGAATGGAAGTGTCCAAGCTTAAGGAGAAGGGCATGAGGGCATGCTAGAGATAACTAACAAGTGAAAATGCACGTGTAGGAGATGGACATGCAGACACCATGACTGTTGACATAGTAATGTTCTTAGAATGATTTAACATATAGTATTCCTAGTGCTTTGCGCCCTTGGAACCATTAGTAGTTGAGCAATAGCGTGTACCTTGAATTGGGAGCTTTTCAATGAAATTAAAGAAATACCAGAAGGGGTTCCAGGATTTGGGGCTAATTTGTGCTCTCTTTCGTGTGGAAACAATCTGGTTTCTCTTATATGGGTTATTTGTTTGCTGATTTACCGTTTCAGGTTTATTGTGTTTGCAAAGATTATGTTTGCTATCCTTTAGCTGCATTGGAGGCTGGTTTCAAGTGCATTATCTTGCAAACACAATAATCTTAAAATAGAAAATCAACTAGATTAAATACTTACAAATAGTGAAGCTACAAGACTCCTATTCAATGTCAATGATCTATTGGCCCAAACTTGGTGTCTTTTGCAGTATTTCTTTAAGTTTATTGAAATCCTTACAAATGCTAATTGCCTAGCATAATTGAAGCATAATGACAAGGGACAACCATTTTCTAGCTTCTTTCTCTTCCCAATCCCATCTTATCTATGTACGGACCCCATGTTAGAGCCCTCTCTCATGGTGAAGCGCTCCCAATACACACACCTCAAGTCAAATTTCATGTTAGAGCCCTCTCTCATGGTGAAGCATTCCCAATACACACCTCAACCATTATCTAGCTTCTTTCTTGTCCCACTCTTATCTTGTCCATGTATGGTCCCTGAAACCAGCCTTTCTTCTTGGAATGGGCGGTGATAACCTGATTTAAGAGTTAATTACAACAATAAATAAATGCACATAAAATGAAATACACACTTTACCATAACATTCTTGGACAGTAGACTCCCTGTTGGCCCCAAAACTGACACCCCTTGTGGTATTTCTTTAGCTTTCATTCAATTGGAAGGAGTACAACTTGAGATTCTTCAATCTCCTCGTGCTAACCAATTGCCCTTGCTGTCAAAAATGACCAGCAATCCTTTTGGGTCATTTGCCCCTTGATTCACCTAGGACTTCTTCTCCAATTTGACCCTTGGCTGGCCAAATGCTGCCCAAATCAATTCGGGATGGGTTGGCTCTTGAAATCCCTTGATAATCTTTAATTATTAGCTGCTGATTTCAGTCCCCTGAGCCTTCAATCTTTGGCACGGATCCCAATGTGGCTGCTAAACCCTAATTTCTTTACTGTAGAAATTACAGATCAGCCCACCAAAAATGGTTGAAATCTCCTCCAAATGGCTGAGAATTATTGGGAATGGCTGAGCATAGGTTGAAGGAGATGAGAGAATGCTGTAAAGAGAGAGAATTTTGAGATTTGTCGCGAACAATTGATCAAAATCAGTTGCTGCCCTGCTGTACCAGCCCCAAACGGATGCACCAACAACAATAGGAGTATCAGAGACTGTGATCTTCAGGAGAAATTGCATCAGCAGCAATCGCCAGCTTCCCAAGGTCAAGAATATGCAATCTCCATTACCAAAATGGTCTCCAATGGTTAGGAAATGGCCCCAAAAGCTGGCAGCAACAGTCCAACACCTCTTTTCAACAGCTCCAAAATGAAAAAACGAGATTTTCCTCTCCCTTCAGCCCTATTTAGCCTTTCCACCACTTGCATGGGAAAGTTTTGCCAAGTGGCAGCTTTCTTAATCCATTTTCAGCAATTTCCAACCACTTAATTAATTTTCAAAATTGATTAATTCTGAAAATTAATTCAGCCCTTAATCCATGCCGAGAAAATTGACCTTGCCCATCCAAAAATTAATTGGCTAGGCCATTTGCAACCCAAAGTGGTCCCATCCATTAATTGACCCTTTGACAAGCATTAATCCGTTAATTAATGCCTAGTCCCTAGTGTCACCACTGACAGTTAATGGCCAATTAATGGTCCTAGGGGCAAACTGACACCAAAATTCACCTAGAATCTAACAAGTGTAATTTGTTACAACATTTGTCTTTGACACCCATCTTTTTCACAGGGTCCTTGGGCCTTCAACTGGAAAAAAGTAGCTTGCACCTCACATGTGCAACACATGTGTAACTTTTAATTGCACATTTGTTTAATCCTTTAATCAAATGTCAATTAAACATAAGCAAATCGTCAAATTTTCACGTCCTCGTGCCAGACCACCCCCTTGAAATCCTTGCAATCGTCCTCGATTGCACTGTAATGTGTCAAAGTAAACAATATTGCATTGGAATTTTCACAAGGCATCATAGTCAACACAACATTGGCCACTGCTGGCTAACTATCTCATATGCCCACCATTTGTTGAAAATTTCCAGCCAGCATAAACATAGCATAAAGCTCAACAACAGTCCAGAACTGTTGCTAGAAACTCATCGGATGCATCCGAAACTCTTGTTTCTCAACAATGTTGACTACACAACCATAGTAAAGCATAGTCCGAACCGAAACCATGGCTGAATTATCAATGGCATTCATTACACATGCTGCTGTCCATAGAACCAGCTGAATACCACTGAAACTAATGACCATATACTGAAAACCAGCACTCGGTAATCAGTCTCTCATGATCATAACGTGATGCAAATGTACAGTTCCAGAGCTGCAGTGAAAACCATGCCCATTTGCATATATACCATAGTGACTAGTACATTGAATAGTGACCTCATGGTAGACATACTGTCAGCACAGTATCTTGGATGCATGCTGAATACATCCGAGATCCACTATACACGAGAGCAGTCCATTCCTGGAGGAGTGAAAGTGCTACCTCCCCCCTTGAGGATCAGGTGGTACTTTGGACCCTTGCCCTACTGAACCTGAAAGAGCCCGATCCAAAGTCGGCTCTAGCTGAAAGGCACCAAGATAAAGCTACAACAACTGAGGATGGTTTGCCAAGTTATCCTCTTCCATCCATTTAGCATCTATTGGTGAACAATTGTGAAACTTCACCCAATAGCTTATGGAAGCTTTACCTTTGACCTTTTCTCTTTATGTGCCAAAATTTGCTCAGTTACCAATATCTTATTCAGCTCCTCTACATTGGATTGAATTTCAGCAGATACATCCTTAGGCACATCACCATAAAAAGGCCTTATGTTTTACTACAAATCCCTTTGGTTGCTCCATGTACATCTCTTTCTTTAAATCACCATTAAGAAAAGCAGTTCTTACATCCATTTAGTGAACCTCCAAATCAAACTCAATAACAAAAACTAACAAGAATCATGTCACGATGATGTGAAAATTTGATGCTTTGCTTATGTTTAATTGGCATTTGATTAAAGGATTAATCGAGTGTGCATTTAAAAGATGCACATGTGAGGTGCAAGCTATTTTTTCACAGTTGAAAGCCGAAGGACCCTGTGAAAAAGATGGGTGTCAAAGGCGAATGTTGTAACAAGTTACACTTGTTAGATTCTAGGTGAATTTTGGTGTCAGATTGCCCCTAGGACCATTAATTGGCCATTGACTGTTAGTGGTGACACTAGGGACTAGGCATTAATTAATGGATTAATGCTTGTCCAAGGGTCAATTAATGCAGGGGACCACTTTGGGTTGCAAACGGCCTAGCCAATTAATTTTTGGATGGGCAAGGTCAATTTTTTGGGCATGGATTAAGGGCTGAATTAATTTTCAGAATTAATTAATTTTGAAAATTAATTAAATGGCTGGAAATTGCTGAAAATGGATTAAGAAAGCTGCCACTTGGCAAAAATTTCCCATGCAAGTGGGGGAAAGGCTATATAGGGCTAAAGGGAGAGGGGAATCTCGTTTTTTCATTTTGGAGTTGTTGGTTGTTGGTGTATCCGTTTGGGGCTGGTACAGCCAGCAACCGATTTTGATCAGTTCTTTGCGACAAATCTCAAAATTTTCTCTCTCTACAGTATTCTCTCTCTACAACATTCTCTCATCTCCTTCAGCCTATGCTCAGCCATTCTTAGCAATTCTCAGCTATTTGGAGGAGATTTCAGTCATTTTTGGTGGCTGATCTGTAATTTCTGCAATAAACCCTAATTCACAGCAGAAATTACGGTTTAGCAGCCACCTTGGGATCCATGCCAGAAGCGATTTCAGGAGCTAGCCTATCCCAAATTGATTTGGGGCAGCATTTGGCCAGCCAAGGGTCAAATTGGAGAAGAAGTCCTGGGTGAATCAAGGGGCATATGACCCAAAAGGCTTGCTAGTCGTTTATGACAGCAAGAGCAATTGGTTAGCAGGAGGAGATTGAAGAATCTCAAGTTGTACTCCTTTCAATTGAATGAAAGCTAAAGAAATACCACAAGGGGTACTAGTTTTGGGGCCAATAGGGAGTCTACTGTCCAAGAATGTTATGGTAAAGTGTGTATTTCATTTTATGTGCATTTATTTATTGCTGTAATTAACTCTTAAATCAGGTTATCACCACCCATTCCAAGAAGGAAGGTTGGTTTCAAATCGAATATCGGTAATACAAACATGTGAGAAAGTTTCTTGATAATCAACTTTTGCAATTTGTGAGAAACCTTTGGTAACTAGCCTTGCTTTGAATTTGTCAAATGTTTCATTTGTTTTTGTTTAGTCTTATAAATCCACTTGCATTTAATAGCGGTATGTTCATGTGGTAACTCAGTTAGAATCCATGTACCTTTAGAGAGAAGAGATTCATACTTGGCTTCCATAGCCTCCTCTCATTGTTCCTTTTGTGTGGATGACATGGCATCACTATAAGAGACAGGGTCTTCACAAATATTGAGAGCATTTTCAAGAATATTAGCATCATAAACATGATAGGCACCAGGCTCATTATTAATTGGAAGATCAATATAGAGATCAACGCTAAGGTCATCATCAACAATAATAGGTGTAGGTTGTGAATCTTGATTTGAAGAGTCAATATTATCCCTTAAAGGAGGCTCATCATCTTATAGAAAAGGAAAAGAAGCGCGTAATGACTTTGTATCATCAATGTCCTCTAGTGACCATGTCCTCCCAGCATCCTCTTGAGACCATGTGCTGCCTATAAGTTGCTCATTGAAAATAGCATTACGAATTATGATTACCCTCTTGGAGGATGGATCATAAAACTTGAATCCCTTAGAAAAATTTGAATATCCAATGAAAATAACTTTCAAACCAGGAGAATTAAGTTTTCTATGAGTCTCTTTGGGTACATGAATATAAGCAATTCATCCAAATGTTTGAAAATATCAAATAGGAGTTTCACTTGTCCAAGTAGTAATCGGTATTTTATCAGGAGTAGTAGTTGTAAGAAGATGATTTTCCACAAATATTGCTATTAAGATTGCTCGAGTCCAGAAACATCGAGATAAGCTAGAATGAATGAGCATACATTGCATGGCATTGAGGATAGTCCTATTTTTACATTCAACAATAGCATTCTGTTGAGGAGAGTAGGGAACAATATATTTATAATAAATATCCTGATTATTATTATAATTATCAAAATCATTTGAAATGTATTCTCCACCATTATCACTGCAAAGTTTCTTGATGCGACGACCAGTATGAAGTTCTGCGGATTTTTGATATTGCTTAAAGGATAATAAAGCTTCGGATTTGTGTCGCAAGAGAAAAACAATGGTATATCTTGAGAAGTCATCAATAAAAGTTATGAAATACCGACATTGAGATTTCAATGGAGAGAAAGGTTCACAAATATCAGTGTGAATAAGATTAAGCAAATCTTTTGAATGAGCTGTTTTGGAAATGGAAAAGGGTTTGCGAAAATGCTTTCCAAGTGCATAATATTCATAAATACCTATGAGGACGAGCTTTAAATTCCACAGCTTGAACAAGGTCATGTCAATAAAGATCAACAAGCTTAGAAAAATCAGAGTCAACAAAGTGATGATGCCATATTTTGCTGTTAAGATCGCTAGGAGCTGTAACAACATTTTTAACATCTTCATTTAAAGGTACCTAAAAAAGATTACCATTTCGAGGAGTGATAGCTATGGTTTGGCCGTCTTTTTCAATGCAACACTTGTTGTGGTCAAAACTGACAAAAAAACCAAGTTCCACAAGTCTTACGACTAAAAGAAGATTCCTTTGTAGATCTAGGACATATAAAACTCCATGCAAAATTCTTGTTGAAGAAAGAGTACTGAGATATAAATCACCTATACCTTTGGCTTGACAGGTTGTGTCATCGGCAAGATAAACCAATTTCTTAACATGAATAGAATCAATAATAAAAAGAGATCCATCACAAAGATGATGTATCCTTTCCGGAGAGTTAGAACAACTTACACAATTTGCTTCTTCAGTAGTGTTGTCATGTGTAGCAGCATATGCTTTATTACGATTTGAATCAAAACGCCTCTTAAAACATAGATGGGTTGGATGATCACTCTTTTTGCAGCAGTCGCAAGGAGAATAATCTCTGGATAAACGTGGTTGTTTATTTGTAATACCATGTTCTTTCTTATATTGTTTTATCGAGCAATTATCTGTAGTGTGACCATTTCTATTGCAATAAGAACAATGTCTATTAGGAAACTTGAGGTGAGAGAAGTTACCACCATGACGATTCCTATATATAAAGGGATATCTTCGAGTAAGTAAAGCTTGATCGATTTGTTCTGATTGTGTGTCCTCTTGTGAGATCATAACTGTTTCTTGATATATAAGCTTGATCAAAATTGATCCCATCTTTGTTAGATAATATGGTAACAATATTATCATAAGCAAGATTCTTTACAGTGTTAAGAAGCTGTGTTACCAATTGCTTTCGTGGAATGGCATCACCAGCAGCATCAAGCTGATTGATAATGTTCTTGAATGATTTGATATGTGTTGTCATAGAAGTTTCGATGTTGTATTGTAACTGAGTGAGCTAACTACGAAGATAAAGTATTTCTGAAATAGATTTCTTCTCAAAATTTGCTATCAAATACTCCCATACAGCTTGTGAGGTTGAAAGATTACATACATCAAGTATAAGAGATTCTTGGGGAGTAGAAAGAATATACTGACGAGCTGCTTTGTCGCGTTGACCCACTCATTATAAACAGTTTGCCATTCTTCAAAGATAGGTCCTTTAGTGACAAGGGTATTATCATGAGCTTGATCAACTGGTTGAGATGGACATTCATAATTACCAAGAACAATATCGTGCAAGTCATCACCTTCAAGAATTAGCAGCATCTTTACTTTTCATCCAAGAAATCCTTGTTTTTGAAAGTGAGGGATAGAACGTTATCTAAAGAAATTCCGTTGATGATTATAGAATTTGACATATCTGGTTGAGTACAATATGAGATTATAGAATTTGTATACCATATACAAAACGACGACGAAAGTGCAGCACAACAAGTTGTACGCAGAAGCTATGCTGTAAAGAAAGACGTTTAGTTCAAAAAGCATACTGTAAAATAAAGTAACCCAAGATAGAAAAAACATGGGCAAGAATAAAGTGGCCCAAAATAGATGAAACGTGTGCGAGAATAAATTGGCCCAACATAGACGACAAATATGAACAACGATCAACACGTTATTGCTTTACTTTTTGGCCAAGAAGAGATGATGATTTGACTAATTTTGGCGGAAACTTAAAAGCAAGTAATTGTGACAAAACCTGTGTCGTAGAAGTTTGCACGAAAAGTTGTTTTTCTGTTTGTTTTCCTATTTCAAGTCCAGTTTACTTGGACTGACATAACTTTTGACACATAACTCCAAATTGAGCGTGGATTTACTAGGAAGAAAGTTTGTGAGTCGTAGTACATTAGAAAAGCCGGTTTTCTTGAGAAATGCATTTCCTTAAGAGTTTCCCAAATAGAAACTTTCAGGGTGTCCAAGCAAGGCATATCTACAATTCAACATATCTGCAATCTAAATGACGATTGAGTGAACTTTTTCTATGCTTAAAATTCATGACATGAGATGCTGATAACATACACAATACATCAAATTTAAGCATGAGAAGAACATGAATTAAGAATTGAAGAGATACTACATAGGTATGCTTCTTGATTGTCTTCTTCAAGGAATTGATTGTAGTCGATCATGATAGCTCTGATACCATGTTGAGATATAGAGAGAGAAGATGTGTAGAGATGTGATGCAAAATTGGTCCTGAAAGTGACCATAAACGGTTCTCAAACCGATAAAAAACTAAGCTGAAACTGATCAGAAATTGATCTCAAAATTTAGGCAAAAGTTCATGCCCAACCGATCATGAACTGATCCCAAACTGATGCAAAAGTATAGTTTCAGAGTTGTGGCAATAACCATACTCATTTGCATATATCTTACAATGACTAGTACATTGAGTAGTGACTCCATGGCAAACATACTATTAGCACAGTACCTTGGATGTATGCTGAATACATCTGAGATCCACTACATACGAGACCTGTCCACAATTGGAGGAGTGGAAGTGCTACCTTCCCCTTGAGTATGAGGTAATACTCCGAATCCTTGCTTTGCTGAACCTAATTGAACCCAAACTAAAGTCAGCTTTAAATGAAAGATCTCTAGGTAAAGCTACAACAACTAAGGATGGTCTGCCAAGTCATCCTCTTTCATTCACTTTGCATCTATTGATGAAACAATGCTGAAGCTTCACCAAGAAGCCTCAAAATCTTCACTAGGTTGCAAGCCTTTCTTCCCCTTAAGCATTGCAATGCTTTATACTTTCACGTTGTTACAATTTCAACTTAACTAATATGAAACATTTCATTCAGTTGACTAGCCTCTCATGTGTACCTGACATGCGAGGAGCACCAAATATAGAAGGAAACATTCTTGTTTGTATACTTTGGACCGTTGCAATGTGACTGTGCATGGGAATTTGCATACTACCAATGATACCAAGATACATTTTCCCATACGTTGTATGGATTACCAGTTGCATTTTTCCTCATGCAAGCATTACTAGTTGCATTTATCCTCATGACAACAATATATGGAGCATTTGTATGACCAACATTAATAGCATGAGTCTCAAACATTGTGAACTCTATATATGCATTGCCAAACTTGCCACTTTGTGCCTTGGCATCATGCCAACATTATTATACATGGGGTTATGTATATTTCCAGTCATACTTGGATACATTGGGCCTTGCACACCACACATTGGTTGCTGCATATGATAAGGAGTTGTGTCGTATATCCCAATATGTGGTCCCTAACCCACCATACCATGGAAACTAGTGCTACTATAAAGTATCATGGCTGCCCCATCATTGCATGTATGCCTTGCTATCCAAAAAGCATTGGATTGGCATTTCCAATTTGGCCTTGCATATGCATTAATTACCCCATCGACATCATTTGCTTATGCTCACTACCCACATTTGGAACATCATGCGATTGTATTGGCTCTTCCTTTGGTGCATCTTGCTGTCCCGAAGCTCTCGAAGATGATTTTCTCTTCTTGCCTTTTGCCCTCCTTTAAGGGGTTCAAAAAGCGTAAGAATTAAGGATCATTTGCCAATTGCATTAACATTTCAATTGTTGTCCTTAGTTGATCTTTTTATTAGCCCTCTCACGCTTCATTTCCTCCTCTCCCATTTTGGCACAACTCTCATATTTATTGTTCTTGCTCCTCTCTCTTGTGCTCCTTTGCCAAATCTAATGGAGAGTGAGGAAGAGGAAGAGGGTGAGGATATAAGAATTGTCCAATTTCTTGTGTGCCTTCCTCTTGTGTGTCTTGAGGATATGGATTCTTGGTGAAGAAGGAGAGTTTTCTTGCAGGTTTTTGTGGCTAGCAATGTATTTGCGTGAAGGCATGCTTGCTGCAATGTTTAGTTGAATATAATTTTAGTACTAGAGCAAAGCTTTTGATCTTTAATCAGGTATGTTGGGCCCACTAATTCAAGGGAGTTGATGGTATCCTGGCAACGAAACCATAAAACTAGCCTTTCTCTTTGGATAGGGTGGTAAAACTGATCAAGCACTTAATTACAACGATTAATAACTGAGCATAAACTGAAATGCACACACTACCTTAACAATCTTGGACAATAGATATCCGGTTGGCCTCAAAACGGGCGCCCCCTTTTGGTATTTCTTTAACTTTGACTGCTAATGGACAATGAACAAGTTGATATTCCACAATCTCCTTTGCTGATCCAAAAGCCCCTTGCTGTGCATACAATTAGCAAGAAATTTGGGCCAATTGCCCATTGCTTTTCACTTAGGACTTGTACAAATGGAACCATCAACTAGCCAAATACTACCCCAATTCACAATGGATAGACTAGCATATGAAATCCATGTCAATTCCACGAATTTCAAGTTTTGTTGACTTCGGTGTACAATGCCTTCTCTTGTTGGCATGGGTCCCAATGACTATTAGATCCTAATTTTTGCAGAAATTCAGGGTTCACAGAAAAAATCCTCGTGTTATCCACCAAATTTGGTTGAGATTTGCTGAGAATGGCTGAGGAGTGTTGAGGTCTTTTGAGAAATTACTAGAGAAGGTGAGAGAAAGCCAAGATGAGAGATCTGATTTTCTTCACAAGAAAACCCTAAAATCTGCTGCTTACTCCAACCTGCATTTAATGCAGTCACCTATTGCTAAGCATCTCCAAAATGCTATCATGTGATGAGCAATTTTGTTTCCAGCCCTTGGAAGGTGCCTCCTTGTTGTTCCTTGCTTGTTGAGGCCCTTGATAGCTGTCATTTGCAGCAAATTGCTGTTCTCTGATCAAAAAATGGATCAATAGTTGTCTCTCGCTGCCCAAGGCTGTAAACGAACTGAATGGTTGAGATTCAGTCCCAAAAAACGTTTTCTCAGTTTGCATGGTCATTTTTCCCAAGTGGCAACCTTTTGAACCCATTTTTTAGCATTATTTAGCCATTTAATTAATTTTTAGGATGAAATAGTCTTGCAAATTTATTTTAGCCCTTCTGACCCTGCTCAAAATTAAATGTGTCCATAGGCCATTTGCAACATGGAGTGGTCCCCAACCTTTGTTGACCCTTAGACTTGCATTAATTGATTAATTAATGCTAGTCCTTAGTGTTACCACTGATACTTATTGGCCAAACAATTGTCCTAGGGTCAAAATTGACTTGAATTGACCCCTAAAGCCCAGTTGGCATAAATCATCACAACTTTTGCCTTTGACACCCATTGCATCCTTGGGATCCTTGGCCTGTCACCATGAAATAACTGCCATGTGTATCAGATGTGCTAAATAACCTTGCGCATTTGATTAATAACTTAATCAAATGTTATTTGTAAGATTAAAGCATCTCAAAATTTCATGTCCCTGTGACATGTATCGCTTCTTCAGATAGACGGTGTGGAGTGTTAGTAGATATGTCAGTTCATGGCTCAGGTTGTGCATGCGAGAGAGGGGTTGGGCACATTCTAGATATTTTAGGCATTTTTTATTTGTCATTTTGATGGTGTTTATGGCATTTATTGCTGGCCGACCTAACATAATTTATGGCATTATTTTTGCCTATTTATTTAGGCTCCTTCGGCACAATCATTATGCATCATTTTTCATTCATCATTTGACAGGTTTTGTGGAGAGAGAGGAGCAAGTGCCAGTGTCTCCACAATCGATGACTCACATTGGTTGTATACTATCTCATAGCTTGGTATATGGATTCCATTTCTTGAGTATCTCTTTGTTTTTGAGTTCTTTGTGCAATGTTCTTTTTTTTTGTAGTGTTTCTCTTTCTCTTTCTTGTCTCGTGTTTAGTAGCCTATTACAACAATTTTCTACGCTTCCATAATTCCATCCATTTTTGACATGGTATCAGATTGTAGGATCGTTGTTCTTGCTATTGTTTTACAGTGTTCTAGGTCTGAGTTTTGACTTTCGTTTGCTGATTGGACCTATTTCTAACTGCTGTGCCTCATTTGCTGCATGCAACTGTCTTTTGCTAAATTTTGGCCTGTTTTTTGCTATTTCTCAGCGTTTCGCAGTCTGCCATCTACGTTATAGATTTATGGGTTGTTTTAGGGCTAGGAACTTGTTATTGATGCTTCCAAATTTGTGTTTTGGGGATAGTAGGTTGCGGTGACTTGTTTTCTTGCAAGTCGATTGCATTTAATGCAGCTACTATTTGTGTTTTCTTGGTTAGCATATACATTTTACCTTTTGGCTTCCGTGTAGGGTTGGGTAATAGGTTCCAGGCTATTTTTGGGTCGTGTTTGGCCATATTTTCTTTTGTGATACACTGCTTAGCTTTAGAGAGGGTTCATGTGTATCCGGTTTCGTGTTCTCATCACTACACTCTGATTACTGTTGCTCTTTTCTTTATGTGCTTTTTTTACTTCTTTGAACTTGTGCAATCCTTGTGAGTGTGTATTTTTGGCATACCTTTCTCCTTAAAGATCTCGTGTCTTTCTTCATCTTCTTTGTATCTCCCTTATCATGGCTCCTCTGACATCTCTTGATGGTCAGCATGCTAATAATATTTCCTCATCTACAAGTGTTATATTGGAGACTTGCTATGTTCAACTTTAGGTCTCTGTGAGAATGCTATCTCTTGGTGCTTTAGATGTTCTAGTTTCAGAGAGGGATGCCATACGATGGAAGAAGAAGTCTCAATGCTATTATTGTGGCAATAAGGGCCACCTCCAGAAGGACTGCAGGATAGTAGTAGCTTTACAGTAGGTGTAAGTGCGGACGGTGATGACTCTCTTGGTGAGTCTTCCTCATCTCTAGGCGACAGGTCCAAGTTTAGTCTATCTACGTGGCCCTAATGATGGCTGCAGGGGCCTCCCTTCTAGGTTGCTAGTTCAGATGATGTGGTCATTCCTCACAACTCTCTAGTGCTAGAGCGGGAGTGTGAGAGGGTGGTGCGATGGGGTAGCCAAGCCTCATCTATACAAGTATACAGGTGCATAGGTTTCAGAGAGGGGTTTTCCTTAATGCATTGACTGAAGTCTGGCAGTTTCAAATACTAGAGTTGGGATTGACATTTAGGTTCATGATGAGCTGGTTCTTTGCCAAAGAGTAGGTTTGGCTCCTAGTCTTTGCTCACATGAGGGGACACTTTGGCGGTTTGGCCAAAGGCGAGGAATCCATGGTTACATATGTTTGGTGGCATTTTTGATAGGCTGGTCTTGTATGCTACTGCAAGACATTGTTGATAGATATCGAGAGCTGCTATGAATCTTCTTTGTTTTTAGGCGTTGATATGATCGACATTGACATCATGTTCTTTTCGGGGCACCTTGGTGGTGGCTTGTGCACCCATTGCTTGGGTATCCATGGTTCGATTTTGGTGGTCCTTGTTGTATGTACTATGATGGGCCATTATCATCGTATATTCTATTATATTAGATCACCCAGGATCTGAGAGAGGGTGTTAGTAGATATGTCAGTTCATAGTTGAGTTTGTGTATGCCAGAGAGGGCTAGACACATTCTAGATATTTTAGGCTTTTTTAATTTGTCATTTTGATGGTGTTTGTGGCATTTATTGTTGGCCGATCTGACATAATTTATGGCATTACTTTTGCCTATTTATTTAGGCTCCTCCACAATCATTATGCATCATTTGTCATTCATTATCTGATAGGTTTTGGTGGAGGGAGAGTAGGTGCCAGTGCCTTCACAACCTGTGACTCACATTGGTTCTGTATTGTCTCATATTTTGGTATATGGATTTCATTTTCCAAGTATCTCTTTGCTTTTGAGTTCTTTGTGTAGTGTTTTTTTCTTTTGCAGTGTTTTCTTTCTCTTTTCTTTGTTTCTTGTGCTCAACAGTCTATTAGAACAGATTTCCATGCTTCCATCTGCATCCACTTTAAGCCAATTGGGTCACTTCCTCACACAATGTCCAGATAGAAAGATTATCGTGGTGGACTAGGCTATATAGAAAGAATGAAATTGCTCCAATTTCCACCCACCCACCCCCCCCCCCCCCACCCACCCACCAAACAAAAAAAAGGTTGTTGACCCTAGCCAGGTCTAAACCTAAACCACTAGCTCAACCCTCAGATTTGGAGATGTAGGGATGGACAGGTGGATAGAGACCCACTGCACTAAAGGCAAATCAAGGAGACTTCTGTGCTTGTCAGCCCTTCTTCATCATCGGATCCTCTTCGCACCTATTTGTGTTGTACAGATGTGCCATTTGCTTCAATCCTCACCACTTTCAAGGAACCTCGATGCCCCAAAGAGCCTTAATGATACCATCTTGAACGTGATCCACCAGCCCTCTTGGCTTTTGATGATCACTTCATGAGATTGCAAGTACCCAAGTTCCACCTCTCACATTGTAGATTGACCCTCTTTCTCACGGACTGATCCTTAGAGACCTAATTCTTTTGTTGTATTGGGAGATTTTTTTGAAGATGGTGTATTGGAGACATTGGTAGCAAAGGCCCAGGCCCATGCGGCGAATTCTCGCCAACCCTCTTGATCTTGTGTATCTATAGAGTCTTGGGGTCCCTCTTGCATACTTGTCCCTTTGTCTTTGTTGAATCCATTGTAACTGGTTCATATATGATGGTCTAGAGCCACCTTGAACTTTGTAATCCTATTATCTTGTACTTTCTTTGTATTTAATATAAACAACCCATTATGAGAGAGAGAGAGAGAGGGAGAGAGAGAGAGAGAGGGGGGGGGGAGGGAGGGAGGGAGGGAGGGAGGGAGGGAGGGAGGGAGAAGAAGAAGAAGAAGAAGAAGAAGAAGAAAAAAGAAAGAAGAAAATATATTAACATCTACTAAAGACCAAATTGGCCTACTCGGCGTATCCATGTACAAAGGAATATTCTCATGATGTCATGAAAGTGAAATGAAAAATAAAAAATCCTATCGAAATGTGCAATGTGCAATAAGTGTAAACATCATTATCTGGGAAAGCTGCCAATGTGTACAAGTATGTCCATCTAGAGATGTGAAGCTATATGCATGTGAGATACAACGATGCCATTTAGAGCTAACACCATCTAGTGAGTATAGGGGGATGTTAAAAGCGATAATTGGGAACAAGCTCCTAAGTAGCTCCTAGGGGTCGATGTTGGCTCGATGGGCCAAGTATGTCTCATGTCATTAATCCAGGATGACCTGTTGTTGGTGGGATTATGGCCTCCTACTAAATGCATAGGTCGTTTGGCCCTAATCTCTTGTGCTCTCTATAGGGACAACCCTCTCGGTCTCCATATCCGTGTATTTGTATGTCCCCTAACTAGTGTGGATCCCTAATTGAACTTTGCTAGGATTGTTTGTTGTGCTTTGTTGTGCGCCTACCGCTACTTTTGGATCTTCAGTACATGTATCAGCCCAAGTATTTGTGATTGATGTACTTATCACCGACTGTATCATTTGCTGCCATTGAAACAACATGTGATATTTCCTAGGTATAGGTGCTACGCTTGTAGAGGAAATGCTCTTCTGTCTCCACCTCATGGAACAGTTGACAAATCCTCTCCTCCTTGGGTACCTTGAGGCGTTGCCTATCTCTATCTCCAGTTGGTGTGATGATACTCTAAGCCAATCTATTGCAACTTGCATAGTTTGAAACGAGCCTTTCTTCTTGGAAAAGGTGGTAATTCCTTGATTAAGCACTTATTTGCAGCAAACAGCAAATTAACATAACTTCAAATGCACAAATTACCTTAATAATCTTGGACATTGGACACCTTGTTGGCCTCAAAATTGGCTCCCCTTTCGATATTTCTTTACTTTGATTGCTCACGGAATGAGTACAAGATGAGATTCCACAATCTCCTATGTTGTTCCAAAGGCCCCTTGCTGAAATAACAATCAGCAACCAAATTGGGCCAATTGCCCCTTGATTTTTCACCCAGGACTTGCTCCAATAGAACCACCAATTGGCCAAATGCCGTCCCGATTTACAATGAATGGACTGGCATCTAAATTCCATGTCAATTACACAAATTTCAGGTGCTGAATTCAGTGTTTAATGCCTTCACACCGACTGACATAGATCCCGAGGTGGTTGTCAAACCCTAATTTCTGCAAAAATTTAGGGTTTACAACAGAGATCTCTTTGTTGTCCACCAATTTTGGCTGAGATCTGATCCAAACGACTGAGAAATGCTGAGAATGACTAAGCACAAGCTGGAGAATGCCAAAAGAGAGAGAAATTCTTGATTTTCCCACGAGAAAGGCCTGTAATCTGATTGCTGCCTGTACCAAACAGCATTAAATGCTGTTGCCAGCTGCCAAGAGCCCTCAAACTGCTGTTGCTTGCCCCAATTAGCTGTTGCCAGCTCTTGAAGGTCCTGTAATTGCTGTCGCCTGCATCAGATGGCTTCATTCTGGCTGCTCTACCCTTTGAAAGGTCCTTCAAAGGAGAAAACTCAGACCAACAGTTTGTTCTCTCTCTTTTCCTCAGCCTGAATGAACTGAATCTCTCTCCAACCTTCAAAAACGTTTTTCAGTTTTACATGGGCAGTTTTGCCAAGTGGTAGCCTTCTAAACCCATTTTCTTGCATCATTTGAAGTGGTCTCTAACCTTTTTTGACCCTTACATTGGCATTAGTTAATTAATTAATGCTAGTCCTTAGTGTCACCACTGACGCTTATTGGCCAAACCACTGCCCCAGGGTCACATTTGATACTAACTAACCATCAAAACCCTGTTGGCATAACTTATCACAACTTTTGCCTTTGACACCCATATGCATCCTCGGGGTCCTTGGCTTGTTACTATGGAATATCTGCCATGTGCATGACATGTGCTTAAACAACCTTGCACATTTGATTAATAACTTAATCAAATGTTATTAGCAAGATTAAAACATCTCAAAATTTCATGTCCCTGTGACATGGTTTGTGGCATGTAACAATCCATGTTCAAGGGTCTAGTAATGAAGCTATTCTTGGTGAGACTCATGAAAAGATCTTTGTAGTGTTGTATCTTCACGGGAAGAGGAGTATGGATTCCGTTTCTTGAGTTCATTATCTTTGAAGTCATGTATTCTTGCTCTTTTGTTTAGTTGTTTGTGTTTATAGTAGCTCTATCTTTTTGCTTTTAATGTTGAGATTTGATCCAAATGGCTGAGGAATGCTAAGATTGAGCACAAGTTGGAGAAGATGAGAGAATGCAAGAAGAGAAAAATTCTTGATTTTCATGTGAGAAAGCCCCATAAACAGATTGTTGCCTTTACTAGACAGCATTAAATGGTATTGTTGGCTGCTAGGAGGCCTCAGACTGTTGTTGCCACCATCCCAATTAGATGTCACCAGCTCTTGAAGGTTCCAGAGTTACTATCTCTTGCATCAAATGGCTTGATTCAGGCTGCTCCAGCCTCCAAAAGGTCCTCCATAGCAAAAAACTCAAACTAGCAGTCCATTCTCTCTCTTTTTCTTAGCATGAACTCTTTTTTTTTTTTTTTTTCGTAATGGATGTTATATTTATAAAGTACTAAACAAAAAAAGAGTTACAAAAGTCATGGCAAAGACGCAGAGGAAATTGCCATATGCCAGGGAAGTAAGTCCTCTCGAGGGAGTAAGTCAGAGTGCCGAATGAGATCTATTTGCCAAGGCAAGAGACCTTTAAGCCTCGCAATATGTCCCTGAACATTAGAGGCTGAATAAAAAAGAAAAGCATTCCGAATAGTCCAATTGTGCCAGCAGCCCTAGTATCTAAGAAAGTGAAACAAGATCTTCATATGTGACTGTGCCGGTGTGGGGTATTTGGGCTGTACAAAAACCCAATCAAACGGGCTTAGCGAGAAACCAACCATTGCTCGCTAAACTGCTGACAAGAGTGACCAGATTTTCTTAGCGAGAGGGCAAGAAATAAATTGATGACAGGCCGATTCCACACTGGTGGTGCAAAAAAAACAATTGCCGTTGGAGATTTGACGCTTGGAAAGTGCTGAAGCAAGAGGAAGACCACCAATCATCACCCTCCAAAGAAAGACCTTGCATTTGAAAGGTGTCTTGTTCAACTAGCTCTCCATCACAGTTGCCTTCCACCATGACTAAGATTTACGCAATCCCCATACAGTATTAGCTTTAGTAACCAGCCATTGATGATCTTTAATCAGAAGATGATACACCTGGTTAGCTGAGGCCTTTTCCAAATTCAGCCGACTTGCAAGGTCCCAGTCCTGCCAGGGACGATCCGAAGCAAGGGCACGAAAGGGTTGTTTGCTCTGGAGCACCAGCAAAAGCTATTCCCATAAATCACGGTATCTACGAGGGATCCTGAAAAGCCTTCTGGCTGTACGAAATGATATCAACACATTGCGACTGGCAAGGGTGGCATCTGTAAACTGAAGTCAAGTCCAAACATGCCATGCGGTTAAATTTTGGTCTGAGCTTATGTTTGCCTTCCCAAGAAAGTAATCGCGAGGTTGCCAACAATTCCAGTTGAAAAGAGTTAGTATCTAAGTGGTCCTCTGTTGGATGCCACCGAGTCTTCTGGAGAAACAATTTCGAGGAACATACCAAACGAGCAAGCAGGGATGAAGAAGGACTAGAAAATCGAGAGTCTGCATTAAGAACATGCCACCAGGAGCTCCGAATTCGGGTATTACCATGCATAAGCCCGTGATCCTCAAGAAAATAACGGGCTATAAAGACCCACGAGTGATGATCCAAGCACATGGTACGAAAAAGAGACCAACGAAGTGCCAGCATATGAGTTTCGGCATTCAAAATAGCCCCACCACCCATGCGTTTGGGGGTACATGCATGCAACCAAGAAATCCATGAAATGTCTGCATGCAAGGAGTCCTTCTTCCATAACATGAAACGAATGTATTGAGTAAGAGCATTCAATGTAGTAGTAGTCCAAGGCAACAATGGCAAGAAATATGTGAGCATTGGCAACATAATTGTCTGAGCCACTTTGAGGCGAACATGGAAGGGCCAAGCTTGAGATTTCCAATACAAAAACTTAGCTGCCAGTTTCTGTGAAATCCACTCTAGTAGTTGCTTTGGCCGAACATCAACACCCAAAGGGTACCCAAGTTGCCTGACAATGGAACCACGGGGAACAACCATTCCCTGCCAGTCCAATGATTGCAAATCTGACTCCGTGCAATTGAGAATGGCTGATTTCAAAGCATTGATATGAATACCAGAAGCATGACCAAAGAGAGTCCAAACATCTAATGCTTTGCGAAGATTATCCTTGTCCGCACGCAAAATCATAAAGCTGTCATTAGCCAAGGATTGACTAATGAAGTGCTGTCCAAAAGGAAGAGACAATCCAGCCAACTGAGTAGAAGCTGCCATATGAGATAACATCGAAAGAACCGGATGAGTCGCAAGGGCAAAAAAAAGAGGACTTAAAGGGCAACCCTGTCTCACAGAGCGTGCAAGGACAAATGGTTCGGTAACACCACCATTTAGCATAACTCGCGAAGAAGCCGCAGCACTAATGGTGTAGATCAAACGAGACATGCGAGTACCAAAGCCCATGGTAGTCATAAGTTCTGCAATGAAAGTCTAAATAATCAAAAGCCTTTTCCAGGTCCAATTGAATCAATACCACCTCCTGATTAGAGTGCCTTGCATAGTCAATAACCATTTGTACATTTAAGACATTATGGAGAATGTTTCGGCCCTTAATGAAACCATATTGAAGAGGATGCACAATGGTAGGAAGATGCTTATGGAGCCGATTCGCCATCACTTTGGAAAAGATTTTATACATCGAACCCATCAAAGAAATTGGTCACCAATGTTTTAGCATTGACGACGAAGGAACTTTTGAAAGCAGTTTGATAAGACCTTTCCATGAGGAAGGCATGAAGCCCGTTTCACAAACCTGCTGAAACATAGCCATCAATGGTTTTACCAGTTGGGTAGCAAAAACCTCAAAGAATTCCAACTGGGACTTTTATCCTTGGGCAAGTGTAACAAAACATCCATAACCTCCGCCTCACAAATATCTGTCTCCAAAGTAGTTTGCATGTCATGTGGAACCTGATTGTGGACCAAATCATAGAAAACTGAGCGGGCATAAGTAACTTGGTCAGAAGGTGAAGGAGTAGAACTAAGAAGGTCTAGAAAATAATTCCTGCACATATTCACAATAGTCTGAGGATCAATGACCATTTGACCTTCTGCACCTGGAGTCTAGTCATATTCTCTCGAGCAGGAGATGCATGTAAAGCTCGAAAGAACTTTTGAGTCTGACAAGCACTATCTTGCAAATTCTCAGTCAAATTTTGCAATTTGGCCTGCTGATAAGATTTCAACTGAAACTCTTTAATAAGATCAGCCAAACGCATCACCAATGGCAGCAGAAATACATCATCTGGAGTTTCCACTAGTAGAGAAGCCAGTAATTCCTCCGTTGCTTGTCGACGCCGCCGACAAAGAGAGGCATGATGGATCCCATATTGCCGAATAACCCGCTGCACATTAGAGAGCAATCGTTCAAAAGAAGCATTGCCCTTAGAGGAAAAGTCCAATAAAAATCTATCAATCAATTGCTGCATATAACCCCGAAAGATTGAATGCTTCAAATAAGACGAGTTGAAACGCAAAGGGAGTCTATCCAGAAATTGCTTAAAAGGTGCAATGGGTTGTGCAAGCATCTCAAGCTGTAGAGGAAAATGGTCCGACAAGGCATATTGCTGCAACACTTTCATTTCCAGCATCTCAGGAAGAAAAGTATCATCCTGCATGATGTACATGCAGTCCAACCGCGACCATGTAGTTGTATACTGCGCAGAATGAAAAGTAAACCCTGTAGAAGAAGGATGTAGCCATGACCAGAGATCTTGCTTAAGTACGGCAAGAGCAAACCCATTCCACACACGGCTTTCCGGAGCGTCCATCACCGAATGCTCTGATGTGGACTGTGAAGAATCAACACACATATTAAAATCTCCATCAGAAAACCCCGTCTGCCAAGTGACAAGGAGGTCTGCAAAGTATTCCAAAGATCCCGGCGGGATAAAGGGTCATTTGGAGCATAGAGGCCAAGTAACCATAAGATCTCTCCTTCAAATAAAACTTCAATTACCACAAAACGACCATGTATATCATTTTTAATAAGAACAGGCTGATCTCTCTCTCTCTCTCTAGCCTCCAAAAACGTTTTCCAGTCTTACATGGACATTTTTGCCAAGTGGCAACCTTATAAACCCATTTTTCAACATTATCCGGTCATTTAATTAAATTTTAAAATTAAATAATTCTAAAAATTAAGTTCAATCCTTTTGCCTTGCCAAAAATTAAATGTGCCGATCCATAATTAAATTGGCTAGGCCATTTGTAACCTGAAGTGGTCCCCAACCTTTGTTGACCCCTCCAATGGCATCAATTAATACTACTTCCTAGTGTCACCATTGACACTTATCAGCCAAGCCACTGTCTTAAGGTCACATCTGATACCAATTGACCACCAACATGGAAGTAGATGATTGTGATGAGCATGTGTTTATGAGCTCACTATTGGATGATGATGAGTCTACTTCCTTGGACGAAGCTCAGCAAGATATACATTGGATGCAGGCCATGCAGGATGAGTTAGGCTCTATTGCCACTAGCTCTACATGGGATCTTGTGGATTTACCACTTGGCAAGAAGGCCATTGGCACAAAATAGGTTTTTAAACTCAACCGCAAGGTTGATGGTACAATTGACAGGTACAAAGCACGGTTGGTAGCAAAAGGCTATGCATAGAAGAAGGGCATAGATTATGAAGAAACTTTTGCTCCTACATCCCGTATGAGTACGATGAGATGTGTGATTGCTATGGCTGCAAATTATGGCTGGAAAGTACATCAATTGGACATTAAGACAACATTCTTAAATGGGGATTTGCATGAGGATGTTTGTGTGTCACAACCTCCAAGGTTTGTGATTAAAGGAAAAAAGCACATGGTATGCAAGTTGCATAAAGCTCTTTATGGCCTCAAACATGCTCCTCGTGCATGGTAGTCCAAATTGATACTTATTTGGCTAGCAAAGGGTTTAAAAATAGTCCAACTGCTTCCACTCTATACATTAAGAATTGGGTGGGGGGGGGGGGATACTTTCTGATTATCATTCTTTATGTAGATGACATGCTGCTCACTGGACCTACAGATTTTTTTTTTGCAGATTTTAAGGCTGAATTAAAATATGCATTTGTTATGTCAGATATGGGTTGCCTACACTATTATTTGGGGATTCAATTCACCCAAAATCAGCATGGTATCATCATGTCACACTCACAATATGTGGATAAGCTGTTACATAGGTTTAGTATGCAAGATTGCAAACCTATGTGCGCACTTCTATGGAGCCAGGCTTAAAGTTGTTTATGCATGATAGTGAAGAGATGTTTGATGTTGCAATTTATAGCCAGGTTGTTGGCTGTCTTATTTATCTTTGCAACACATGCCCTGACATTCAGTATGTAGTATCTCAGGTGAGTAGGTATATGCATAGCCCACGGACCATACATTGGCAAGTTGTTAAGCAGATCTTCAGATATTTGCAAGGAACTCAGTCACATGCATTATTATTTCCTTGGGGGGGGAGACTTGCACTTATAGGCTTACAGTGATTCAGATTGGGCTGGTGATGCAGACACTATGCGGTGTACTAGTGGACACTGTTTCTTTCTAGGCCGTTCATACATTTCATGGCTAAGCAAGAAACAACCTATAGTGGCTATCTCGTCTTGTGAGACTGAGTAGAGGGCAGCCTTCACGGCAACAGTGGAATGTGTATGGTTGCACAGATTGTTGGCTGATCTACATTTACCATTGGAGGGTCCTACACCCATTCTTTTTGATAGTCAAAGTGCTATTGTAGTAGCACGAAATCTTGTGTTTCATGCTCGCACGAAACACATAGAGGTGCATTACTGTTATGTCAGAGAGAGATGCTATGCAGGAGAGATCAGCTTGATGTATGTACCCACACAGAAAAATGTTGCTGACATTTTCACCAAGGCACTACTACGCGAGAAGTTTGAGACTTTTCGAAATTCCTTAAACTTGTTACCCTTTGGTGATTGATCATTCTTGTACTTCATCACATTGGCACTGCAGGGGGATGTTAGAATTTGCCGATTCTATGGGCAGTGCCTAATGTAATTTGTGTGGTGTGGACACTTATTAAAGTGTCAATGTAAGGTGTGTACACCTAGTGTCTTAGAAACTTAAAGTAATGACATTAGGCTTTAGAGTAAAATAAACCTAACTCTAGTTAGTTGGTGGAAGGTTGGTTAGGTTAACCCTTGATCTAAACATAAGTTATACTTTTACTCTATCTTCATTCTATCAAGTACACTCTTTTCTTTTTGCTTTAGCTCACTCTCTTACTGTCAGTCTCTCCTCTCTCTCTCCATAGTTGACTACCATTTTCCAACACATCATTTGGCCATAAATGTCAGTTGGTGATACTAGAGATGTGGCATTTAATGATATCTATTGTCGATCTAAGGGTCAAAGATGACACAGAGAGACTCAGGAGTGAAAGATGCCTAGCTAATTTAATTATTGGCCAAATAGATTTTTTGGGCACCGAAATAATTATTAGATTAATTTTCAGTAATTTAAGGCTGAAAATTAATATTTAATGATGGATAATGTTGGAAAAAGACTGCCACTTGGCAAACTTGCCCATACAGGCTGGTAAAAAACTGAAGAAGAGGAAAAACGAGATCATTCTTGCTGTAGCAAAGGTGGGAGAGCTGTGAGTAGCCATGGCGAGCCTATTTTCAGCCATTGCAGCTAGCCACAAGTGAGTTTTGAGAAGGTGATTGCAATTTCAAACCCTCCACAGTTGGGCGATTGCATCCATGTATAAAGTGATAGTTGATTTGGATGTCTCAGTTGTAGGCAACGATATTTAATGCTGTTGTGGCAAGGCAACAATTGCATTTGATTGATTTTTAATCAAAAATCACGGGATGTCAAAGGCAAAAGTTGCTATAAGTTATGTTGCACATGTACTTGGTGGTATCTGGTGCCAATTGTTAGCCTAGGTCATTCATTTGGCCATAAGTGTCGGTTGGTGACACTAGAGATGGACGTTTAATGGTACCTAATGCAGATCTAATGGTCAAAGATAGCACAGAGAGACTTGGGAGTGGAAGATGTCTAGCCAATTTAATTATTGGCCAGTTAGATTATTTTTTTGGGCATCGAAATAATTATTAGATTAATTTTCAATAATTAAAGGCTGAAAGTTAATATTTAATGATGGATAATGTTGGAAAAACCATTTGGGAAGGCTGCCACTTGGTAAACTTGATGTGGAAGAGCTGTGAGCAACCATGGCTAGCCTATTTTCAGCGAGTGATTTTTAAGGAGGCGATTGCAGTTTCAGACCCTCCACAACTGGGCGATTGCATCCAGGTACAAGGTGACAATTGATTGGGACGTCTCAGTTGTAGACGATAGTATTTAATGCTGTTGTGGCTGGGCAGCAGCTGCATTTGACTAATTTTCAGTCATTCTTCACAACAAAACTTTGAATTTTCTCTCGCTACATCTTTCTCTCTCATCTCCCAGCCATTTCACTGCCTTTTTCGAAGATCTCAGCATTTGGACCCTTGGAGGCTGAGAAGTTGCAAATTGCTCTGTTGTAAATCCAAATTTACAATAGAAATTAGGATTTAGCAGCATCCTCATGAAGTGTGCCAGAAATTGGAAGCTCCAAGACTTGGATTTTTCAGGGTAGAAGGTGAATTTCAGCTAAATTCAGGTGGAAGACTAGCCAACCATTGAATTTGGGGCATTTCCATCGTCTATGAAGTGGATGAAGGCCAATTAAGTGTTCGAATCAAGGGGCAAATCAGATTGAAGACTTGCTGGTCACTTTGACAGCAAGGGAAGTTTGGATTGTGAAGGGGATTGGGAGAATCCCATTGTAAATCAACATTTTTTTCAATAAAGCTAAAGAAATACTGAAAGGGGCGCCAATTTTGGGGCCAATCGGGTGTGCATTGTCCAAGATGAGTATGTAAATTTATATTTTCAGATTTGCATTTATTGTTTGCTGTTGTAATAAAGTTGTGATCAAGGATTTACCACCCATCCACGGAAGGAAGGTTGGTTCCACAAATCCTCTATGTGACTTGAAAATGCAATCCATCCTCTCGAGTGAAATTGATAGGAACATTCTTAAGTCCAAAAGGCATGACAAGAAACTATTATAGCCCAAAAGATGTTTTGAAAACTGTCTTAAGCACATCCTCTGATTTAATGCATATTTGATGATACCCTCTTTTCAAATGTATATGATTGAATATGGTTGCCTCTTGCAATCTATCCATAACATCATCAATCCGGGGAATGAGAAAGCATTTCTTTATCGTGATCTTTCTCAGAGCATGATTATCAATGCACATGCACCATGAACTATCCTTTTTTTGCATCAAAAGCATTGGAAAATAAAAAGGAGATGAATTGGGCTGAATCAGCCTTTTTTTTAACAGCTCATTTACTTGACTCATAATCTCCTATTGCTAGGTTGCATTGACTTTTAGGGTGGCTTATTAGGTGGGCTACTTCTAGAGATAAGATCTATGCCATGATCTTTTGGTCTTTCATGCAGTAGCTGCCTTGGAAGGGATTGAGAGAAACAATCATCATACATTTTTCAGAAATGACATGCGATTCTTCTCTAACTTAGGCATATTTTTAACATTCTCATTATCATCTTTATCCTTATTAAAAACCAAGTACATTGAAAGATGGATTTTCATTACTTTATAAATGACAACTACAAATACAACGGGAAGAGACATCTTTCAGCTTTACATGAAGTTTGAGTGCGTTTCCCTTATGTTGAATAGTGATCTCTTTTGCATAAGAATCAATTAGTGTATGCATACGATGACACCATGGCATATCAAGCAATACATCACAACCCTCAAGTGGAGCAATGAATAACTCTTCGCTGTCCACATATCCTTGTATATGCAATTGAAGCTTTCCAATGAGTTGTATGATAGGCTTTGCATGGCCTTTTTATGCCATTCCAACTATTCCCTTGAGTCCCATCTCATCCTTGCTGATGCCTAGATGGATTGCCATGTCAATAAAGATGAAGTTGGCTTGTGCACCATTATCAAAGAAAATCAATGCATGCTGATCTCTAAATTTACCCCATATTGTGCACAACTCAGTAGTATCATCATTGGGTTGATCACTAACAATATCGGACACCAATCCCATTGATGTTTTTTGCTTCTTTTCTTTAGAATCTCCCTGATTTTTTGATTTTCTTACTTGCTGCCTATTGGGATAGTCCCTTGCAATGTGATCCTCTTGTTCACAAATAAAACATTTCTTTGCAGCCATCAATTCCCTACGTTGTGCCAATGTTTTTGAGCTCTTTCTTTGCTGTTTTGGCCTCTTATCAGGCTGATTTTCAGATTTGGCCATTTTCTTAGCCTTAAATAACTTTTTATTCGGCTTCTCCCCACTCTCTAGGAAAGTCGAATCCTTTCCATGCAACAAAGCATTTGTTGTAGTAGTAGTCTCTATGAGCTAAGACATGCTAGAGATAGTGGATTTAATGTTAAGGTGTAGAAGATGACTTTTTCTTCTTGCCCTTGTTGTCCTCCTTTGAAGCATTTAAAAATCGGGTGAATTGAGGATCCTTTGCCAATTTAGTAAAGAGATTTACTACCGTCCTTATCCGATTTTTAAATTGGTAATCAAATTCCTCCACTTGGATTGTCATCAGTCTCCTTATGTCTTAAAGGCCCTACATATTGCCCAACAATAACATTTTTAGCTTGCTATCCATGGTTTGAGCCTTGTCTACAATTAGACATTGTATTTCCTTCATTCCCATGTGAATGTTGATACTAAGAGGCATCATCACTTCTTGATTGCATCTCCTTGTATGAAGACATGTTGCTGTAATTTCTCAGCTGAGAGCAAAAATTAGCACTAGCATAAAGCTTTGGCTCGCAATTAGGTGCCTTGGGCCCACCAAATCAAGGGATTTAGTGGTATCCTAGCAATGAAATCAGCTTTTCTTTTTGGAAAAGGTGGTAATTTCTTGATTAAGCACTTAATTACAACAACCAACAAATTAACATAACTTGAAATGCACAAATTATCTTAATAATCTTGGACATTGGACACCCTATTGGCCTCAAAATTGGCTCCCCTTTCAAAGTATCTTTGTACTTTGACTGTTAATGGAATGAGTACAAGGTGAGATTCCACAATCTCTAAGCTCACTACACTCGTAGGTGTGAGAACATGTATGGCTATGTGAGAGGTAGTCATGGCACTTGGCTTGACATGCTTCAAGCAATAAGCGGTCTGTGGGTCTTGGTGGTTGAGGGAGAAGCTCACATAACGAACCACTATTGCTTCAAGCATTTCAAGCCAAGAGCTATGGCTATCTTTCACATGGTTATGCGCACTCCTACACACACGTGTAGTGAACTTACCTTTGAATCTGATTGAGTTGCCTCCTCCCACGAATCTGCTGATAGCTCCATGATCCAAGATGTGCTCTCAAGCAAGCTCCATCTCCAAGCTCCAAGCTCCAAGCTTCGACCTCCATAGGCATGCACACGAGGAAGGAGAAAAGAAGAAGATCAAGATGAAGAGAGGAGAATAAGAGCTTCTCCACAGTCCCTCACTTGCACACACACACACACTCTCTCTCTCTCTCTCTCTCTCTCTCTCTCTCTCTCCCTCTCACACACACACACTCTCTCTTTCTCTCTCTCTCTCTCTCTCTCCCTCTCTCACACATACACACACACACACTCTCTCTCTCTCTCTCTCTCTCTCTCTCTCTCTCTATGCACAAGAAGGAAGCAAGAGCAAGAAGTACGAAAAAAACAAGTTTGGCTACGCACCAAGAATAAGCTCCTTTATTCACTTTTTGACTTTTATACATGCCCTATCCCCTCCTTGGGAGGCAATCCCTTTTTTGGTACAGCCTTTGTCTATTCCTTCACTCTTTTTTCCTCTTCCTTCCTATTAGCATGGATCTTAGCTCTCACCTCTTTTGTTGTTTCAAAAGCCCCTTGTTGAAATAACAATCAACAACCAATTTGGGCCAATTGCCCCTTGATTTTTCACCCAAGGCTTGCTCCAATGGAACCACCAACTGGCCAAACGCTGTTCTAATTTACAATGAATGGGCTAGCATTTGAATTCCTTGACAATTACACAAATTTCAGGTGTTGAATTCACCAATTGTCATGGGTTTACAGTAGAGATCTCTCTGCTGTCCACCAAATTTGGCTGAGATCTGATCCAAATGGCTGAGAAATGCTAAGAATGATTGAGCACAAGCTGGAGAAGGTGAGAGAATGCCAAAAGAGAGAGTTGTTCTTGATTTCCACGCAAGAAAGGCCTGTAATCTGATTGCTGCCTGCACCAAACAGCATTAAATGCTGTTGCCAGCTGCCAAGAGGCCTCAAACTGCTGTTGCCTGCCCCAATTAGCTGTTGCCAGCTCTTGAAGGTCCCGTAATTGCTGTCGCCTGCATTAGATGGCTTCATTCTGGCTGCTCTACCCTCTGAAAGGTCCTTCAAAGAAGAAAACTCAAACCAGCAGTTTGTTCTCTCTCTTTTCCTCAGCCGGAATGAACTGAATCTCTCTTCAACCTTCAAAAACGTTTTTCAGTTTTATATGGGCAGTTTTGCCAAGCGGCAGCCTTCTAAACCCATTTTCTTGCATCATCCGAAGTGGATCCTAACCTTTTTTTGACCTTTACATTGGGATTAATTAATTAATTAATGCTAGTCCTTGGTGTCACCATTGATGCTTGTCGGCCAAACCACTGTCCCAAGGTCACATTTGATACCAACTAACCATCAAAACCTAATCGGCATAACATATCACAGATTTTGCCTTTGACACCCATATGCATCCTCGGGGTCCTTGGCTTGTTACTATGAAATATCTGCCATGTGCATGACATGTGTTTAAACAACCTTGCACATTCACTTAATAGCTTAATCAAATGTTATCGGCAAGATTAAAGCATCTCAAAATTTCATGTCTGTGTGACATGTGTTCTTGCTCTTTTGTTTAGTTGTTTGTGTTTACAGTAGCTCTATCTTTTTACTTTTGATGCTCCACACCATTTTGACTCAACCAAACCCTAAAGGATATGCTACAAGCATATTTAAGTAGACAACGACTAATTGGGAAGACTACTTACATATAGTAGAGTTTGCATATAAGAGTGCCAAGGAATCTTCCATGGGATATTGATGTATTTATGTTAATGTATGGGTTCCAATCTGGAGCTCTTTATGTAGTAGGAGTTATAGAAGATATGAATAAAATGATAAGACCTCGTCTTTGAGGAAAGAGAGCAAGTTTATCTTATGGTGCCTAAGCAATCTAAAACCATGAAGATGAGACAGTGTCAAATACAGTCACTTGAATGTAGTGGTGTAGTGGTCTAGTCACATTACTTAACAAAATAGGAGAGATGGCTTACAAGTTCAAACTTCTTACCACAAGTAAGATGCATCCAATATTCCATGTATGTAAGCCAAAGAAGAAACTGATTGATTTTGATAATATCGTCTAAAGGGATGAGATAGTTAAAATAACTTTCACATGAGCATGGGAAGATTTTAGATGTTGATAATACATGAACAATGAATACTATTTACCTAGGATATTGAGCACTATATACAAACGATATCCCAATTCAGAGTTGGGCCTTCCCAATTGTCTTTCCAAGGCAAAACATTTCTTAACGGGGAGGAAGTGGTGATCAATGTGACAATTAAGGGAAAGATTACTAGTAGGAGCTGTGACCATCCATCTATTATAGAATATACATGTATGGGGGCACGGCCGTTACACACATGTGAGACACACATGTGAACATTAGCTAAGGCCAATTACTTTTGGGCTCGGAACATTTAATGTATGTAAATAGGGGTTAAGGCCAAGGAAGTCGATGATGTGGTAGACATGCATTAAACTTACTCATGAATTATTAAATTAAAGGTAGAATTTGTCATACCAAGGTTGGGAAGTGAATCAACAGCTCAACTCTAATTATAGAATCAGACCAGCAAGCTTTACACCCAATCTATGATTATGTGACAACTTAGTGCGATTATATTATTATGCTGCTCATATGGCCTGATTTACAAGATGCTTTGCTCCTTAGCTGTCTTGCTCTTTTGTTTTGGCCATATATGTTGGTTACAGTCAGTATTGATTGCCTGAATTGTTTGTAGCATGGAAAGAAGAGATAGTGCCAGTACCCTCAGGCCTCTTTACACAAACACAATCGCAGCTACTTGTGGGCCTTGTAAGCAAGGAGGCAAAAGCGTATCTGGAGCAGCTCCGAGACCCACAAAAAGCTCCAAAGAAGATTCAGCCATTGAAGCTGGGTGCTAGACTTTTGGGCTTCCAAACCTATAGGCCTTCAACAGCCAGTAAGTCTTTCATCACTTAACCCACCTGAAGAGCCATTGAATGAGCATTGAAGAAACAAATCAGTAAGACCAATTATTCTGCTATGTATTTGGTTTTCCTTTGTGTAGCACTGGAAATGCTTTGTATCGTCCTGTTTTTAATTTTGTTAAGGGACTTAATTTGAAGTCCTAGGTATTTTAATATCTTGAGTAGATAGGGCATGAACGTCTACATTCCCAGGAAAGAGTCTAAAACTTTGAATAACCTCTACATTCCCAGGAAAGAGTCCAAAACTTTGAATGATTGTAAGGTTGAACTTTATATTTTGAGCCTTGGAATGGTTGTAATGCAATAGCAAATTTCTGGGCGCACCTGGTGGATTTTGTTAATCCAACTGGCATTGCAGTTTTACAGGCCCTAGGTTGCAGCTTATACATGCTCTGTACTTCATTAAAATTTTTCTAACTTGCAATCTTGTAAATAAGTTTTTGTTGGCCTAAGCACTGAATGCGATGAATAGGATTGCACTAATTCGTTTTTGGTTTTCTTTGTATGACAGTCCATGATACATATGAAGAGAAAATGAGACGTGAACAACTCAAATATAAATCCTCTCTTTGTCACACAGACATTGCATTTGGTAGGACTGTTTCAGGGAGCCACATTCAGAGCAGTCGTGGTGCAAGCCCTAGAAAATCCTTGATGCAGTTGAAACATGTTTCTGGAGTTCAAAGTGGGTGTTCATTTTTTTTTGGTGTTCTGTTCTATGATGTTTTCTTGACAACCATGATGTTTACTTGGCAATGTTAACAAAAAGTCTTACATGCTATGTAGTATAAGTCTTAAGCTAAGGAATCCACACAGTGGCACTTTGATAAGTCTTTAGAGCCTACCAGGGTATTGCCTTTTAGGCAAGAATAGATTTAAAGCTTTTCTGAATGAGTCTGTTGGACTATATAGGTAATTGCTTTACTTATGCAAATGCAATCATAGTATAGGCAAACAAACTAGTTGTAAGAACTTGGAACTGCAAAAAGCATACACTGCAGATGCTGCATGTAGGCGTTCATAGTGTACAGAAATTGAGAGTTGATATTTCACATACTATATTTTATATCATGTGAGAGAATTATGCCATTTTAGGTCTTTAGGTTCCTTCAGTGTGAGTTGTTCGTTAGAAGATGATCTCTTGTGCTGCAAGAAGTGACTGAAGCAACCCTGGAGTCTACTATCAGACTCAAACCTTGTTGGGAAAGTTGGTGGAGCCTTACTCCAGGTGGACATACATGGAAGCTTCTCCTTTAGGAGGGGCTCCCAAGAATGTGAACCATGCCTTAGAGGGTACTTGAGACTTTGAGGTGGATCTGGTGTGACAGACTATCATTAGACACACAAAAAAGAGGGGCTTGGGCAGCATAGATCCTGGCTATCAGAGTCAGACCTTTTTGATTAAGTTGGTAGTTTGGGGCTTTATACTAAGTGGACAAACTTGACGCTTCTCCTTCAGGTGGGCTTCCAAGAATGTTGATCACACCTTGGAGGGGACCACTCTTCCCTGATCTGTGGCAATGCTTGCGTAAGGTGGAAAGACCAAGGCCCGAGTTGTTAATATACAACTGGCCCTCTGGAATGGGCAAGCTAGGGGCAGGGAGGGCTTGCAGCTTGCTGGGTGCAAGCATATTTCATGGGCAGTGTGGAAAGATTTACGGGGCTGGAGATGTGGAGGTCCCTCAATAGGCTATGGGGAGCAAAAGGGGGTGGGAACTGTACAATTGGCGATTGATGCTATGGTCTCTCAAGAGGGGCTTGTTGAGAAACCCTTCACCCTTCACCCGCAGTTTGCATTTTTGCGTTTTGCGTTTAGGATTTGCAGCCCCAAAAAGTGAAGCTGCCCTAGACTGACTGCGCCTATTTATAGGCCACTCTCTCATTCATTCCTCACGGTTGATTCTTCAGTCCTTCACTACCACTCTCTCTTCGTTAGTCTTCTAACACACTCTCTCTTCCATAGTCTCTTTCTCTCTCCTCTCCTACCACCATCTCCACACTCTCTTGATACCAGCCTTCATCTCTAGTTGGCTGTGTTTATGGTGGTAGTGTGTGTCATGAGGACATGTATTTTTGAAACCTCACTTTATATGTGAATTAACTTTTAATCACATGATTAAGTAAATGTTGCACATGTGAGGTGCAATAGGGATTATAGTAAATTTACAAGCCTCGAACCCAAGGAAATCATGAGATATCAAATGCAAAAGTTGCTATAAGTTATGCTGCACAGATACTTGGTGGTATTTGGTGCCAATTGTTGGTCTAGGTCTTAATCTGGGTATAAATGTCAGTTGGTGACATTAGAGGAGTGGTGTTTAATGGTACCTAACGCCAATCTAATGGTCAAAGATGGCGTAGAGACACTCGAGAATGGAAGTTGCCTAGTCAATTTAATTATTGGTCTGTCAGATCATTTTTCAGGGCACCGAAGTAATTATTAGATTAATTTTTAGTATTTAAAGATTGAAAATTAATATTTAATTATGGCTAATGCTGAAAAAACCATTAGGAAAGGTTGCTACTTGTTAAAAATGCCCATGCAAGATTGAAAAATGTTTTGAGAGGTTGGAGAAAGGCATTTTTAGTGTATTCAGCTGCAAAAGAGGGAGGAGATATTGTTGGTCTGATTTGCAGCCATTGGAGGACCTTTTGAGATAGGCAGGGGCAGGAGAAGACCAATCAATAGCAGTTGACAATATCTACAGGCTGTTGAGAGAGGGCAACAATAGTAAATGGCTGATTTTCTTCAGTTCTTTGCATTTGCAAGCTGTTGTGGCAGGGCAATAGCTGCATTTGAGTGATTTTCAATCATTCTTCGCTACAAAACTCTGAATTTTCTCTCTTATCTCCCAACCATTTCATATCCTTGCTCCGAAGATCTCAGCATTTGGACCCTTGGAGGCTGAGAAATTGCAAATTTCTCTGCTGTAAATCCTAATTTTCAACAGAAATTAGGGTTTAACAACAGCCTTGGGAAGCGTGTCAAAAATTCGAAGCTCGAAGACTTGGATTTTTCAAGACTGAAGGTGAATTTCAGCTAAATTCAAGTGGAGGACTAGCCAGCCATTGAATTTGGGGCATTTCCATCGTTTATGAAGTGTGTGAAGACCAATTAAGTGCCCAAATCAAGGGGCAAATCAGATTGAAGACTTGCTGGTCACTTTGGATAGCAAGGGAAGTTTGGATTGCGAAGGGGATTGGGAGAATCCCATCGTAAATCGACTTTTTCTTTAATGAAACTAAAGAAATACTGAAAGGGGTGCCAATTTTGGAGTCAATGGGGTGTGCATTGTCCAAGATGAGTAGGTAAATTTGTATTTTCAGATTTGCATTAATTGTTTGCTGTTGAAATTAAGTTGTAATCAGGGATTTACCACCTATCCACGGAAGGAAGGCTGGTTACAGTGTACTCCTCTTTAGCTGGCGTCCATCCTCCATTGTTGGCGACATCTTTTGTGCTCCTATATCTTGCGTTTGGAGTCTACACTCTCTGGGGTTATCCTCCATCCTTCTGGTGGCTCCACCTTCTTGTGTTTGGCTGCCAGGAGGTTCCTCATCATCTGGTGTCTCTCTCCAGTAGGCGTCACCTTCATTAGAGACAGTTGCACCTTGTGTTTGGTTCCTGGCTGCTTCCCTACCCTTCTAACGTCATTTTAGTAGTTGGTGTCACTTCATCAGGCTTGCGTTTGCAGATGGAGGGTTCATCGGTTCTCTCCCTAGTCGTAGTTACCACTCTTCATCCCTGCGTTTGCAGCCTTCGACGACAGTCTCCTTGCTCTAGGTGACAGCTCCTCATCTTGCTTTTGCAGACTTAGAGGCTTCTTCGGCAGTCTTGTTGCACTCCAGGGCTTCCTTTGTGCTACAGCACCCTTGTATCAGATTCACTTCATCAACATGATTCATCTTTCATCATCTTCTGTGTTTCTTTTCTCTCTCAGTGTTTGCCATACACACTGTGTGTTTTCCCTCGCAAACCCTACTGTCTCTCTGGTCACTTAGTCATTGTGACAGGGCTTCCCCCATTGTGCAGCAGTTGGGTAGCCCGCCTCTCACTGTTGGGTGTTCTAGTGCAGGTGGTAGGTGATCATAGGAAAAAGGAAGAACTGCATTGCAGTGCAGGAAGGTGGTAAACTATCCTTGGACAGAGGGAGCAGTCTGCTTTCCCAAGGAGTATCTATGTCATTGGATTGTGGGGAAGTCATGGAAGCTAGGCCTTCCCTTGCTTTGGTCAGACATTCATTAGTGGCGGCTACAGATATGGTAGGGTTGAGCTGTGGATGAGTTGGTTTGGGATCCAAGAAAGTGGAGGTAGGCAATCTCTTTAGTTTCATAGATCCTGATGAGTTTATTCACTTACATGGTGCAGCAATAGTTGGGACTACAAGCCAGTATCCATTGTGATTCAAATCTGGAGCAGGTGTGATGTGTCCTATTCAGGATGTTGTAGTTATGACTCCTTTGTTAGGTTTCTATGGTTAAGGTGTTTTTTGGTGATTTCAGGTATTTAGATGCAATGTGTTGAGGATTAGAGAGGGAAATTGAGTATTGTCCAAACCGCATTATTTTAGGATACAAGCTCCATGACTTGGAGGCATGACAAGCTAGTGTTGGATTGGAGTTTTCAGTAGATGAAAAATATAGAAGAGATTAATAGGCATAGAGGATAGAAGAATGATGAACTAGGCAAGTTTGGAAGCAGGAATTCACCATATGTGCAACAAAGCATGTAAACAGCCATCACCACATCAAGAAGATGAAAATGAGACAGCCTTCATCCACTCCAAAGAGCCAGTTTTCATACCCAAGGGTTTCCCACCATGGACTCAAAAGTACAATAGTGTGCATATATTTATGCTATATTTCTAGAAGTAGCCAACAGTGCAGCACCAGCTTCTGAGGAGCTAGAGTTTGACTCTGATGAAGAAACTGAGCATGTTTCTTTATCTGTTTGCCCTTTCCCTTGGGTAGCCTTCTTATCACAATCACGCTTTCATAGCTTATTGTATTGCTCCAAGTTTTTGCATTCTTTTGCATCTACTTTATTCCAAGTTGTCATGATGTTTAACTCAAATATACTAGTCAACTAATTCGATGCAATCATTTACCTAAGTTGCAATCATTTACCCCTTTGTTAAGATCAAATCATGGTTTGCAACGTGTAAATGTGAGAGAAGGGAAGTTTAAAATTCGAGTTTAAAAATGATAGTGACGGCCCCCAAAAGATTGACGATTTTTTTGGTCGCTAAAGGGTCTAAAGAGTGTCACTCACATTGCACCCACAATGGTTTTTAAAGGTAAATTGCACCAGTCGATGTGTTGAAATATTATGGCATGTTGACACAAGTTCAAATGTCATCTTATTGGGTCACACATGATTTTTTCTTTTGACCTTGCATGTGTCTTTTTGGGCTCTAAAAAACATACATCATGACAAGTTTTGTAGCTTGCATCTACTCTCATGATGAAAAACAACTTGACAATTTCTGATATTTGTAGCTTCGCTTTTGTATACCAAATCCAATGAGCCATGGATTACAAAAAATGGTGAAGAATTGAAGGTGCACACAATGCTTGAATTTTGGTGGCAATCTATTGACCCATATCCTAATAGCAAAATATACACAATACTAAGTAGGGGAATGATTACTCTAAAACAACCATTTAGCTTAGAAGTGAATCACTTTGTTGGGCAAGAAAATTATGAGGTGTACCAATAGGAGAGGGAGTGGTATGCACATTTTATCTACTTCAATTCTCCACTCAGTTTCTCTCAAAAAATTGCTCTCATTTTGAACAATGGTCCTAGCCTTTTTGTATTGCACACCATGTGGAGTGCATTTTATTTTAAAAATGGAATCATACAGAGCATGCTTCATGCCCACATAGCCCAGGTCCAAAAGCATGCTTTACATGCCATGTAGCTTAGGTTCCCATTAGTGTGAATTAAGCTTGTAGGCTAACAGGTGCAAACTTTCATGTAAGATAATTGTTCTTGCTAAGCTTCTCATTGGCAATTTGGTTGAAATTGTCAGACATTTTGGCAAGACAAGTAACCTTTTAAAACTTACAAGTGTCAGACATTTTGGCAAGTCAGGTAACCTTGCAAAACTTACAATTACAACTAAGCTAATACCAGGTACACTATAATCAAAATGCATAGTCTTTTTTATTGATTGCACAATAATAACTACAATATGCAATCTATATATAAATGCTCTCTTTGTCTGCAATGTAACAAGAACTAACAACCTTATAGACTCAGAATCTATAACCTCTATATTTATAAACAACAAACACAATTGAAACTTCAATATGGCCAAGAACTACTTTTGACCAACTTATAGGCCCAAAATGATATTGGATGGCAAAAATCACTGCAAAATATCCCTAAAGGGCCCATTTGTAATATAAACACTATTCTTTGTGCTTAATAAGTCTCATTGCAATGGGAGACTATAGCCTTGCCAGCCTCAAGATCCTCCTATGGCTATATTCTAAAAAGGCAAATCAAATGAGATGGAAGAGCTTCTTGCCCATTGCTTGCTTGCTTGCTTTCACTCCATTGTCTTAACCTTAGGCCTTGATCGAGCTTTGCACAACCTTGGGATGGCTCAAATATTATGTCAACAAAGAAGAGGAGAGAGGTGAAGTAACCGAAAGCACATATACAATGGAGACTTGAGTACATAGAGAAGTAGGGTAAAAATATTATTATTATTATTCTTTTTTATTCTTCCATATAAAAAGACAGTCTTCAACATGATAAAATACTAATCTACAAGTATTAAAATATATATACACACGGTTACTAAGTATGAATCTACTAAGAATAGATGAGATGGCACAATGAATGTGCCATAGCCAAGAGTGGACTACATGGATGTAGTTCAGCTATAGAATCATTGGTATGTCTTCCATGTTAATCACTTAATGCACCAATGAGTAAAGTCTTGCCACATCACGAAGGCATGTAGTGGATAGTAGGTCATGTGAAGTTTGACATCTCAATAGGGTGGTAGTTGTTGTTGGAGGAGATAGTGCAAATAACATATGCAACAACATCAAAACTCCACCTAATTAGGTCGATAGCAGATGGGCAATTCCAACAATTGTAGACTAATGGCATCAACTAGCTAAGAACAAATGCAGTCCATTGGATGATGAGGGGCAATTGTAGGATGTTCCTAGTAGTATATGGATGTGTGTATGTGTGTGTGTGTGGGGGGGGGGGGAGATATCAACCAGTTGGAGAAGATAATAGCCACTAAAGAGAGAAGACCAAGGATGCGAGGGATGTAAGTGACCAAACACACTTTTTACTTGTAAAGATCAAACCAACTAAAAGTGGAGAATTTGCTTATGGGACACAAAAAACGCAATGAGTATGTTTGAGTTTTCGGGTTCTTTAATGAGCTAATGAAGGTCTAATGTGTAATGTATCTTTTTCAATTTAACATTTATGCAAAAACTTGTAGGATTGTGGAGTGTCAATGCTTAAGAAAAGAGACTATTAATCCATTTGACACCAAGCATAGATTGTCCTTTAACAAGTGACTTACATAAGCTTTTAATCCAAGGAAATTATATTGGCAATTGTTCGAGCCAAAGTTATGAGCCACGCAATTTAGGACCGCATCTATCTCGTATATGGGCTATTAGTGGAAGTTACAATTGTATTTGAGATCCATATAGTATGATTTGTTGAGTTTGATCGAATATGTATGGTCCATGCATTTTTTGTCCTCTTTTTTTTTGTAGGGTAATCTGATTTAGAAAAGTGATTTTTTGCTTTAACCTTTTCCTCTTGATCCTCATTGACCTTTACCTGTACCTCACTTATCACTTCCTCTTCTTCTACTTCTTTGCTACAAGCTTCTCTGCCCCTCTTTCTTCTCCATCTCTCTCTCCGTCTCTACCTCTACATCCTTCTCTTCCTCTTGTGTCTCATCCCCTATGTGTAGCTCTATCTCTATTTTCTCTTCCTTTACCTCCTCTTGTTTTCCTTCTCCTACCTCTATTTATATCTCTATGTTCTTCACTTCTTTTGCAATAACTAAGCCTCTTCAGGAAGCCTTCGCATTACGCACAACTCACCTTGAGTCTTAGCCTTTAGTTTTTTTTGCATCTACTACTTTTTGTACTTGCCACTTGGCACTTGTGACCTTTATGATCCATGAATCATGACCCATCATTGTAGCTAGCTCATTTTTTTGTTCCATTGTATATGTCCTCAACCTTATAAATGAAATGGGATCTTGGAAATTGCTTGTGACTAGTCTTGGGTTTGCATTTTGTCTCAACCACTCGTCATGTTTATGACTCATTATTGAAAAATTGAGGCAAAGACATTTGTCATCCGTAAAATGTAATAGTATTGAATGAATTATACATTATGACACTCTATCTCATGGGTAGCCACTTTCATGTTAAAATAAATAATATTTACTAGACTAATTTTTAATTTCATATGTATTTTTTAATGACCATATAAAAAAGACTTTTTTGTGTATGTTCGGTACCATATTAAGTTCATGGATTGGATGGATTGGGCCGATCATACCTGACTACCTAGAGTGAAAGCAAACCATTCAATTATAATCTTGATGATAGGTAGTCATCCATTTTATTGACACAAAAACGTTTTTACATACTCTAGCCTAGGCCTCTAGTCAAATCCCTTAGTAACAAGCTTAGATTTTTCCTTGTCTCACAATTCTATTGACTTGATATGTGGTCTCACTAGATATATTTGACCTAATGTTAAGTCAATATCCTACAAAGCCTAAATTTCTCTCTCATATTGCATAGCGTGCTATCACCAATCTTGTTCTAGAGACTCATCATTAGAATTACCTCCTTGTTCTTTATCATATTGTGCATCATAGACTAAGTGAACTAATATGCTATCCCTACTATTGTAAACTCATCAAGCCATTCAATTTGCACATTAGGAATGAGTCAATACTTGACTGTTTGAATTAGATGCCAATCAAACCATACTTCAGATGGCTCGATTTGGAGCATTGGAGTCTGCCTTGCTCCCTTTTAGGTGAGATAGCTGCTACAACGGTGCATATTTGCAATAGGTCTTTGACTTTTGCATTATAAGACATGACTCCATATGAGGATTTCTTGGGGAAGAAACCTTCTATAACCCACTTTTGCATCTTTGGGTGCGATGCCTATGTCCATGTAGACAAGAAGAAAAAGAGAGAACAAATTTCACTTGAAGTCAAAGAACCTTATCTTGATGGGTTACAACACGACTATGAAGGGATATAGGCTCTATGACCTATCAATATGAATGATTGATATGAGCAGGGATGTGATCTTTGATGAGGCTCCCATTGATGGTGCTTATTGTGAAGGTGGTTCTTCATCATTGTTTGATCTCCCCCCAACATCAGCTCCTCCCCTTCTTTGTCTTTAAGTCCTCCCACTCCATCCCCTCCTAGGCCCCTTATGATTGTCTTCCAACCTTGATGGATCCTTCTATTTCTTCTTTGTGGAGTATTTCTACTCCCCGATCCTCTTAAGTGTCTTCTAGGGGTCTTGAGCTGTGTAAGGAGGACCCCTCTTCTTTTAATGAGGGGGGTGTACCTTTATCTAATGAGGGGGAGTCCCTTTCCTTGACAAGGTGTATTACAAGTACTAGAGGACTCATGATCTCCCTTGTAGTACGATGAGCTTATCACCATTCCTTTGGTAGTACCAACCGGTCATGGAGGATGCAAGAGTTACTCACTTTTCTATGATCCTTTCACTCCCACGTAGATTAGAGGCCCAACTGGATAGTTCACTTTGTGTTAATTGTACTGTAATATTATAGATCCTTCAAGATCATGAGCCTAGTATAGTTGATGAGACTCTTACACAGGATATTTGGCGTTATGCTATGGAGAAAAAGCTTGATGCAATTGAGCATAATCAGACTTGGGAGTTACTTCAATGTCTATGGAAGCGGAAGGTGATTGGTGTGAAATGGATATTTAAGACCAAGTATCTAATCTAGCAGATGGCTCCTTGGACAAGCACAAATCTTGGCTTATTGCCACTAATTTTACATAGAGTGTCAGTTTGGATTATATAGAGACTTTTGCACCTACAGCTCATATATCTAGTATTCAGTCTATTCGCAACCCATCATCATTGGCCTATTTTTTAGATGGACATGAAGTTTTTCTTCTTAAATAGCATCCTTGAGGAGGAGATTTATGTTTTACCACCTCTTGGGTTTCTTGTGTAGGGGAAGGAGCATCATGTCTATAGATTGTGGAGGGCTCTCTATGGCTTGAAGCAAGCTCCTAGGGCTTGGTACTAGATGATTGATCAATCATTCTTACAGAGTGGCTTTCATTGATTAGATCATGACTCCAAACTTTATCATGAGATTGTTTGTGATAGGTGTGTTTTAGTCATTTATATGTGGACGATATGATTATCATAGGCATCGACTCACAAGAGGTTGATTGGACTCTGTGAGATCTTGCAACAACAGTTTGATATGACAGACCTTGGGATCCTTCACTTCTTCCTTGGTCTAGAGATGTATCAAATAGCATAGGGAATCTGAGCCTTGTCAGAGTCTAATAGATACAATGGACCTCTGAGTGTTCTACAACACTTGTGCATTTCTTTTCAAGTGAGTGTCAACAATGTTCACACCATTCAAGCCCTATGTCCAACAATTAGAAGCCAGTCATTTGCTATCTGCCCAAGGCTACTTGTTTTCCGGAGGCCATGTCACGAGGACATGAAAATTTTGGATGCTTTACTTTTGCTAGAGACATTAGATTAATTTAATAATCAAATGTGCAATATTGTGATGCATGTGTGATGCACATAGCATATATTTCATGGTAATAGGCCAAGGACATCGAGTAAACAGTGGATGCCAAAGCAAAAGTTATACAAGTTATGCTAACTCTTTTTGGGTGATTGCTGGTGTCCGTTTGACATTAGGGCATTAATTGGTCTAAGTGTTAGTGGGTCAATTAAGGCTTGGGACCACTTGGGATTGCAAATGGCCTAGCCAATTAAATTGTGGATGGGCATATCTAATTTTAGGCAAGGTAAAAAAGGATTGAACTACTTTTCAAAATTAAATAATTCTAAAAGTTAAACAGTTGAAAATTACTGAAAATGAAAAAGGAAGGTTGCCACCTGGCAAAAATTTCCATGTAATGGGAGAGAAGGCTGTTTGGAGGCTGTAGAGGTTCATTCAAGTATTGAAGTGGAGGAGAGAGGAAGATTAGATTGCTAATCAGATTTTGCTAATGTGCAGGTCATTTGTAGGTTGCAAACAACACAAGATACCTTCCCAAGAGAAGGCAATAATATTTATGGTTCTATAAGAGCTAGCAATATCATTTAATGTAGGTGACAACAGTTTGTGGCTTCTCAAGTAACAAGGGATAGCTTCTGGGGGCTGATTAGGGTAATGTAACAACCACTTTTGGGGTCTCTCCCACGAGGAACATAAAAAGTATCTCTCTTTATCATTCTCTTACCTTCATTCTATTCTATGATAATCTCATCAAATCTCAACCATTTGAAGTAGATATAACCCAAATTTGGTGGATAGTAAAGGAATTTCTATTGCAAACCCTAATTTACATAAAAAATTAGAGTTTAGCTATCACATTGGAACTTGTGTGAGCAATCAGAGGCATTGAAGATTGAAATTAGTAGTTGGTATTCTAGGAATTGCCAGGGATTTCAAATGCCAGCCCATCCTAATCGATTTGGGGCACCATTTGGCCAACCGAGAGTTGATTTTGTACAAGTCCTAGGTGAAGATCAAGGGAAAATTTGCTCAAAAGACTTGCTGATCATTTATGACATCAAGGGGCATTTGGATCAGTGGAGGGGATTAAAGAATCTTAGTTGTACACCTTCCAATTGCAATATAAGTTAAAGAAATATTGCAAGGGGTGCTAGTTTTGGGGATAGCAAGGTATCCAATGTCCAAGATTATATGGTAAAGTGTGCATTTCAATTTTGTGAATGTGTTTGTTGCTATAATTAAGTGCTAAATTGGGTCATTGCCACTCGAGAAAGGTTGGTTTCATGGTTCCATTGTTGGGACATGATTCAATCCCTTGACTTGGTGGATTCGAGGCACCTAATTGCAAGTAACACATTCCTACTCTTGCAACTGGCTTCCCTCCTTGTAACCCCTAACACTAGCACCATCCAACTCTTGGATATTAGATAACATCCACAATGGGACAAACTCTAAAACTTGCCATAATAACTTAGTAGAAAGAAAACTAGAATGGAATCTACAAAGGTAAACTCGTATATGGATGAAAGAGGATAATAACTGTAGGCAAACTTTGAAACCTGTGACACAAATCTACTTGTTAATTATCACTAATCCATGAATTTGTTTGATTCATAGGTACCAGTTTGCTCCCTTATCCATATCTTGGCATGCGTTTTGTGGATCATAACTTGTATGATTAATAATATTTTTTATTTTTTTGCAAAAGAATGTTTTTGGAAAACTTATAGCACCCTCTTTTTTTCTATTTCTTTACATTGATGGGTTTAGATTTTTGGGTATCTTGGTAATATGTTGGTAATTTGGTGTTATGCAAAAGTGTATAACATTAATTTATATTTTACCTTCAAATTTTTTCTATCTTGATAACACATACATATACACATCCCTTTATAGAAATAACTAGATTAATTGATCAAATTACAGTTCTAGCATGAGTTTTTTTGAAAGATTAGATGGATCCTCCTCGGTTCCTTATTGAATGTGTATGTTACTAGGTGCAAGAAGGGAGGTACTCAAGTCGATTCAAGAATATCATATCAATGTTGAAGCTCGTATCCAACTTGAGAAAAGAGCAGGTGATGTCTATTAGCTAAATTCTTTGAATGATGGAAATGCATTGTATTTAAGTATCTAAATGATTATGTGCTAAGCACTTTTCTATCTGTTTATCTTTTAGGATTGTGGTGATGGTTGTGCACAATAATTTCAACTTTTAGCCATGTATTGTTTATCTAGTTTTTTACCATGTTTCTATTTTTGCACATGTTGGTGATGGTATCTGTGCAGATAGTTTACAACAACAGAAAATAAATTTTGCAAGAAGCTCACAACTAACGAGAAAATCTAGGCAAGGCCTATGAAATACATTTTATTTTAATATGTTCCTTAGATATACTAGAGATCTTTTGATTTTATTATGTATTACATGTTGATATGTGAATATATTAAGAGGACTCGGCATGTAATTCTTTGGTCATAATAGTTCTTCAAATTTGAATAACTCCAACAATATTTTTTCTCTCCCTATAATAGCACATAAGTTACTTTGCTATCTTTTGGTTGATTTTCTTTGATGCAAGTTATGTGTCTTCCTCTTTTGACTAATTTTCTTCTAAAGCCATGAGATGATGATCATGCATGAAGACACTTGATTAAAGTTTGTATATTGTTTGGTACTTAACATGCATATAGAGTTTGCATATCTCTACTACATTGTTGCAATATACAAAAATTTCCCATGAACCTTTTGATTTAGTACTTAACATGCATATAGAATTTGCACAAAAACTCGACTACATTGTGTCACAATATACAAATATTGCTCATGAACTTTTGGATTTACAATTATAGGTATCTCGTAATGTGTAAATTATAATTCACCATGTAATGAAAAATTAGTGTGAATCATTCATGCAAAATTGCATACAAAATGTGCTTGGGTCATACTCATTAATGCAAGTTCAACTATTCTACCTTGTGTATATGTACTTTGGGAAACTTTTGAATTTGTTGTTATAGCATAAAATCAAATGCCTCTATACAATTTCACATTGTAGTTGGCATTGATCCAATGACATGTTTTGAATGCACCTTTCATAGAGTTAACTGGTGACAAACAAAAATAATACACTTTTGCATAGACACATCCCTTGACCCTACAAAAGCAAGATAGATTGATGAGAACTTGTAAGATTGTTCATTTAAGATAGAACAATATAGCATATATGTGACATGCTCATCTATGTGAGTGCCATACATAAAATTTGGTGGAGAGGTGGCAAAAATCACTTTAGTGGAGGAAAAACACAAGGTTCGTGTCATCCATTATGACCTAGTGTGCATGACATTCTACATACTTCAACAAGTAGCACTATTCTTGACATAGCACCTGCATGTTTTGAGAAAATTTACTCTATCCATAAATACTTGCAAAAAGTTAAAAAAAAAGAATAAGCTATAGAAGAAAATGTATATAAGCGTAGTAAACTCCTTGGAGAGACCATGATACATAAATCACTTATGTACAACTTCAAATGCATAAGGTTATCAATAACATAGTGAAACCTCTTAGAATTGGTATAAAAATGCACTTCACATAGCATATATAGATTGTCGGTGTTAAAACACTTGCTAAAACTATAGGACATGGATAATTTATAGAAGGAAAATGTATAAGAAAGTAAAAGTTTAAGGAATAATGCATTGATGGTCTATATAGAATTAAAATACATAAGACCATGACAAACATTGGATGCATTTAAACTACACATACATGACCTATACAACATACTCATAATGCACACATGAATTCTCTCCAACTATAGGTGGATTCACACACATGTAGATGATACAACCTAGTATAGGAGACATGCCCTTGATGTGGAAGGAAAGCATTGGTCAAATGTGTCATTTTGTATGATAATCACATCTAGACTAATGACATAAAAAACATACCAAGAAAATGTACAATTTCCAAACTTCTAAGTTAGTGGTGATAAGTCCACATATTCGATTGAGGAAACAAGTGCATGCCACCATGCACTAGAGCATTGCACTTGGAAGCACTCATACCACTACTTTAATTCCAAAAACAAGGGGCTCTGAAGATTTTGATTTAAAAGGAAAGAGAACATTTAGACAAAAAAGAAAACTTAAGGTGAAGTAAATTGGATCTTAACATGTACAAAAGTGGTCCACTTAACTCTTTACAAGTCCGAAAATGGGCTACTTGACTCATGTTAAGTAGACAAAAAAGTGGGCTACTTGACTCATGTTAAGTCGTAGCACTACTTTAATTCTAAAAACCAAGGGATCTTTGAAAATTTTGCTGTAAAATGAAAGATAAAATTTAGGCAAAAAATTGAACTTAGGATGAACTAAAACGGCTCTTAACATGTCTAAAAGTGGGCCACTTAACTCTTTACAAGTCCAAAAGTGGACTACTTCACTCATGTTAACTCTAAGAGTAAATTTGGAAGAAGAACCACAATGTCATTATACCTTTGTAATGGCATATGCCCTAATTGCCAATGCCCTAGCTCATGTTAAATAGGAGTAGATTTTAGAAGAACCACCATGTCATCGTACCTTTGTAATTGGATATGCCCAAACTGCCAATGCTACTAGGTCTTCACATCTGTCATGCCAATTGATATACCATTCACACAAGCTAGTCTTCTTCTTTATTTTAGTTGGTGTGCCTACACTATATTCACTCCCCATTAAGTACCACCAATATCACTAGGCTATCCAGGGTAAAGAAGCCAATTGTAGAATGGCCCCTAGTAATGACACATGTTCACAATACTAGATAAGCCCAATAATCAAACATTGTGTGTGACTCATTACACACAAATGGACGAGGGTGAGTTGGAATAAGGCAATGTGAATAGGCTAAATGCATGCAGATAGTTGTTCAAACCTTTTTCTTTTGGTTTATAGTCATATCAACTTTGGTGGTTTCATACCTCTATAAGGTTAGGAAATCTTTTATAACATGCCTTTGTGGTCGCTCAATTGAATGTAGATCATGTAACCAAGCTCTAATCAAGGATTATGAAGCAATGATGAAGCATGACTATTGCGCAACAATCAAGATTAGGAATGCTACAATTAAATAGGTTAGACCGATTGTCACTAAAGAGAATAGAATTTGTTTTGATGTGTTCAATTTTTTCATACATTGCAAGAAGGGTCTTGGCAAGGTGGAAACCTTGAGAAGCATTCTTAATGAACACCTAGAATTGAAAGGCCTACAAATTCAATTTATACAATCCTAGATTTCTAGTGATGAACAAAGTCTTTTGTTAATTGGATTGCACAAAACTCTCAAGGTAATGAAGAAACTAAAACAATTAGAAAGAATTGTTTGTGAAACATGGGAGTGTCATGGTGTTAATGAATTTTGCAAGCCATATGAGGAAACTAAATACAACAACTACATCAAGGCTTCATATTATCCATCAAACAAATCTCTATATGTCTAGATCTGGATTACAAAACAATGAAACACTACTGCAATTGCATTTTTTGAGCAACAACCACACACAGAAAGTGTAGTTATAGGAGGTCAAAGGTATAGTGGTATCCATTTGGATTAATATTTTGTTTATCTCACCCAACAAAAAGGAAGTGTGTTGAAAGTGTATTTGAGAGAAAAGTGCATACACAATGCCCAGTTTATGTCTTGAGCAATCTTGGGTTTGCTTTTTTCATTCTGGCATTGGTTCGATTATTCTTTAATTGATTATGGTTGCACATTGTTTTAAACATGTGATTGCATTGTCTATATAGCTATATTAGCACTCTTGTTTGCTCCTTGTGGCTAATGTACTGATAGCTACATGTCAAATCCTACTTGCTATTACTATTAATAGACTAATAATTATTTTCTTCTTTCTCCTACTACCATAAAATTGTTAGCTACCAACCCAATGCAAGATTCCTACCAAGTTAATACTAGCTACCACTCCACAATCACCCTCTCTCTCTCTCTCTCTCTCTCTCTCTATGCCAATAATAGCTACTTGTCTTCTAGTACCACCTAGTATGATACTAAACTATGGCCATTCCCCTATCTATATAATGTAACGCTCCAATACCAACTACCACCTTTACAGATTGGAATTATCATTTTGCTTTCAATCTCAAAATTTGGGACATTACAAATTGGAATACAATAGTGCTACTAAGTTAATAGATTTTTAGCCTACCACTTTGCTACCATGCTTAAGTTCTAGGGGATTATAGATTGGGAGCTACAAGCCTGATATTAGGCTAGGAGTTTATAGGCCAATAGCTATCAATACTTTATTAGCTACCATCCCTATATTAATGGATCATTCTACTTTTAACTCCACCATATTGGTAGATATCACTTTGATATCACTCTATGTTTAGTTTACTACCAAATTGCTGCTTTCAATTTGCTGCCACTATGCTACATAACTGTTGTTATTACTATTTTATTTCTAGCTTACTACTAGTCTAAAGATAATAGGTTGAGAGCTACTAATCTCATATCATCTACTAGTCCACTATCAACTATTACACTAGATTAGTACTTTTAACTTTGATACTAGTCTACTTTTAGTGTGCTATCCATGTTTCTATTTCTAGTTTGCTACCCAATTGGGAGCTTCCACTTTGTTTTCACCTTGATACCATTATGTTACTTCTAATGTGCTATTAGTCTTCTAATTCCAATGTGCTACCAATATGCTACTTCTAGTCTACTATAAGCTTGCTACCTAATGGACATCTACCATTTTCTTTTAGCTAGTAACATGTTTAGAGTTTTCTAGCATGTTGTAGAGGTGAGCTCATGCTCAACCGCCAAGACCCACAAACCGCTTATTGTTCAAGCGTTTCAAGCGAGCACCTACTATGGCTATCTCTCACCTAGACGACGCGCCTTCAATCCTAGGTCCAGGATATAGTGAGGTTACCTCAATGCCCGAATGAGTTGTCTCCTCCCTCAAGCATACCAGTAGTTGCACAATTCATGATGCAAGCTCAAGCATCCTCAAGCCTCCACTTCAAGCTCCATCCTCCATAGCCGTACGCAAGAGAAGAAGAAGAAGAAGAAGAAGAAGAAGAGAGGAGATGATGGAGAGCTTCACCTCCAAGATCCCTCACTCTCACCCTCACCCTCACCCTCACACACTCACTCCCTCACACTCCCTCTCTCAAGTACACACAAGCAAACAAAGAGAATGAGAAGAGTCCATTTTTGCCACACACCAAAGAATGAGCTTCTCATTCACTTTTTGAGTTTATATACAAATCCCTTATCCCTTTGGGCACCCATCCCCTTTTTTGCATGATCGGCCATTATGGCAAGGTCCTCTTTTCCCATTCCCTTCTAGCTGCCCTTTCTCTTTACCTATGCCCTTCAACCCCTTACAATTTGCACAAGAGGGAGCTTTGCGCTCTTTTACAAAAGTTTTATGGGTGCCTTGCACTTAGAAATACACTTTTTCCTTTGGCTTGGCTTTTGAGGCCGCTCTTGCGCTTTTGGTCATTTCCCTTTATGCTCCTTCCTTTGTGTCTACATTTGGAGTTTTCTTGGACTTCTTTGGACTTCTTTTTCTCCATCTCGAACAGGGGTTAACATTACCCCCCTCCTAGACAAGTGCCAATCCCATGGCACTTTCGTGTCTGTGTTGATGAGGGTTCGGTGATCTAAAGGGTGGTGGGTGAGTTGATGATGGTGGGGCCTCGTGGGGATTAGTCATTAGAGAGAAGCTGATCAAAATGTTGAGATGGTGGAGGCCGAGAGTGGTTGGAGTGAATGATGGGGCCTCCAAAGTTGGTGGTTTACAACCTTTGTTTGTACTTGAAAAGAAAAAAAGTGAGCTACCTAGGGGTAGTGTCTACCTTGCCGCGTGGTGCATTGTGCTTGTGCTAGTGTAATTGGGAGTTGGGTCAAAAGCCTGCGGTGTTATCCCACACTTGAGGACCCAGTTCATGCATTGTTGTTGGTGCAGTCTGCGGCTTAGAGAGATAGGTCTAGAAGTCCCACCCTTTTTTTTCATTTCCTTCTTCTTTTTTTTTTCCCCTTTTTTTTTGATAGATAAAGGGGTGCTCTTAGGCTGCACCCTAGCCTTCTTCTGATGATGCATCATGGGGTGGCCTAAGAGATTTGCTAAAAAAGGCACAACTTTGCATGTAGGTCTTGAGATCAGCCCTGACATTTAGAGGTGTGGTTGATAGAAAGAGGTGTCCACACCTCGCAAACTGGCTATCGTTCATGTCTTCAAGCACCTTCATACAAAAAGAGGGTAACTACGTAGCGCTTATCATTAGCCAGGACATGGCACAACTATCTATTCCTAGGTTGAGATAAAAAAAGAGTGGAGGTAGATCCTCCTCAGCGTGGCTGGCTTTTGCTTTAGTAGAAACCTAATGGTAACACCCTGTAGAAGCCTTGTTTCACCTTGAAATGAGTCCTGTATTACTTGTAGACCTCCAAAGCAATTAATAGACCTGTGATGGATTGTGAGACACCTATAAGTATCCAGTAAACACCTGCAACTAAAAGGTACCTGTTGGAAAGACCTATATATCTGCCACCCAAGGATGTCACAAACTGCCATGCTCGATACCCCTAGTCTTCGAATCTTCATCCACTCTTTCCCAAGTGGTCTTACGTGGTCCACCATCTATGTTGAGGGATAAAATAGCAGGAGGGGCACCTAAATGGGCTCTTAAACTCCGCAAGGTATGCAAAGTTCCTTCCGGATCAGGTTGTGTACCCCTATGGAGTCTTAAATAGCAAGGGAGAGTCACCTCTCTTTTGTCTTGCTATCTCATCCGGCTTCGACCTTTTTCCTCGGTCGGAATACACATGGTAGAGCTAGTATTCTATCAATCAAAGTACGATATGCATGGCTGAATCAAAATCTTGTCATTTCATGATATGCAAGAACAAAATGAAATATGACTGAATTGAAATGGATATGGGTAAGGAATACCTACAGCAGTGACTCACTGCTTTACAATTCTATTCCATTGACCGATTGATTCTTATTTTCAGCCATATTGCATTCAATCACATCAAGCAAGTTAGGGTTAGGATTAGCACAAATTTTCCAACAAATGGAAGGAATTAGTAACAATTGGCCTACTGATTTTTATTGGGTAAGATGAAAAGAATTCAGCATGACATCATTCAGCCCTAAGTTAGGTCTATATGCAATAAAATGGTAATTCTTAAATGGGATTACTCTTAGTTATCCCTTTTCAACAAATGGATGGCTTAAACAATTGGATTATAAAGGGATTAAGTGCAAAATTAAGAAACACCTCTTGCATTGTTGAAGTGGATGATTATGGAAGCTCCAATACCCATATGAGACTTGAAATTCTTGAACTCCCACTTGATGTAGCCAAGGGGGGAAGAATATCCTCAAATTACAATCCCCATGATGAATATGTAGCTCATAGACTCCAATTTCTCTTCAAAAAAGCTGCAATATCCAAAACCTTGATAGAAGTGATCCTTGTAGCCTAAATGTGGTTGGAGATTTGAAAGGGAATCAATAATAAGCATCAAAAGGGGTAGAAGACTTCAATCCTTGATGGATAACTCTTCCATTGTAGCACATAAGCTTGCATATGCTTCCCATACACTTGCAATGCCAAGAAGAAGCCCTATTCTTGCAATACTGATACATTACCATGAATTCTTGATATAATCCCGTGCATAGAAGCTTTAGGATGCATCAAGAACCAAAGGCCCCATGAAAACATGCTTTAAAGATAAAAAAATTTGAAAATTCAAGTGGCTGCCCTATTTTGACTCATTTCAAGAGTAGAAATACTCTAATCTTGTAAGAAGTCTTCAATGTTAGTTCAATGAGTGCTGAAGAAGCTCAAGGATGCTTGTTAGAACAAAAGCCCTTTGATCTGTTGAAGAAATTCTAAAGAATACTCACTGCTGTCATGAATCTACCATAGCCAGGGTTTGGAAGGTCAAGAATGATCAAGAGAGTGGAAATAGAACTGAATACTTATTGAAATGCTTGAGTAATCCTTGTTGAAGCTTGCAATAGCCATAGCCGATCTTAATGGCTGAATTTTTTATGGAGTAGAAGAGGTTGAAAATCAGTGCAATTTGCACAAATTGCTCCTCTTGTCCTGGATGATCAAGATTGCTTAAGCTAACCAATAGATTGCTCTACATGAAGCTTGTGGTAATGACAATTGGAAGAAGATTGAAGCAGTAGAAGCCATGGATTCTCGAAGAAAAGCTTGAGAAGAGGAGAGAGAAAGTCTGCTTCTCAAAAGTAACTCTTATTTTACCTCATTTAGTCAATGTAGGTTATCCTTTTGTCCAAGAAGACTCCAAAATGAGTTTCAAATAGACCAAGACCTACTAAAATGGCCTTAAGCCCACCATTTTTGCTTCAGAATCCTTCAAATTCCACCAACTTAGTCCCAACTTGCTTAAGAACACTTCCACTAGTCACGGTTTGAACTGTACCAAACCCTATGACCAAATCTTGGTACTCCAATTACCTGTTTCCTATCCCTGTGACTAAATTCTCCAAGAAAATGACTCTTCCCATAGATCAAAATCCATGCTCTGATACCAATGTAATATACTAGTTCTTAGAGCAAGTCAAATAACTAGAAATTTATGAATTACACCATGCTTGCAAAGAAATACAAGAAATACACCATGTTTGCAAGGAAGTCATACCCAAGGTAGCTAGGCATGAAATAGTATTGCCATGGAAGGTTGAGAATCATAGATGTAAGCTGCAACATGAATACACACCTCATGTCAAGGTGGGACATGGTATGCACCCCATATCTTGGTGGCTAAGAGCATGCACCCTCTTAGTTGGTGGGAGGAAGGAACCTCAAAGCATGTATTGCTTGAAATGGCAAAAAGATCCCCCACAAGTTACATCTCCACCTTTTATACTTAGCCCTAGCCTACTCTAAACTAAGGGGACTTATGCTTTATTACATATGTCCACTACTTCCACTGGTAGGACATAGTCCAGGGCCCGTGGGTAGAGGAATGATAGTTTGAAGGGCCGGGTTTGGAGTTCTCCTTGCTCCCAAATGCTCAATTCATGGGGCTAGTTGATAGAATAGCAATCCTCGCGTTGTGGCACATGCTCTCCAGGAAGCTGTTGGGGTTGTGCTCTAGCTCTCTATTGCGCTTGCTCCACCAATTCCCATGTTCTCTTAGCTCCAATGATGCATTGGGGTACTTTGCTACCTTCTTGATCTTTCTGGGGTACATTTGATAGTCGTGGGCTAAGCTCTTGTGCATGTTGCTCTTCTCCTAGCTCTGGCTCAAAATCCAACTCTTCATATGGAGGTTGCTCCTATGGGGTCAAATCTGGGGGTGGATGCAACGGCTCTTGCTCTTCAAAACATAGCTCCTTCACCTCATCAGTGGAGAGGCCGACTTTTTTCTTGTAACACTGGTGCCGATTGGGAGAGCTCGCTTGTGCAGGTCGTATTTCAGGGCTCTGATAGTCAATTCCAGCTTCCTTCTCGTCCTCTCCACGGAATCCTCGTTGTTTGCTTGTGTTACATGGAGCACTGTGCTCAAGAAGGCTTGTCGTTGCACCTTTGAACTTGCTTTTGCGGCTTTGGCTCTCGCCTTTATCAACACCTGCTCGCATTTTGCTATGGCCAAGCGCTCAACAAGTTCTCGCACTCGATCAAAATTGTGCTCTTCCCACCATTTGGCTCTCTTTTCCAACTTCTCTTTGCCCTTCTCCATGCTTTGAAACAACATCATTACCACTTGTTGTCCTGTTGTTCATTCCATACATCTAGCATGTGTGCTTTTTCCTTATTCTGGTGGTTCGGCTATCTTTTAGGCTTGTTGCACTATCAAGAGTTGCATGGAAGTTTCTGAAAGCCTTTTGGATGGCGTCTTGGTTCCTCCTTTGTTATTGTTTCTTTTATTTCATTGTGCGGCTTTGATGGGGTTCCCTTCTTTGATGCCTTGGGATCTCTTTTGCCAAACTATGTCTCTTGCTCTTCCCTATCACTTATACTCCTCTCACTAGACTGCTCCTGCTCATGGTGCAACAATCGGACAGAGGTCTCCCCTACTCCCTCTTCACCTCCTTTTGTGTCCTTTACGGCCTCTTGGACGATGGCCGTTAGTATTCCACCAAACCTAATGGTGGATGCCTTGGAGAAGGATTTCCTTTAGGATGACCTTACTGTGGAGGCTAGGGATTCCCCTCCTGTTGCTATTATGCCTGTGCCTAAGGATTTCTCATGAAGGTGTTCCAATCTACCTCATTTGGGGGTCCAACTACGATGCTTTCCAGCAATGACACCCCAATTTTGTTCATAAGGGCGTTGTACCTTTGATTGGAGAAGAGCAATGAACCATTTTTGCATGTAGTTTGATCTCTGGATTTGAGATGTCCACCAAGCTTATCCCATCCACTGTGTGTAGTACTGCAGCCTTGCTCATCCCTAGCATGCTATACATGTCCCTCTTTGGGCGTCTCTCTATCCTACTAGCCAAACCTAGGGCCTTCTCCACCACTACACAGCTCAATTCCACCTCTACTTGGTGGGCTTCTTCCCCTTTCCCAATCATCACCATGCCGTAGTTTCTTTTGGTATTGAAACTCCTTAAAAATTCTACGCACTTGTTGTAGTCAACTGACCTTCTCTACATACTTCTGTAGGCTGCAATGGTCCATGAGTTGTTTTATGGGTGGTTCTTCAATGATGGCGTCTTCTAGGTTTAGGGTGTGCTTGAATGTGAACTGGCTATAGCCCCTCGTTTATACCATCAAGCCGTAATTTGCTTGTTGTTTCTTCATGAACGGGAGCTTGCTACCTTTATCTTGCCTGCCATTTTAGGTTCCTATTATATATCAAGGTCCACCATTAGTTTTCTTGAGTCGGCTTCCACAAAGAGGTAGATAAAACATACATGAAAGCTTCTTGAGAATGTGAAACTCTTAAGTATAGATTAAAGTTTTTGCTTTAAGCAAGCCACACAATTCAAAAGTATCCATGATAATTTTTCCACATTCTAAGTCTTGTCATTTCAACATTGATTGGCACCTTCTTTTTTTCTAGTTTTCTTTTTATGCTAATTTCCTTTCCACCTTACCCCTTCCCTCCCTTGGGAATGATTTAAATTCTTCTTAGGATTGAAGAGCAAAGGGCTAAGAGCATTTTAGGCACCTTTGGGCAAGACATGACCTTGCAGAAGCCAGGCATAGATAAGTTCAGGTTGCACATCTTAGTCCACCGCCACTTGGGTTCATCCAAGAGATTGTTGAGAGGCTTCAAGTTAGCGGCAGGGTTATCGGCTAACTTGCACGTCGGGTACCTCAAGACCTCTTGGAGTTCTGGCCTATTGCTAGGGACATGGAGCTTGACAGGTTTGGATTGGCTGCAAGGGCTTTTGGCCATCATGCAGAGTAGCACTATAGGCTCCTTCTTGGGCACACTCTCTTTCTTTGCAGCTTGCTTGTACTCCTCTTCCTCATTTGAGAATGGCATATTGATTGTAGCAAGTACATGCATCTAATCTCGCTCCTCCTCTAGGCAAGGGATACACTTTGTGAGTGGCTTGTAAGAGTTTCTAATCTGTGCGTTACCCTTTAGCATGGTGGAGATGGCATCCAAGTTGACTGATGTGGTCTTCCATGTATCCATCTCTACTCTTACTACTTCTATTCGATTTCCCAAGAAGATCAAACCGTTGCCCAGTCTCCTATGACCCATGCATTGCACATCCAAGGCCGCTAGCTTTACAGGATGTCATAGTCCACTCCCTTCATGACTATAAAGTCAACAAAGAATTGGATTCTTATGATCTTCAAGAGTCTATTCTTTAACACTAAATGGCCGCATTTTCATTCCATTGGCTAGGGTGACACTAAATCTAGCATCCTCAATAGGCGGGTTACCCCCGTCTTGGAGTATTACATGGCTCAACACACTAACTCCTGCTGCCGTATCTACAATTCCATTTCTCATGGTGTCTCCCAAAGCTAGGACTGGTAAGAATGCATGCCTTTTGGTGGCTTCCCAAAAAGCATTGACATGCAAGGACTTGGACACCGAGTGCTGCGTCAGACTGGGTATCTGAGTTACTGCATCATAATTGTGTAGATCAACTCCCCCTTGCTCCATTGGTTCTTCAACCCACTGCTTCAGTTCCTGCCATAGCATCGGATGCTGCCTAAGCAGATCTCCTAGGTTTCGAGTCACCAGGGTGGTCACTAGTGTGATGAGGAGGTCATTGATTGCTTGCCTCTCTCCTAATTCTGCATTTCTTGGCCAATGGCCATGACTGGTTTGCTGGCCCTTAGCATGTAGGCTTTGTTTAAGTAGCATTGCTTGTGGCACAGTTGCGTCTCTCGACTTTGATTGTGGAGGCGAGATTGGTGTGCTTACGCTTGAGAGATCATTGATCTCATCTTCCAATATGGACTCAACATCCTTTAGGTGCTTCTGGGCTTCTTTCACCCACTCCTTGACCTTTTTGATGGCCTTGAGTTGGCACTTCGGGTTGGGGTACTCCCCAACCTTCGCACTCTCCTTCTTAGTCATCTTTGGAGCTGACATTTGTGCCTTTGTATCTATGACATTTTTTTTGGTAAATAAAGTCGTGGTGCTCTCTGTCTTTAGTGTAACCTTTGCATCAACTTTCTTTCTCCTTTGCCTTCGACTTTTCTTTTCGATTGAGGCTGCGTCTAAGTTGCTGGGTCCACGCAGTGATATGTCATCTTGCTTTGTTTGCGCACAGGTCATGATATGCAACGGGATGGTGTGTCCTCTCTGTTAAATGACTCAACTTTGAATAGCCCCAATTATAGATGGCTCATTTACCACACTAGAGGGTGGTGTTTGTTTAGGGCATTCTACAAACAGATGAGTGATTCCACACTCTGGGTATCTAAGATTGGCCTTTTCCTGATTACCCTGCTCCCGTTTTGGGCATCGCGAGAAGATATATCTTGGGTGTCTACAAGTCTAGCACGATATTGGTTCTTGGGTTTGCCCTCCAAAGCCTCTCCCTCTACCTCTACCTAATGCCATCACTGGTACAGGTCGATAATACACAAGGATTGCATTGCCCTCTTCTTCATACAACACATAAGGGTACACATAAGGCTCTTCGTTGTTTGGCTCCTTCACATAGTGGACTAGAGCGTCGCTTGGTGGATGGGTTAAGTAGGGTCTAGGTGGCCTAGGTATGCCTATAGGGTTTATCTCCATCCTAGGAATGGTTGGTTTGACATCATTAGGTGCCATGAGAGCCAATGGGCTCCCCTCACGAAGAAGTTTTGCGGCCTATTCGCTAGCTAAGGCTATCCGTATGGTTGCAAATATGGGAGTCTCCTCAGTAGCCTGCAATGTAGGGTATCATGATCGAACCTACCACAATTGGCACAAGATCAAAACCTTGAGTCTTGACACTCAGCTCGCACGTGGTTTCTACAACAATACACGCATTGGACGTGAGGGCGTGTTTGTTGTCTAATCATTTCTTGTAATTTGGCTAGCTCCATCTTCATCTTTGCTAGCTCCTGACTCACATCTGTACCCTTCCCTTTATCATGAGTACTTGGGCCTAATCTTTCACTTGATGTTTCTCTCAAATTCTCTAGCATTTGTCTCCTCTCAGATTAAGCTCTTGGAGCTTCTCTCTTTGAGCTAGTCATCCACTCTAATTGCCTTGTCAAACACCCTAGCTAGCGTGTCTCGCTGCAAGCTTGAATTGCTTTCCAAGGCCTTGTAGAGTTCCTCATTGCATATCCCATTGATAAATACTATGGAGACCACTCTTTCGATGGGTCGCTCACCAGTTAGAATCCTCTTGAAGAAACTATGCACATGTGTGACACAGTCTCTTATGTCCTCCTTGTCTTTCTACTTGTCATTCATCAACTGCACCAGGAGGTTATAGAAGTACCCACGCTCAGAGAATCTCTTGATGAAAAGACTCTTGAGATTGTTAAAGTCAGTTCACTAAGCAGCATCCAGACTCGTGTACCAAGTCCTACCCTTATCGCCTAAACATAGACTGAAAGTTTGTGAGTGTAGAGTAAGATTGGTGAGGCCGTTGGCCTTGCTGACTTGCTCGAACTGCTCTATGAAACTATATGGATCATCATTTGGCTAGTACTTGTCTAACTGCTTAGCCATGATAGGGATTCTTGATTGGATCTTAGAGCCCTAGTTGACGCCTAATCTTGCAAGCAACGAGGTTGCCATTGCAGTGGTGCTTCGCTCAGTGGAAGTGTTGTCTAGGAGGTCACTTCATACAAATCTCACTCAGCGTAAGATCTCCTTCCAACGCTCTTTCCCTCTCTACATCAAGGCATGTCCTATTTCTGCTTGCTAGGGCTAGCACTTGCTGAATCTTGTGCATTTCCATACTCTGCTGCTGCAAATTCCTGTCTTGCTGCTCCTAATTGTAGTTCACCATACCCTACAAGGTAGTGCACACTAGTCTCCTCTCCTCTTCGAGGTCTACTACAATATCCTCAGACGTCCTATCATGGTGGTATGTTCGGGTCTATAGATCATAATTGGCCACTAGCCGTTTGATTTCTGTCAAAAAATCGCCTAGGTCAAGCTCTTGGTCCCATCTATGGTTATTAGTGATTGACTGTACCATGTTTGTGATCTCGTGCTCACTAGGTTGTTGATGAGATTTATCAAGTTGGGTAGATCCAGTCCTACAATGGTGTCAGTCATGGCTTGGTCGTCCTACATTTGGGGTTCTCGATCACCTACCTACGTTTTAGGGTCTTCTTCTATAGTGGGTTCATTCTGATGGTTAGGTCTGAGTGAGTTCTTTGTTAATTACAACCAATCCTCAATTTACAGTCACTCAGTGTCTGTGTATGTATTCTCTTCCGTGCACTGTGCGAACTCAGGCTTTCAGCTTTTTAGTGCACTCCAAGTGATAAAATCGATGTGGGTATAAATATAGAATGAAAAATGCAACTCATGCTATTCCCCTTTTTCGTTCACTGATTGCATTCCCTAACTGCTCCTAAGAATTATCTAAGGTCTCTACTACTCCTCTCTTCTCGATTAGGGTAATTTTAGGGTCCATGAGTTGGTTTTGGCTCTAAGCGGGGTTGGACTCTCAATTAGGGCACTAGAGGCTACCTCTAGGCCATGGGTCATGATTCCTCGTGTTCTCGGCTTCTATAAGCCAGCTCATTTATCTCAGGGGATTTCCAAGGTCTGGTTTAGTTGGTTTTGGTTATGGGCTAGTAAATTTTCCCTATTTATGTTCTTCCATGTTGGTCCGATTCCCAAAGTAGTCAAACGGTCTGTGACTCTGGTGGTCGGCCAACTTTGATGGTCTAGTTGGTCTCTGACTAGGATCGTCCAACTCAGTTGGTCCGACCAGTCCGACTTTGCAAGTCGAATGGTCCAAGTTCGATTGGATATGTCCGACTATCCCAATGTGGTTTGAATGGCATGTCTAGGTGGGGTTATTCGACTAGACTGAGGTCATCCGAATGGCGCTAGTTCGATGGACTTGGTTCCCAACTGACCCAACTAGTCCGACTCTGGGAGTAGGACGCAGAGTGTTGGTCCCGACTGCAGCGGGCACAAACATGAATGCTGGTGTAATCAATGCTGGAGATTCCCAGGGTTCGCCGCCTAGCCTATAACTTTCCATAACCGATGATTAGAACACGAGGAAGGCCTGGAGGTATTTGGATTGAACGATCGGACTCAAAATCAACACACTCAATTTGTTCTGTACTACCTGCAACTCTCTCTCTCTCTCACTAAAGTACAGAAATGAGCTCTTCCCTATTGGTTTCAAACTTTTAGGGTCCTATCCAACCAACCTCAACCTTCCAATTCCATGTCTTGCATGCATTAAACCCCAAAACTCATTCTTTTCCCTTTTCTTTTCCCTGTTCAGCCTGTTTCACAACAGCAAAACCCTATTGTTTCCTTGTAAGTTATTGGTTCTAATCTATTCTAAATGCAACAAAAATCCAAAATAGAAATTTGAAATGCTTCCTTCTACTTGCCTAATCACTAGAAAATTGAAATACTTACATGTTTCGAAGATTAAAGTGCCTAAATCTCCTACCTATATCAAGCACCGAGTCGGGGATGAAACCCTACTTCAATGCTCGATTCGAAATGCGCTAGCACTCAAGCTTGAATCAGTTGGTCCCAGCAAATGGAACTAAAAGGTAGAACCGAGAGCTCACGCTCAACTGCCAAGACCCATTGACCACTTATTATTCAAGTGTTTCAAGCAAGCACCTATGGCTATCTCTCACCTAGCCGATGTGCCTTTGATCCTATAGGGATGTAGTGAGCTTACCTCAATGCTTGAATGAGTTGCCTCCTCCCTTAAGCACATCGGTAGCTCCACGATTCATGATGCAAGCTTAAGCATCCTCAAGCCTCCACCTCCAAGCTCCATACTCCATAGCCGCGCGTGAGATGAGAGAAGAGAAGAGAAGAGAAGAAGAAGAGAGGAGATGATGGAGAGCTTCACCTCCAAGATCCCTCACCCTCACCCTCACACACTCACTCTCTCTCTCAAGCACACACAAGCAAGCAAAGAGAAGAGAAGAAGAAGAGTCCAGTTTTGCCACACACCAAAGAATGAGCTTCTCATTCACTTTTTGAGTTTATATACAAAGCCCTTATCCCTTTTTTGGGCACCCATCCCCTTTTTTACATGACCAGCCAATATGGCAAGGTCCTCTTTTCCCATTCCCTTCTAGTTGCCCTTTCTCTTTACTTATGCCCTTCTACCCTTTACAATTTGCATAGGAGGGAGCTTGGCACTCTTATATGAAAGGTTTATGGGTGCCTTGCATTTAAAAATGCACTTTTGCCTTTGGCTTGGCTTTTGAGGCTACCCTTGTGCTTTTGGCCATTTCCCTTCATGCTCCTTCCTTTGTATCCGCATTTGGAGTTTTCTTGGACTTCTTTGGACTTCTTTTTCTCTGTCTCGAACTAGGGTTAACACATGTCCCCTCATGATTAGTATTTAATGCATGTAGCATTATTTCTTTCCTTCAAATAGAGTCATCTAGAGGTGTAAACTCAATAAAATGATTTGAGAAGTTGAAGTCTTACTTTGTATGCAAGCTTCAAGGTAGATGCACTTGCTAGACTAGAATCACATGTGCGAATGCCATTTTCATGGATGACATTTCTCATATGAAACAACTTTCTTATCATGTACATGAGAAAGAGTGCAACTATCAATGTGATATCCATCATTAACATGAAACATGGAACTCTCATACATAAGATTTCTTAGCATTACATAGTATTTGGAACCTATTTTATTCCCCAAAGATAGTGGTTCTAATTGCTAGACTAGCATCACATGTGGTAATGCCATTGTTGATGGATTATATTTCCCATATGAGACAACTTTCTTATTGTGTATATGAGAAATAGTGCCATTATAAATTTGATATTTGTTGCCAAAACGAGACATGTAAATCTCATACAAAAGATTTTTTTATCATTATATGGCTTTGGGAACCTATTTTATGCCCCAAGGATAGTGGTTCTAGTTTTTACACAGGGAAGTGCTTGATTTTAAATGCTTAGTCTAGACATTCACAAAAGCTACTTATTTGTCCAATAGAAAAATGAAATAGGGCACACATGGTAATAGTGAAGATATTTGATGGCATTCAAGTTGGTTGTATAGATACCAGGAAGACAAAGGAACAAAAAGGGCACACATGGTAATGGTAAAGATATTTGATGGCATTTAAGTTGGTTTTATAGATACCAGGAAGACAAAGAAACAAAAAGTTGTCAATGAAGGACTTGTAGTGCAATAAACTTTGGGTACTACCTAGAAATCATTGGGAAGTTTGTAAAGTATAATTTTGTTTATAGGTGGTAGTCATAGCATTTTAAAGAGTTTTTGCTTTGGTTCCATGAAGATATGGTCAAGTTTGTTGTAGATTAAAAATAGACACTCAAAGAACAAAGTGAGGTTCAATGCATTGGCTTTCTAGCTAGGTTACAATCTATATCCACATCACATATGTATATGTTACAGATAGTGGCTAATGATAAAAGCTATGATACCCTTTTTGTTGAACTTGTTTTATGCTCCACAATGAATGGGTGAAAGAGCTAGGAACGTCACTCAATGAATATTAGATGTGGTTAGGTGGTGTAGTGTCACTCTTCAAAGCAAAGATTGTTATGGAATAATATTTACCACGATATTTTACCAAAATTCACTATGAAAATGTGTTAATTTTCTTTATTGTGGATTATGTTTATTCACCACACGATCTGCGATTTATTGCATGAGATGTGCACGTGTGATACTGGTTGCATTATGCTTGGCAGATAGACCAAAGGAAATTAATGTGTTTTGTGTTGTTGTGATTAGATAATTAGAGGGAGTTAAGTGGAATCATTATTTTAGAGTGTGCACTTTAATGCCTAGAATTTATGCGCTTCACATTATTGAAAAATATTATCAAAAGCATTATATTTTGTATGTGCCTATTAGTGTAAGGACTTTGCATGCACATATGCGCAATAGATTTATTTTGATGTATTTACAAGGTGCTCACCCATGCATGGGGCAGACTGTACTCGATCTTGTGTCGTGCATGCTTTCTTTCTTTCTCTTCTCTCTTCTCTCTATTTTCTTTCTTGTTCACAATTTGTGGTTCTTTCAATTTTGATTGAATAATTTGTTGTTTGTTGGTGAAGGTCCTCAATAAAGATGCCTTTCTACTTCATTGATTGCTATTAGACAATGACATGTATAAAAAGGATACATCATTTTTCATCTTTAAGTCACAAAAAGAGCAAACATGATGGTGCATGTGTTCTTATCAAAAGGCATCTGATTGAGGAGCAACTAAAGCCAAACTCTTTAAATAATGTGGCATTAGGCTCAGTTTCACTATCATGAGCCAGAGCAACCTCAACTTCTTCATTGGCTTTAGGCTCACTTACCATATCATCACCCTTTGTTGTATTTCCTTGAACAAGTGAAGTAGCCTTGATTTTCCGTCCTTTTCAACAATTTTCTCATCATCACTATCCTTAGTTGCTTTGACCCAGCCAATGGCCCAAGCTTTAAAGGATTTTAGTAAGTCACTCATATTGAGGGTAGTTAAGCTAAGCCTAGATCTTGGCAATGAGCTTTTAAGAATCATAACACATTGTAAATCAATAAATAAATAATACAAGAATGAGAAAAATCTTATTTTTCTTAATTTAATTAAACAAAGATTAGGTGTCATAGAGCTTTTGATAATTTTCTACATAGGAGAGTTTATGGAATCCTACACATAACTAGGGGATCCAATTCCCCATATGCAATTGCAGGGAATTGTAGATGAATGAAGAGACCTACCTACTTATAATTGGTGAATTATGTTCCCCGAATGCAATTGTAGGAACTCGTAGACTAATGAAGAGAATTGCTTACATTCTCCTAAAAATTTCTACATAGGAAAATATGAAAAAATTTGACAAAACCATGATAACTAGATGAAATCTTCATGAACCTCACTTTTATCATTCTAGTTAATTATGTAGTATGTGATCTACATTATGTAAGGATCTCCATGGATGTATGCACATCCATGTGCAAACCAGTGGCATACTATTAACTACATAGGTGTGTGTTGTGTGCACATCACATGGTACATATACATAGAGAGTTTAAATCCGGTTTGATGGCATTAGAAAAATCAAAGTGATGACCAACTAACTATCATTATTGATCAGTCATAGCTTCAAGAAGCAGGTAATTCTTCCCATGTCATTAATGAGGCATAGGTGGAAACAAACAATTCTTCCATGTGACCAAGAGGTGGTTAGCAGAGTTGATGATTTGAAATGAAAATGACAACAAATTTGGCTTTCTTTTAGCTAGCAAAGACTCTATTACATCAAAGGACCCTATGGTTGAATAAATTAAAAATTACTATGTAGCTTATGGTTGAATAAAGGAAGGCATGGGTGATGGTTTTGAAGGCATAAATGAGAAGATATCATGTTAAAAAAAGGAGTCAAATCCATTCATATGTGCTCATATCATATGTGTATCTTTGGATGATAATATAGAGTTTCACATGAACCGTAGCTCTTCAAAGAGCAATTTCCACCCAACACGACCAAATTCTAGACTTATATTGATGTGCAGAGCTTGAAAATAGGCTAAGAGAACCTTATGTTCTAGACTTATATTGATGTGCAGAGCTTGCAAATAGGCTAAGAGTCATTCAAAGAAATTTCAGTCATGATGCAAAGAGAAGTCCATCATGGCGGAAGACACTGGAATGGTCCCTTCACACCATGAGAGTAGTCATGACAAAATGAATCCTCCAATGTATGCCAATGAGGCCACTCTTAAATGACAAGCTCCTTTGAAGGTATGACTAGGATGGATCCAAACTACATGAAAGAATGTGCACTTCTACCACTTCTCTATATTTGCAACATCCCCTCAACATGCATTAGTAACTTCTCAACAAATATAAGAGGAGAAAAAAGAAGGGCCTTTGCCAATGTGTGATCTTACACAATTGTACCAACCATAACTAATGTGATTACATAAATGATAGTTGGACTGAAACCTCATAGATGTATCCAATTGCCATGTTCATCCACAAGACACTTTAATATGGGTGCCATATAAAGCATCACATAAAAGAGGCTCAATGCCCACATATAGAGCCACCACAGTAGCTCGAATCTTCTCCATGTGGTTTAGAGTTATCCACATTTCGAACATCTTGATCGCATGACTCAAAATAAAGTAAAGAAGACAATCCCAAGGCAAGAGGAAGATGGAGGACAAAGGCGCACTCAGAAAAATCTAAAAACACGAAGCATAGGAAAAATTCTAAAATGTAGAAGGAACGACACAAGAATAAGCAAACCTTAATATTTTAACAAGAAGAGCACCATGCATATTGTAATTCATTTTGTAAAAGAATGCAGTGCGCTCTGCTGTGCAAGTTATAAAGAACGAGAGATGCGACCTAAGACCCATGCTAATAGAAAGAAGGAGGAAAAAAGAGTGGAGGAATGGACAAGGGATGTAGACCAAAAAGGGGATTGCCACCCAGGGAGGGGTCAGGGCATTTATAAAGTTCAAAAAGTGAATGAAGGAGCTCATTCTTGGTGTGTGGCCAAACTTTTTATTTTCTTAGTTCTTGCTCTCACTTCCTTCTTGTGCATAAGAGAGAGAGAGAGAGAGAGAGAGAGAGAGAGAGAGGAAGGAAGTGTATGTGTGTGTGTGTGTGTGTGTATGTGTGTGAGGGACTGTGGAGAAGATCTTCTTCTCCTCTCTTCATCTTCATCTTCTTCTCTTCTCTTTCCTCGTGTGCATGGCTATGGAGGTCGTATCTCTATGCTCGATCAAGTTGCCTCCTCCCTCAAGCACTGCGGTATCTCCATGATCCAAGGTACAAGCTCAAGAAAGCTCGATCATCAAGCTCCAAGTTTCATGCTCCATTGATGCGTGCACGACAAGAGAAGAGAAGAGAAGAAGAAGAAGAGAGGAGAAGATAGGAAACTTCTCCACCACGGTCCCTCACCCTCACACACCCACTCCCTCACACTCCCTCTTTCAAGCACAAGCTCAAGCAAACAAGAACAAGAAGAAGATGAAGAGAAAAGGAGAGCTAGTTTTGGCAACACACAATAATGATCTTCTCCATTCCCTTTTTTGCATTTTTATACATGCCCTCCTCCTCCTTGGGTGCCCATCCCTTTTTACATGACCGGTCGTTTTGGCCAAGGTCTTCTTTCTTTGTTTCTTTCCTCTTTTTATGGTTCCTTCGTCTATGCCTATCTATATTTACAAATTGCACAGAGGAGGAAGCTTGGCGCTCTTTTACAAAATGAATTACAATGTGCCCAGTGCTTTCTTTGCTAGATTATTCGATACACTCATTATTGTGCACTTCCTTTCACATTAAGGCTTTTCCTACATTTTCTAAGCTCACCTTTTTTTTCCGCTTTTCTCGCATTCGGCCGCCTTCCATTTTTTACTTTTGGCGGTCTACTGGGAGGGGCTGAAATAGCCACAGCCTGTTGAGAGAGGGTTTGGGGAGGATTAAGGTGAGTAATAGGTTTGTATTCCATTTGCCATAGCCATGCATTTCAACACAATAGTAAGCTCATGAGGTAAAAGACATCAAGACCAAATGTCACACAAGTGAATTAGGTTCCAAGATGGAAGCTTGGACTCATAAACACAGTCTTGTGTGTTGACAATGACACAAACACTTTGCTGGAAGTACAAAAGTACTATGGCATTGTATTCAAAAAGAGAGTAAATATAATGCTTTATAGGAATAGACTAGGATGCACTTTCCACCACCTGCATATGGGATTCTGCATCCTAAGCCCACACTACTCCATACAATGAGGCTAAGCTTGGTGTGATTGCCAATATCTCAACACAACTCCTCAATCACAACTAGAGAAGTACAAAGTGTGTAGAGGCTTTAGTGAGCAACCACCTGTAAAGTGTGGGCACACTACAAACTTGGTAAACACCAGAGGTTGTTGTAGAACATGCTAAGTGTGGGTGCCAAAGATATAGTGAACATCCAAAGGCTATAACAGGGGCCCCACAAAGTGTACAGAGGCTGTAGTACAAGGTTTGCATGAGAAGTTTACAAGCTTATGTCAGAAGCATTAGGACTAGGCAATATAAGGCTAAAAAAGTCTATTAGAATAGAAGGACTGATGAGGCTTGTCCTTCTTCTTGTGGTCTTCTTCTTCTGGTTGTTCTTTTTCTCCATGGTCTTCTTCTTCTTTAATAGTAACAACTAGATAGGCCTTTTGGGACGTCTTCCTGGCATGACAGAATTTCTCAGTGTGACCATACCTTTTGTAAAAGTCACATACAAATTGATATTTCTTGCCCTTGTACCTGGTACCTACATATATAACATTTGTTTATCTTTAGAGGTGCTTGGTTCTTCTTTGGATTTTACCTTCTTTTCTTCTTCTAGCAGGGAGGCCTTAATGTCGACCAATTTAGGACTAGGCATGTTGATCAATGTAGTTGCCACATTATTATAGTCAAGAGACTGGCTTTTTAACAACACACCAATACAAATATCTTCATCCATCTTGAGATCAATTCCTGCAATCTGAGTTAAGAGACTTTCCATGTTGTTTAAGTGAGTTACAACAGATGTGTTTGATTTCATATCTAGTCTGAAAAATTCAATTAGTAATCCATACTTAGATGACTTTGATTGTGCACCAAACAAAGTATCTAATCTCTTCCATATATCATTAAAGATTTCACAGGTATCCACATGGTGGATGTAGTTGTCATCCAATTCTAGCTTAATGATGGTCTGTGCTTTGTCATCATTCTTTTGACAAGTAACTGAAAGGTCCACATCCCAAGGCTTCTTCTCCTTTCCATTGGTAATGGCCCAAAGACCCTTCTTCATCAAGATGAGCTTGATGCGGGTTTGCCAAGTGTAGAACTCGACCCCTTTGAATCGAACAGTTGGAGAGTCTTTGCCCACTTAGAGCAAAAAATCAACACCAAAACTCTTAGATTTGAGCAGCAGAAGACTTAATTTTGTCAAGAGACACAAGGAATGTAGTGTCAAATAACACTTGATAAGTATCAATAGATACTATGCTATCATGCACTTAAGTTTGATGCTTTGATGCTTGGATTTCTCCCCTCCTTGCTGATTTGATGGGAAATTCTTTCTAAGAAATTCATATCATAGTGGCCTTGGCTTGGTTTAAGTGGCAAGAGAGAGAAAATGAAGGAAAAAATGAGCTTGAAGGTAAGTGGCTATGGCTGCCAGTTACGGTTTCAAGATAATAGCCTGATATTTTGGCTGTAGCAGCTCACCGAGTAGACCATTTGAGTTGAAATTTTGTCATGAGGTAGCACATATTATAAACTTCAAAATCCCTATGGCAGCCCTTGAATTGTGAAGCATGATGATGGCACCATCAGTTGAATAGCAGCAAGCTGGCTATGGCTTCCTATGGTACCACCTCTGAGTAATCTTCTAATATCTCTCTACTGGAGTGGAATTGTCTCAAGCCCTCCTAGCTGATTTACGTCACCTATATGACCAACAAATTCCCTATGATAACTTGTGGAATAATTCTTACACTAGGGAGAGAGAATAGGTCCAATTTACAGCAGGGAAATTTGCACCAGATCTATGTTTTTCAATAATCTTGGGTTGTATGTTGCCCAATGCCAAGAAATTTTGAGCTAGAAAGATGAGACTTGACCTAAGGAACAACTCTTGAGAAGAAGGCTTGAAGAGATATGGCCTGGTTGAAGAGATATGGCTGCTCCAACAGAGGTAGGTAGGTGATGCCTATGGCAGCCAAGAGAGATAGAGTGAAGATAGAGGTTGAAGATGAAGGGTTTATGTCAAGCTAAGCTAATCAAAGATTGAGATGAGCTAAAGCTGAGCCATGACTGACTCAGTTCTGATACCATGTAAAAATGTCGAATCTAGAGCATGGCTATGGAGGTTGAAAGAGGAAGAGTGAGCTCGTAAGGTAACAGACATCAAGACCAAATGTCACACAAGTGAATTAGGTTCCAAGATGAAAGATTGGACTCATAAACACAATCTTTTGTGTTGACAATGACACGAACACTTTGCTGGAAGTACAAAAGTACAATGCTTTATAGGAATAGACTAGCATGCACTTTCCACCATTGTGTGCATATGGGTTTTTGCATCCTGAGCCCACACTGCTTTATACAAAGAGGCTAAGCTGGGTGTGATTGCCAATATCTCAACAAGATAAGGGTTTGCAAATCTGTAGGCTACTTAGAACCCTCCCAAAATTGCAAATCTGTAGACAACTTACATAAGGGCGCATTCCCATCCTACAAAGTTCAAGGGCTTTCTTGACACTATGCCCTAGGGCAGATGCACTTCTGACACATCCATTTATCACCAAACATGATGGTGGCCCTTGTAACATCTCACATCTACTAGAATTATAGAGAATGTCTCAAAATTAGTGTCAGCCACCAAATCTCCCTGAAAATGCAACAGATGATACAGTAGTCAGATCTCTTTGGAATCCAGAGTTGCATATGCTTGCTGCTACAAAAATGTTCATAGGAGTTGGACCAAATAGCTCAAGTATGTCGGGAGACAAAATTTATCTTGTAAATGTTTTTCACATTTGAAGCACATGTCAAAGAGACCACTCAGCTCTCCTGAAATATCCAACTTGCTTCCACCCAACATCTCTGGTAAATGGTTTGCAATGCCTGGGAAGCTTAGTACAATTGTCCTTATGACATCAACAGCTCCAAGTGCACAAAGTATAAGAAAGACATCTCTTCATTTTATTGATGTAAATCATGTTACATCTCCGATTCTCTAACCATTTCTGAGTTGTTGATAAGTCTCCTAATGCATTTAGATGCCTAGGTCAAATGGTGATTGGCTCAACACTTGTTGTTTCCACTAAAGAGCTAAGACATGTTGATCTGAATCCTACTGGATCTCAACGGAGACTAGACCACTTAATAGTAGTCAAATTGCACTAGAAAATACAACTTGAGATCAACTAGGTTACATGAAATCAATAATAAATGGTGAAATAAGTCCTAATGGAGGTAATTCAAGACTTGATGTTCATGATTCCAGCTTTCACAAAGAAGGAAAAAAACTTTGAAGAACCTCACCCTGCCAAAGTCTTGTTCTTTATCTTTGTGATCATCACCAACAAATCAATCAACATCATCATTTCTATCATCTAGAGTAGCAGTAGTAACCAAACATCATTATAATCATCTTCATGATCTTCATCATCATCAATTGATTGCACTTGATATGGACAACTTGTTGGCTATTGCCTTGATTTTCCAAACTATCTAGATTGTGCCCAGATTGCACCATTCCAACATGTTGCCTTGTCCATGCCAACATGTCGTCTAGTATCCATGCAATCAGCCTTGAAATTTCATCCTCATCCTCATCATCAAAATTAGCATCATCCTTGTAACAACAACAATGTTTGTTCCATGTTGCTTGCTTGTGTTCAATGTTCACCATCATCTTCATAATCAATAAGAAGTTTGTGCCATGTTGCTTGCTTTTGTTTGTGGCTGTCTATTGCCCTCTCCCACAAAGGCATTATCTTGCTCAACATCTGAAAGTTCTGTGTGGGCCTTGATAAAACTATACATAGTATTGTACAGAATGTTATCATTCAATATCAAATGTTCAGGGAATGCCTTAACAAGGGTCTGAAAGCAATGTAGAGATAGCTTAGGATCAGTTACCACTTCATTAAGGTATGCATCCACAAGTCAAGAAACTTTTGCCTTGGATGAAAGACCCAAAGCTGGCACCAAGGGTGAAGTTTCAAAATCAAGCTTAGGTGATTTTGTCCATACGAGGGAAGGTGCTCATGCTATTATTTCTATTACTACAATTGTGGCCTAGCTGCTCAACAAAAGTCCTACAATTGGGAAAATTTGGCCACCAACTGTCACAGTCACACCTGTGGCACAATCTCAAGCAGAAAGATTTCGCAAGGCTACAACTTAATTTCAGGACACGCTCCAATACATTTTCGATGAAACATGCAGTCGTCTCTTCTCTTCCCCTCATACAACTCCAAGAAAGGCTCAAATTATATAGCTTGTTTGTCTTCTCAGTAAAAACGATGCCTTTTCAGGCTGATTCACTACATAGATAGTTGACTATAAAATACATTGATGTGGCATAGCACTCCTTGCAAGCTCTTGGAAAGATTTCTCATGAACATCCCATTGCATGTTTATGAGGAGGAGCACCACTAGATGTTCTATCATACCTCGACCTCTTCTCCATTGGTGAGCAAAGAGTTGTTGTTTCAACTGTTGCTTGGCAATTGCCTTTGGATGCCTCTAATTTTGTGGTAGAAACAGCTCCCATCTTGACAAACCTTCTTCAGTACCATGACACAAAGGTTGTAGAACATGCTTCAGTTTGCCTGACTCTCATTAGCATAGTCTTTTGCTTCATCTTTTGAAAAGCTAGAGATGATGTGCTCTCATGGCTTGATACCTCAAGCTGTGTGTCTCATCTCTATCATTACTCCTAGCAATGGAATGGTTTCACAAACTTCTCTCAGTAATTCTTCTATTCTGTTCCAAACTCTATATACCATGTTCAGATAAAGAAATTTTGTATATTTTGTTCTTTCTTTGTTTTGTGCAAAAGTCCCTTGTTCTGAATGGTTTCTCATGAGATTGAAGATGTGATAAATGCATTAAAATAGGCTTGTATTTATTGGATCACATTCCATTTGTCCATGAATTTCAGGTAACATCATCTTCACTAGTTGTTTCTTTGAGCTTTCAATAGCCAACTCCAGCTGCTCCTAGATTGAAACCACCTTTAGTAACAATATCAATTGGAACATCTCCTATCCCATCAACTTCTATCTCGATCATCACTTCAACTCCATTGAAGACCTCAACACCAAATCTATCAATTGTTGGAGAAGCAATTGTTACTACAAGATTGTCCTCTAAAACTTGTGTACATGTGTCTTCAGTAGACTTATCCACAAATGCTCTTCTAAAAGTGGAGGAAGAGCTGTCCAAGATCTTCTTCCATTTTTGCCTTCAACTTCAGAAGTTATTTTCAATGCTGCTTGTCTCCAGATTGCATGAAATTTTGATGATAACCTGCTATTTTATCCTTCCACCGCCATATCTGACCTTGAAGATCTCCAAATATAGTCTCCTTCTAGCTATAGATGATTTGCAAACCTTTGCTAGTCACTATCTATGTCAAGTACTTGTAGTACTTGTCTGAATTTGGTTTTTATGGAGAAAATTTGGACTAAAATATAAGAAAAAATGGATCAAAGACCAATGCTCTGATACCACTTGTTAGGAAGTGAACTAGACAGAGAGAAAGAGGATATAGAAGATTGCAGAAGAGAGAGAAGTGCAAAAGTGAGAGAAAGAGAGTGACGAGGAGAGAGAAATACTAGAAATGGAGAGAGAAAGACATGAAAGAAGAAGAGATATGGATGGAAGCCATGAAAGGATAGGAGAAGCTAAAGAGAGATGAAAGACAAAGATGTATTATTGTGTAAAAACCCATCCCATGTGCATGTGGCCTTTGCCCTTTTATATGCCTCTAATTCAACCCTTTACAAACTTGTCTCCCTGAGTCACTTGCACATTTTATCCCTTCATTTGATTTACCCAGTTTCATTAATCCTTACTTATCAAAAATGTGGAAAAGGTTCTTCAACATAAAGCCAACAATTGCATCAGCTACTACCACGTGTGGTTGATCCCGTACAGACCCGTGTTCTTCAAGAGCTTATTGGATTGAACACCACCTATTCTTGTCCATCACACATCAGTGTCTCCCTAGCATCTTCATTAATAACTATAATAATCCTCAACACCCACAATTCTTCCCATCTTTATCAGATTAAGATCCCTTGCTTCATCGAGCACTAGTCATCACTCGCAGAAGCCATGAAGTAGTCTTCTAACTATGTATCAAACTATGTATGCACTCACTATACTATTTGCACAATACCCTATTCATAGTTTTAAATCCTCAAGTGTGAGACAACACTTTAAGCTTTTGACCCATCTCCCAAACCTAGAACATCATGTGTCATGTGCATGAATAGCAAACTAGCACTTTCCCCTAGGAAGTGATTGCATGTGACATTTACTTTGCAGGTACAACAATTCATGGAGGATCATGAACCATCACTTCTACATCAACATTGAATCTCCCATCTTTTGCAATATCCCATTCAACTTCAAGGGCCATTCTAGTTGTCTCTATTAGAATAACCATTAGTCACGTGTATCTTTAGCACAATCAACTTCTACAGAATTTGTCACCAATAACAACACCAATCACCATCTACCATAGTATGAGCAACATCATATCGACCTATTGTAGGAAAAATATCATCCTCTTGAATAGCAACAAATTCTTCATTAGCAGTATTCATTTCTCCTTATCAGGACTACTTCTTCAATTGACTATTCCCAACATTCCACGTCTTCGATGAAAGCTACAGCATGCTACCTATGATGTGAGTGCCATGGGAATGGCAATCGTCTAGGGGGGAAATAATGTTAACGGTGTTTTAAGAAGATTGCAAAAGTGAAAGTGTCGGCTACTATTTTTTAGTGGATATTATTTTTGTGGAGATTTAGTGCCTTATTTTTGGGCAGTTGGATTATATTTGTACATGGACATCATCAAATTATCATGGATGTATTACTTTATGAGAGTCGGCGGGCTCACTCTCGTGCAAATTATATCTATCACTCACAATTGTGTTTGTTGCACACTCACAACTATTGTGTGGGTTTCACACATGTATTTGTAATTAGAATATCTTAGGCTTGGTCTAATTAGGCTGAGGTTGAAGCATGCAATGATGATTGACTGGCCTAGAGCCCACAAAGTGGGTAGGATGCCCAAGGGAGGATGCAAACCCTAAATGCAAAAGGGGTGCGAATCCTAAACACAAAAGAGACGCAAACCTTAAAAGGTTTCCATTTGATCAAGGTAGTGGGTCCTATAGATATCATTATTGGGTGCGATTGGCTTAAAAATATTGGTAAATTTCCTTTGGATCTCAATTAGATATTTATGGAGTTTACTTGGAATGGGCAATAAGTAATACTTAATGGTATATAGAGAAAACAAATGGAAGTAATTAGCAAAAACAATATAAAGAGAGAACTCAATGTAATCTTATATTTTCACACTTCTCCTTTCGAAGGTGGATGAGAATCGATAATTTTTTGCATCTAAAGTACGTGATCCATGTTTATGTAAACTTTTGGAAGAGTTTAAAAACATATTTCAATCTCCTACATCATTACCTCCTAAGAGAGAAGTGGAACCATCGTATTGAGGATGCACCTACTGACACTAAACCTATCAACAGAGCCCCTTATAGATTATCAAAGTATGAAAGAGAAGAAGTGGAGAAACAAGTCAAAGACTTTGGGGTTTATTCAACCTAATGAGTCACCTTTTTCTTCTCACGTACTACTCGTTAAAAAGAAAGATGGATCATATAGGATGTGCATTGATTATAGGGACCTCAACAAGAGTACTATAAAGAATAGGTACCCAATCTTCTAGATTGATGATTTGTCAGATGAACTCAAGGATGCAAAGGTATTTACCAAGATTGACTTGAGGTTAGGTTACCACCAAATCAGGATGAAGGAAAGTGATGAGTACATGATGACTTTTAGGACACAATGGGTGCAATTTGGGCTTTTCAATGCACCTACTACTTTCTAAGCTCTTATGAATAACGTTTTATAGCCATTCTTGTGTAGATTTGTCTTGGTATTCATTGATGATATCCTCATATATAGCAAGAATAGAGAGATTTATTTACAACATGTTTGTGAAGTCCTTCTCACATTGAGACAACATAAGCTTTTTGCAAAGGAAAGCAAGTGTACATTTATGGCCAGTGAAGTAGAATATTTGGTTCATATTGTGGGTGAGCAAGGGATCATCGTGAATCGAAAGAAGGTACAATGCATCAAAGATTGGTCCAAACATTGAGAGGATTTCTAGGACTATCCTCTTTCAATGGGAGATTCATCAAGATTTTTTCCCATGTAGTAGCTCCTCTCACTTTGATAGATTGAAGAAAGAAGCTTTTTTTTTAAATGTTACAGCCATGAAGAACTTTGATGAATTGAAAAGGATTCTTATATTAGCACCTATTTTACTGTGACGACTAGACTTTTCCAAAGAATTCACCATCTATGATGATGCTAGTGGTTGTGGTATTAGGGCTATTCTAAGCCAAGAACATGGCGTTATGGCCTATGAAATAAAAAATTTGGATGACAAAGAAAGGGAACTCCATGTCTATGAGCAAGAAATGTTAGCCATACTTTATGCCATTAAGAAGTGGCATCACTACATTTATGGTAGCCATTTCATAGTCAATAGTGATCGTCAAGTGTTGAAGTATTTTCTTTCACATCCTAATCCATCTTCTAAGTAAAGAAGGTGGTTAGCTACATTATAGGGCTATGACTTTGAGATCTCTTATATGGTAGGCAATGATAATGTAATGGAAAATGCATTATCTAAGATGTGAGTATGTTGTATTTCTACTATTTCTACTCTTTACAAAGATTGGATCCAAGATATTCAGGAAAAACACTTGTTAGGTGAGCACACAACCAACATAATGAAGAATTTATAGTAAGGTAATGAATCTGAATTTCCCAATTGCAAGAGACAGAATAGACTTCTTTGGTTCAAAACCAAAGTATATTTGACTCCTCATACATCTTTTAAGCAAAGGATCTTACAAGAGATGCATTATTCTTCTTTGGTAGGACTTATTGGCTTGTTTAAAACCTTTGACAGGATCCATAAATACTTTTATTGGAAAGAACTTTCAAAAGATGTCAAAGAATTTGTGATCCAATGTTTACTATGTCAACAAAATAAAGAGTTAAATTTATTATACAAGATTACCTACCACTAAGTAGGGTCAGAATAGTATTTTGATTATGGTTGATCATCTTACCAAATCATCCTATTTTATACCCACCAAAGTCTAGTATTCAGTGAACCAGTGGTAGATCAGTTCATGGAAGGAATTTTCAAACTTCATGGTTTACCTGTGAAGATTGTTTCTAATAGAGATACAAAAAGCATGGAGAATTTTTGAAAATGCTTTTCACTTCCATGGGAGTTCCAAGTATAATCTATCACCCACAAATAGATGGTCAAACTAAAAGATTCAATAAGTGATTAGAAGTCTATTTGAGATGCTTTTGCCATGACATAAAAAATGCATGGGCTCATTCGATTCATCTTGCAGAGTTTTGTTATAACAACACATACATTCGGCATTATTTAATGATGAAGTAAATCCCCTTGCTAAGGAAGAACTAGAAAAAATAAAGATCTTAATGTAGCAATGCAAGGAAAATATTAGAAATGCATAAGAGACTATGAAATCTTATGTTGATGACAAACAAAGCCATATAGATTTTGAAGAGAGAGAATGGGTATTCTTGAATGTACCTAAGTCTCATTATGCTTCTCTTAAAGGTGGACATAATAAGCTTACTCATGGTTATTATGGTCCATATCAAATCTCAAGAAAAGTTGGAGATCTTACGTGCCAACTTGATTTTCCTTCAACCACCCGTATTCACAATGTTTTTCATGTCTCTTAACTCAAAAAGTATATTTGCCTTGATATTAAGTTCTTGAAGAACTACCTCCCCTTGATAAGAATGGGTTAATCATCTATGAACTTGAGACGATTGTTAGCCAGTGGGAGAAGGTTCTAAGGAATTGTATTATCATCGAATCTCTTATTAAATAGAAGGGTTTACTTATGGAAGAGTATTCTTGGTAGCATGCTTTGTATTTAGAACAATTTCCATGGCTTCTCCAAGAGAATACTAGCTCATTGAATACTGGATAACTTTTTGTATAAAATTGCCGCATTCATAATAATTAGCCTATTGATGTCAAGTTTGCATTTTGAAGATATAGATGGTTACCTACTAAAGTATACTTCAGTTCTATACCTCATACCACCAATCCAACATGTCTATCCAAAGTTATGGGCCATTTTTTACAACTACCCTGTTTCAGGACAAAATTTTAGAAATTCATTGTTTGACATCTTGATGATGCTTCTACAAGGCTACTTCAACCTTTGATTTTTCCCTATTCATTTCCACACTCATTTACCTTTTCCGTTTTCAAGTTTTGAGGACAAAATTTTTGGATAGGAATGCATTGTAATAAAACAATTTTTGAACCTTTAGTTTAGGAAAATTAGCTTAATTGGGGCTAGAATATAAAAGGCAAGAGTGTGCCATTGTAGGGATCTTTTAGCACATTTGTAAACTTCTCCATATTCTTGGAGCTTGAGGGTTCTTGCCTTTCCCACCAAGATTGAGGGCGAATACTCAATGCCTATCATAACAAGAGGTTGATTTCTTGCACTAGCCTCTCATCTATGATTCACATTGTATCTTTGATTCAACCTAGATATTGCTTCATTGTGATATAGTCCTAATTCATATTCATCTATGGCATGGCTATGGCCAGTAGTTTTAATTGTTGTTTAGCTGAATATGAATTAAGACTACAGTACATTGAAGCCATAGCTAGGTTGAATCAAAGGTACATTAAGAATAATATATGGGAGACTGCTACAAGAAATATACCTCCTGTTATGGTAGGCATTGAGTATTCATCCTCACTGTTGCTGGGAAAGGCAAGAACCCTCAAAATCCAAGAAAATAGAGAAGTTTATAAATATACTAAAAGATTCTGACAATGGCACACTCTTGCCTTTTATACTCCATCCCCAATTAAGCTAATTCCCCTAAACTAAATGGCTCAAATTTTATTTTATTACAATGCATCCCTACCCAAAAGTTATGTCCTCAAAACTTGAAGATGAAAAGATAAATGAATGGTATAAATGAATGGAGAAAATTCATTGTTGAAGTACCCTTGAAAAAGCATCATCAAGATGTGAAACAATGAATTTTTGAACTTTTAATTTGAACATGGTAGTTGTAAAAATGGCCCATAACTTTGGATAAACATGTCAGATTGATGCATATGAGCCACAGAAATGAAGTATACTTTAGTAGGTAACCATTCATGTCTTCAAAATGCAAACTTGACATCAATAGGCCAATTATTTTGAGTGCAAAACTTTTATACATTAAGTTGACCATTGTTCAATGAGCTAGTATCTTCTTGGAGAAGCAATGGAAATTCTTCCAAATATGAAACATATATTGCCAAAAAGACTCTTCCATAGGCAAATCCTTCCATTTAATAAGATGTTCCATGAGAATACGGTTCCTGAGAGCCTTCTTCCGCTTTCCAACAATCATCTCAAGAATATGATTAACCCATTCTCATTCAAGGGGAGGTAGTTCTTCAAGAACTTGAATATCAAGGCCAATATACTTTTTGAGTTAAGAGACACGAAAAACATTGTGAATATGTGTGGTTGTTGAAGGCAAATCAAGTTGGTAGGCAAGATCTCCAACTTTTCTTGAGATTTGATATGGACTATAATAGTGATGTGCAAGCTTTTTATGTCAAACTTTAAGAGAAGCATAACAAGACTCGCGTACCTTCAAGAATACCCATTCTCCCTCTTTAAAATCCACATGCCTTTGTTTGTCATCAGCATGAGATTTTATTGTCTCTTGTGCCTTTCTAGTATTTTTCTTGCATTGCTTCATTAAGCCCTCCATCTTTTCTAGTTCTTCCTTAGCAAGGGGATTTACTTCATCATTAAATAATGATGAAGGTACTTGAACCTTGTATCCATATAAAGCCACAAATGGTGATATGCCTATACTCATGTTGTATGTATTGTAACAAAACTCTGAAAGATGAATCTAATGATCCCATGCATTTTTCATGTCATGGAAAAAGTGTCTCAAATAGACTTCTAATCACTTGTTGAATCTTTTAGTTTGACCATCTTTTTATGGGTGATAGGTTGTACTTGGAGTTAATTTTGTTCCCATGGAAGTGAAAAGGCTTTTCCAAAAATTCTCCATGATTTTTGTATCTCTATCAAAAAAAAGCTTCACATGTAAACTATGAAGTCTAAAAACTCCTCCCATGAATTGATTTGCCACTTGTTGGCTGAATACTGGACTTTGGTGGGTATAAAATAGGCTAATTTGGTAAGATGATCAACCACAGCAAAATACTATTCCAACCTTTCTTAGTGGTAGGTAATCCTATAATAAAATCCATGTTGATATTAGTCCATTTACCATGTGAAATGGGTAATGGCTGAAGTAGACCACAAGGCAACAAATCAAAATCTTTATTCTATTGGCATGGTAAACACTGCATCACAAATTCTTTGATGCCTTTCCAAAGTTCTTTCCAATAAAAGCATTTGTGGATTTGATCAAAGGTTATAAACATGCCAATATACCTTGCCAAAGAAGAAGATTGCATTTTCTATAAGATCCTTTGCTTAAAAGATGTTTGAGGAGTCAAATATACTCTGCCTTTGAACCAAAGATGTCCATTCTGCCATTTGAAATTGGAAAATTCATAATCATTACCTTGCTATAAATTCTTCATTATGTTGGTTGTGTGTTCATCTAACAAGTATTCTTCTTGAATGTCTTGGATCCAATCTTTGTAAGGAGTAGAAATAATACAAATAGAACATGCCCATATCTCAAATAAATGCATTTGCCCCTACATTATCCTTGCCTACCATATAAGAGATCTCAAAATCATAACCTTGTAATATAGCTAACCACCTTCTTTGCTCAGGAGATAGATTAGGATGTGAAAGAAAATACTTTAGCACTTGGTGATCACTCGTAACTTTGAAATGGTTGTCATAAATATAGTGATATTATTTCTTAATGGCATAGAGTATGGCTAACATTTCTTGCTCATAGACATGGATCATGCACTTTAGGTGCAGAATATTTTTTATTTTCATCCACCTTTGAAAGGAGAAGTATGAAAATACAAGACATTGCATTGGTTTTTCTCTTCATCTTCTTTTTACTAATTACTTCCACTTGTTTTCTCTTTATGCTATTAAGTGTTACTTGCAAACAACAATTGAAACAACTTTCCATAGCCACATCATAGCTAAATATGAATTAAGACTACAACACAATGAAGCCATAGCTAGGTTGAATCAAAGGTACAATGAGAATCATAGATGAGAGGCTACGACAAGAAATCCACCTCTTGTTATGCTGAGCATTGAGTATTCACCCTCAATGCTGGTATGAAAGGCAAGAACCCTCAAGCTCCAAGAAAATTGAGAAGTTTATGAATGTGCTAAAAGATCCTTACAATGGCACACTCTTGCCTTTTATACTCCAACCCCAATTAAGCTAATTCCCATAAACTAAAGGGATCAAATTTTATTTTATTATAGAGAGAAAGTTCATGACTCTTAGGAACCATTCATAGAGTACACCATCCACTTCTTACAAAATACATGTCATCCAAGGCTACCTAAAAATGCATGGCTACTATCCAGAATATCACACTAGATGATTTTCTAGAAGACTTGAGATTTGTTTGTATGAGAGTGGCATAGAAAATGGATGGCCATAGCTACAACTAGAGGGTGTGCCTGAACACAAAACTCATATTGCATAGTTTGTTTAGAATTCAAGCTAATGATGTGGGTATCAATTACATTTTTAAATCTATACTTTGCACCTTTAAGTTAGTCAAACAACTCTGCTTCCTTAATTATCACACTAATATTGCAAATTTATTATTATGTCACAAGTCTGTGTGGTCAAATTTGCAACATTTGCGACTAAGATCTTATATAGGCTTGGATTTAATACTGATCTTTCAAGAGACATGCCTTAAACAACTAATTGAGCTTATAACAGTGTGGCCTCCTAATGTATCTGATGCATATATGCCACCATGATCTCCACAAAGAGATTCAACCCCTGATTTAATGCTAATCAAATAGATTTTGAATGATAATCATGGTACTAGAATTAGAAATATAAGCCTAGAGACACATACAAGTCTAGGGGACACAATGTTTTCTCAATGATGTATATATTATGCATGTGAATTAGGGCTTTGAATATCTACTTCCAAGTCTCGATCCATTGGTACACAATAGTTGTCTCATATCACAAAGTGCTATCTCATATAATGAAATGCAAGAATAAAGTTCTAAGTAGCAACCATGTGCTTACAAATTATAGGTTGCTTATCAATCTTACATGTAAGACCATTTACTTCTTTTGTATACAATTGTAATCCATGAAATTAAGATACTTCTTAGTTTTGCAGATGTGCATAAACAATTTCTTTCTCGCTGCTTCATCATAGAAAAACTCAATGAATATATATATCACAGTTTGGTAGTACAGTCAGCTAGTGACCTAGTTCCTTCATCCATGTGTGACTTAGAATTTGGGTGTATTACAAGATGAGTGAATATATGTTGGCAGCTCCATGTCTTTTTCTATCTCTTCTTCTCTCTTTTGATATGGTACCAGAGATGGAGAGCTTGGCTTCAAGGTGCACAAGAGCTCAGTCTTGAAGGAGCTGGAAGCTGGAGGGTGATTGTGACCTGCACCCTATGAAGAAGATTACCTTGCAACATTGGCATCCATAGCTTGCACTTGATGTGGTATGTATCAGTGGTTTTTGGTATCTACTCCTGACATATCCTATTGAGGCTTGAAAAGTGAGTTCATTGGCATCCATTGGAGCTTGGAGAAGTGCTCATCATGACCAGTACTAGCAAGAGTAGCAAATCAACGTGATCTGTCTAGATTTGCATCTCTTTTTCTCTTGATTCAATCTATTATAAATGGGCGGGAAGGTTTTTGTGGTTGTTGCACTCATTACTGAGTAACAACCTTGGCCATTGAGTGGAGATTCTCAACACCACTAAGTGCACAAAATGCATCAACAAGTAGTAGTTTAAAAGCCCTCTTAGACCAACATGAAGAGGTTTTAGTTGTGCCTATGTCCCTGCATAAAATACTTAGCTTTGGTGTTCATCTACTATGCCTAAACACTGCAAGGATGGTTGGCATTGAGTTTGGCAATATACTCATGCATTTGGATGCCATTCAAAGGGTTTGAAGATCAGTCATTGACTAAATACATAAGCAGGGTGTTGTCTCAAATCTGTGATAGCATACGCTTGACACTCGGAGCTCACTAAAATTATTTTTGGTACCTACTTGTGCTTGGATGATACCGCATGTTTATAAAATAGTTAATGGGTTGATTGAGCACTAAATGCTCAGTTTTGGACTGAGCTATAGCTGGTTATAATAGAGAGTTGGATGGTCACATTCTATTTGCAATCTTCCTCTCACTCCCACTTGAAGAGTGTACAAGTATTGATGATCTTATGTCCATGTATTGACTTTCAAAGGTCATGGCACTTGTTTAAGATGTCTTTGAGCTGGTTCTAGGTTGAAAATACTTCGACCTTACAGATATTTTGCTACTGTTGTCTGACAAACTATTTTTCTATCATTGGTTGGAAGACTTGTATCCATGTGTGTTATGCAGTTAATGCTATCTACATGAAGTGTTACCATTCCCAAAGAGAATGACTAATGTTTGGATATTTTTGACATGATTTTGAGATAAGATATCAATGGTTATTACAGAGTTTTTTCTATTATTTACTCTAGGACTGAAATTGTTTTACCCAAGCAATGGCATACCTATGCTACTTGACTAAAAGTATTGGGGTTCTAATTGATGAACTAATATCCATGATTGTGTAGACATGTATATACACCTTTGTGTCATATGGGTAATGTTTATATTTATCTATACTTGTATTATTTTAGTTATATACTTGTATTATTTTAGTTATAGATTTGGGAGATCCCAAACCTCCAAAAGCTCCCAAACCTGCAACACTATGGAATCTCCTAAGTTTGAAATTCGAAAAAATCTTCTCTCTCTCTCTCTCTCTCTCTCTCTATATATATATATATATATATATATATATATATATGGGAAAGGATAAGAGCCACTCGAGAATAGGAGTTCCCAATAGAGATGGAGGGTAGCATGTAGCAAGGAGGAGGGGGCATAAATAGATAAATAAATAAGTAAAGATCTCTTCCCTCCCTCTCGGACACCCGAGAGAAGAATAGAAGACGGTCGGACTGGAGCAGCACTCTTGGCACACCTAGCGTGTAGGCGTAAGCGCTCTCTCTCTCTCTCTCTCTCTCTCTCTCTCTCTCTCTCTCTCTCTCCCCCCGCCCCCGCAAGGTGGCTACCATGGACGGCGGACGTCAACGGCCTACCGCAGGAAGTGTGGGTCGTCCGTGGGCAATGCGAGTTGGTGGAGAGGGCGGACACTCGATGGCAGGTTGAGGCGTCAAGAGGGAAGCAACCGGTGGGGGGGCAGGAGCGAAAATTTGCGTGCTCTCTCCATATATATATATATATATATAAAGAGAGAGAGAGAGAGAGAGAGAGGCATAGGTGGAAACAAACAATTCTTCCATGTGACCAAGAGGTGGTTAGCAGAGTTGATGATCTGAAATGAAAATGACAACAAATTTGGCTTTCTTTTAGCTAGCAAAGACTCTATTACATCAAAGGACCCTATGGTTGAATAAATTAAAAATTACTATGTAGCTTATGGTTGAATAAAGGAAGGCATGGGTGATGGTTTTGAAGGCATAAATGAGAAGATATCATGTTAAAAAAAGGAGTCAAATCCATTCATATGTATTCATATCATATGTGTATCTTTGGATGATAATATGGAGTTTCACATGAACCATAGCTCTTCAAAGAGCAATTTCCACCCAACACGACCAAATTCTAGACTTATATTGATGTGTAGAGCTTGCAAATAGGTTAAGAGAACCTTATGTTCTACACATTCCATCATGAGTTAGTTAAATTTTATATTCTATAAGAATAAGTAGATTGGACTAAATAGACTGCATATTTTTTTGTATCAATCCAATTGAGCTCATTTTGCTGCTAAGATGGGCACCGAAAGTCCAAGTTGAATCTCAAAATACTTGCTATAATGGACAGATTTGATGTAAGTAAATTGGTTTTGGCATTTTAACCGAAAGTTTAGACATGTCCAAGTGATGACTTAAAACTTTCCTACAAAAACAAAAGAGAGAATTTAAAATGGCTTCTACAAAATGAAATATAAGAAACAAGACATTTGAATAGAAGATTGCACTCAACTATATGGTATGTGTTCACTTGATACATAAGCTAAATGATATCTTTAAAGCACAGCCGCATGTTTTTAATTTTACATTATTTTGGATACATTGAGAGAAAGTATTGGAGCTAGAAAGTAAATTTTGTAAAAGAAAAAACACTTAAGAATGCTTCGAAACTCTTTTCTAAGAAGTAGATTTTCTTACACCATTGTTTGATACTACATACGCTAGAGGCCTTGTAGGCATTCAGGGGGGATCTACACTCTTAGGTGCACATGTCTATAGGATAAGCTAGTACCAAGGGGGGTATTAAAGTGTATAGTGCTAAATCTCAAACCAAATGCCTTGTAAAATTCAAACACATGATAGAAATACAATTACTTTCAACTCATGCCCTTCTTGCAAAGAAAGCTAGATGAAAGGCCATGTTCAATAAATACATTTAGGAGAATCCTTTGAGAAATGTGACCTAGTGCTACTATACTCAATTAAAGGCTACAAAAAGAGACTTCAATTTCAAGGTCTTAGACCCTATCACATCCATATCATCAGTAGATGTTATCCCTCAGAAGACCAAGACGAAAAAATTTGAATAACTAGAAGTGGAAGACAATCCTGGAGCAAGAGGAAGATGGAGGACAAAGGCGCACTCAGAAAAAATTGAAAACATGAAGCATAGGAAAAATTCTAAAATGTAGAAGGAAGGACACAAGAATAAGGAGACCTTAATATTTTGACAAGAAGAGCACCATGCGCATTGTAATTCATTTTGTAAAAGAATGCAGTGCTCTCTCCTGTGCAAGTTATAAAGAATGAGAGATGCGACCTAAGACCCATGCAAATAGAAAGGAGGACGAAAAAAGAGTGGAGGAATGGACAAGGGCTGTGGACCAAAAAGGGGATTGCCGCCCAAGGGGGATAGGGCATTTATAAAAGTCAAAAAGTGAATGAAGGAGCTCATTCTTGGTGTGTGGCCAAACTTGTTCTTTTCTTACTTCTTGCTCTTGCTTCCTTCTTGTGCATGAGAGAGAGAGAGAGAGAGAGAGAGAGAGAGAGAGAGAGAGAGAGAGAGAGAGAAAGAGTGTGTGTGTGTGTGTGTGAGGGACTGTGGAGAAGATCTTCTTCTCCTCTCTTCATCTTCATCTTCTTCTCTTCTCTTTCCTCGTGTGCATGGCTATGGAGGTCGAAGCTTGGAGCTTGGAGATAGAGCTTCCCTAAGATCACATCTTGGATCGTGGAGCTATTAGTAGATTCGTGGCAAAAGGCAACTCAATCAAATTCAAACGTAACTTCACTACATTTATGTGTGGAGGAGTGCACATAACTATGTGAGAGGTAGCCATAGCTCTTGCCTTGAAATGCTTGAAACAATAAGTGGTTTGTTGTGTGAGCTTTTTCCTTGACCACCAAGACCCATGGACCACTTTTATTGCTTCAAGTGTGTCAAGACAAGTGCGATGGCTACCTCCACATAGCCGTATGTGTTTTTGCAACTACAAGTGTAGTGAGCTTACATCTATACTCGATGAAGTTGCCTCCTCCCTCAAGCACTCCGGTAGCTCCATGATCCAAGGTACAAGCTTAAGCAAGCTCAATCATCAAGCTCCAAGTTTCATGCTCCATTCATGCATGCAAGACAAGAGAAGAGAATAGAAAAAGAAGAAGAGAAGATAAGATAGAGAGCTTCTCCACCACGGTCCCTCACCCTCACACACCCACTCCCTCACACTCCATCTCTCAAGCACAAGCTCAAGCAAGCAAGAACAAGAAGAAGATGAAGAGAAAAGGAGAGCTACTTTTGGCAACACATAATAATGATCTTCTCCATTCCCTTTTTTGCATTTTTATACGTGCCCTCCTCCTCCTTGGGTGCCCATCCCTTTTTACATGATTGGTCGTTTTGGCCAAGGCCTTCTTTCTTTGTTTCTTTCCTCTTTTTATGGTTCCTTCGTCTATGCCTATCTATATTTACAAATTGCACAAAGGAGGGAGCTTGGCGCTCTTTTATAAAATGAATTACAATGTGCTCGGTGCTTTCTTTGCTAGAGTATTCGGTACACTCATTATTGTGCACTTCCTTTCACATTAAGGCTTTTCCTACATTTTTCTAAGCTCACCTTTCTTTTCCACTTTTCTCACTTTGGGCCACCTTCCATTTTTGACTTTTTGGCAATCTACTGGGAGGGGCTGAAAAAGCCACGGCCTCTTGAGAGAGGGTTTGGGGAGGATTAAGGTGAGTAACAGTTGGTTTCTCTAATCTATGTCATCATGAACATTCTCTTTGTATTCCATCTACCATAGCCATGCATTTCAATAGAAGAGTGAGCTCATGAGGTAAAAGACATCAAGACCAAATGTCACACAAGTGAATTAGATTCCAAGATGGAAGCTTGGACTCACAAACACAGTCTTGTGTGTTGACAATGACACAGACACTTTGCTGGAAGTACAAAAGTACTATGACATTGTATTCAAAAAGAGAGCAAATGCAATGCTTTATAGGAATAGACTAGGATGCACTTTCCACCACGTGCATATGGGATTCTGCGTCCTAAGCCCACACTGCTCCATAAAATGATGCTAAGCTTGGTGTGATTGCCAATATCTCAACACTCCTCAATCACAACTAGAGAAGTACAAAGTGTGTAGAGGCTTTAGTGAGCAACCACCTGTAAAGTGTGGGGACACTACAAACTTGGTAAACGCCAGAGGCTATCGCAGAAAAGGCTAAGTGTGGGTGCTAAAGATATGGTGAATATCCAAAGGCTGTAACAAGGGCCCCACAAATGTACAGAGGTTGAGTACAATGTTTACATGATAATTTTACAAGCTTATGTCAAAAGCATTAGGGCTAGGCAATACAAGGCTAAAAAAGTCTATCAAAATAGAAGGACCGATGAGGCTTGTCCTTCTCCTTGTGATCTTCTTATTCTTGTTGTTCTTTTGGTCCATGGTCTTCTTCTTCTTTAATAGCAACAACTAGATAGGCCTTTTGGGACCTCTTCCTAGCAGGACAGTCATGCCAGGAGGCATATTCCACGGTGGATTCCGTGAGGTTTTGCGGTGGATTCCGTAAAATTTTATTAGCGGGGCTCATACACAAAGTGGGTTCTTTGTGCGAGAAGTCGATGGGGATGCCTATCCTTTTCGGGCGTTTTGTTAATTTAATGTCTAAGTGGGTGATTCCATAGTGGGTGATTTGCAAAATACATATTTAAATTAATAAACGTTTATGAGTTTTGAGTGCGCACTCCTAATAAATTAAGGTTAGGATTGATTTCTAACCAATTCATTTTTGTAGCTGAAGATTGCTAGGTATTCACTTTTTCCGGTTTAATTGTATTATTTTTTTGAGAATTTGAATACTTCAGTTGATATGTAGAGCAAGTAGCGGTGGCAGTGGGAAGCATTGGAGGATAGCGTGTATTTAAATTATCATCAATTTTTTATGGGCGCGTATCTTAGGCATGGCACCTATATTTGTCGCACTTATTTATTAAAGTGCTTGATATTTATTTATTATTTTTGTATGCGCATGGACGCACGATTTAAATATTTGTATTGGACATTGTATTTGGGTACCGCCTCACTTCTTGGGCGCCCAATAACTTTAATTCTTTAGTGGCACAAAAGCTAAAGTATGCTATTTTGTAAATTGGGCTATTTCTTGAGCTTGAAGATGAATAATATATAAAAATACATGCTTTGTGGAGCGCTCATACAAGGCATGGGGGGAGATTGCACCCAATTGGTCTCTTGTTCATGTCGTGCAAGCTTTCTTCATTGGTTTTTGTGTAAAAAGTAGAGTTCTTTTGTTCTTGGGGACCTTTTGACGCTCACTACACGCGCATACGGCGTCCGATCTGTGCACCAGTGGTATCAGAGCGAAGCTGCGATTGAGAGCTTCCAATCGCTTACCACTCACACGAAGGCGGAGCTCCTGGAACGATCGAGCTCTACAGTCAATCTCGTGGCAAATGGTCGATACCAACATGTTCCTGACAGTCAAGAACCCCCTGGTGGAGGACCACACTGAAAGATCCTTGAAGAAGTCGTTGGTTTTTCTTCACATATAAGAAATCTCAGCCATATCTCTCAAAGCTTTAAGGATTAGTTATTAAGCTTTACAAGAAGCTTATTAAAAAGCTTCCTTAATCGAATTCATTAAACGACGGTGGCGGCATGAACTGATCGACACCGAATCTGGCGAAAAGATATTGAGGTTCTCAAAATCACGATTAGTCTTTTACGCTAAAGGCTCTAAGTTTTCCAAGTTCCTCAAGTCACTAAGGTCATCAAAGTCATCTTCACCAACTACCATAGAGGCAGTTCATACTCAGCAATACACGATTCACTTTACTACTCTCAAGAAGTCCCTGTTCACACTTGCAGTCTTACTGAACCAGTTTCAGCAAAAGCAGAAGTTCACGCACAGACTATACACAGTCTATACGTACAGTTCTTTTCTTGGAATACGGTTGTGACATCGAATTTTGCAATCATAAAGGAGAGATACTACAAAAGCCAAACTTTAAAAAAAAATTACAAGCCTTGTAAACCCGCCTTTGAGATACGCTCATCCCGCTAACAAGGTTTCGAGTGTGTGAGGTCTTTTGGAATTTTGCAGGATGACTGAACAAATCATGGACGATCTTATGGCTAAAGGTGATTCGAACCAACAATGGAGCAAAAGTTGGATTTGATTATGATGCAGCTTCAAGAGGAACGAAGAGCACGACAAGCTTTGCAAGTTCAATTGGCCAATCTGCAACGATCTACCACCAATCAAGATGGATCGCAACCTGAAGATCTTATACGACGTACCATCAATGCAACACTTAAAGCCCAATCTATTCGCAAAGAAACAAAGATAAGTAAAAGAAACTTCAAATTTTGTACTTTCAATGGATCACGCAATGGAAAGATTGTTCTTGCTTTTATCAGTCAATTTGATGATTATTTCCATGAAGAAACATATGCTGAGAAAGACAAAATTAAATGTGTCACTAACCATTTAGTTGACCAAGCATCTTTATGGTGGACTGTGGTCCGCAAAAGCGTTGATTGTCCCACTACTTGGGAGACTTTCCAAAAGAAATTTTTGCAGAATTTTCTTCCTCCTCAATTCCACGAAAAAGCCATTAAGCAATGGGATCTTCTACAACAAAGGGATCGCTAAAAACCTATTTTCCAATACACTGAACGTTTCTGGAATGCTCTATTGCAACTACGTATGCTCGAAGATGTACCTGAAGCAACTCATAAACGCAAGTTTATGTCTGGCCTACTTGGACATTTCTATGCGGAAGTCAATATGTTCAAGCCAACAATCCTTGAAGATGTAATTTCCTTGGCCCATGATACTGAAGACAAAATTCGCAAACGAGACAAGCGACCACAACAATTCCCAACTAATGGTAACTTTGGTTCCAAACAATTCAATTCAAATTTTTGAAGATTCAATCAAAGTCGTTTTCTTCCATCTTCATTCCGTAAATCTTGGACACGACCATATGGCTTACCATCGAACACAAATCCAAACCCTAAGCCATCTCTTCAATCAAACCCCAATGTTCTTAAACTTCCTGCCATTACCAATAATGTATCCAAAGCCAAATCCATAGTTTGTTATAAATGTCATCAACCTGGACATCTAGCAGCCAATTGTCAATCCAAAAAGCCATCCGTCCATATCAATTATCTGGGAGCAATCGAAGATGAAGAACATGAGGAAATGCCAGACTTTACAGAAGAAGATGACGACATTGGTACTACTTCAGATACTTTGCCAAGTATGCCAACTCCCCATTCCTTATTAACAATGAAATGTTTTGTGCATGGTAAAGAAAAGACTATTTTACATGATGATGAGAGCACACATGATTTTATTTCTAGAAAATTAGTCAAAGAATTGAATTTACATACTGTTTCTACACATTATCTCATCAAGGCTGCATTCCTAGGTACGAGATATAATGGAACACAAGAGGTCCATAATTTAGAAATTAAAATTAGTGATTATATTGAACGAAGAAATTTCTTAGTTGTACCTTTGCAATCTAGTGACATTATCTTAGGAATGCCCTGGCGTCATCAATACAATCATGATATAGATTATTCTACGCATTCAATTAAAATTTATTTTCAAGAAAAACAAATCACACTGCATGGTATGCACGCTTCCAATAATTTTCATTTGCTTACTCATACTCTAGCTAAACGTGCATTATGTAAAAGTAGCAAATCCTATTTAATATGGGTGAATGAACTTCAAGCTAAAGAAAAACAGATGCATTCTAGGCATACACAATTTTTTGCCCAATTCCAAGATTGTTTTGCTGATGATTTACCACCTGGATTACCACCTTCATGACCTGAAGATCATAAGATAGATTTAATTCCTAGAACACAACCACCATATAAAGCACCATATAGACATAACCAAATTGAACAGAAAGAAATTCAAAACCAAATAGAAGAATTGCTTAACAAAGGATTAATTAGACCTAGTAGTTCTCCATTTGGTGCACATGTCTTATTAGTGAAAAAGAAAAATAATACATATCGCATGTGCATTGATTATCATGCCCTAAATAAAATTATTGTTAAGAATAGATATCCGATTCCTAGGGTAGATGATCTTATGGATAAGCTACAAGAATCTGCTATATTCAGTAAGATAGATCTTAAATCTGGATATCGTCAAGTAAGATTGGACAAATCTGATATATTCAAAATTGCATTTAGAATAAAATTTGGACACTATGAATTTCTGGTTATGCCTTTCGGTTTAACTAATGCACCAGCCACATTTAGTTGTATGATGAATCACATATTTTTGAAACATCAGCATTGTATCATTGTTTTCTTTGATGACATATTAGTTTTCAGTAAAAATGAGAATGAGCATTATGAACATTTGTCTTTAGTTTTTAAGTTGTTAAAAGACAATCAATTATATGCTAACCCCGAAAAGAGTGAATTCTTCCAACCAGAAATTGAATATCTAGGACATATTATTTCATCAGAAGGTATTAAAGTCGATCCTAAAAAGATAGAGGCAATCTTAAATTGGCCCATACCCAAAAATGTGCATGAATTACGTTCTTTTCTAGGTCTTGCTATCTTTTATAGAAAATTTGTGAGGAATTTCTCATTACTTGCATTACCTTTGACAAAACTCTTAAAGAAGGGTATTGTGTATAATTGGTCTGACAATCAACAAAAGTCCTTTGATTTGTTGAAACATGCTTTAACTCATGCTCCTGTATTACAATTACCTGACTTCAATAGATCATTCTTCTTAGTAGTTACTGATGCTAGTGGATCTGGAATAGGAGCAGTCCTTATGCAAGATTCTCATCCCATAGCTTACTCTAGCTGCAAACTCAAACCATCTGAACTTAAATATTCTACCTACGATAAGGAATTGTTAGTCGTAGTACAAGCCTTACGTCAATGGAAACATTATTTAATGGGATCTGAATTCATGATCAAGAGTGACCAACAAAGCATTAGACATCTCCTTAGTCAACCACAAATATCTGATCGACACATTAAATGGGTCGCTTTTATTCAAAGTTTTCATCCCCTTATACAATAGCAACCTGGAAAAGAAAATGTTGTAGCTGATACTTATCATCAGGATCCTACTTTTCAAGCTGATTGGAATAAACTAGTTGCAAATAATTGGATTCCTATTGATTCATTGTCTTACAATAATGGATTTATGTTTTATGAAAAAAGATTATGTGTGACTGTTCCATTTCAATCATTTGTTTTGCATGAAATTCATTGTCCTCCATATCAAGGTCATAGAGGAATTATATCTACTTTGCGTACATTGATTGAAGATTTTTATTGGCCACATATGGACACTGATGTATCTACTTTTGTATCTGAATGCTTAATTTATCAACGAGTTAAAAGACACCATGGTAAACAATATGGTTTACTAATGCCATTATCCATTCCATCACGACCATGGGAACAGATTTCAATGGATTTTATCACTAGTCTACCTAACACTAAAGCTAATCATGATATGATTTGGACTATTGTAGACAGGTTTAGCAAACAAGCATATTTTATTCCATGCAAGAAAACTTTAACTACATCTTAAGCTGCTCAATTGTTTTTGAAAACTATTTTCACTAACCATGGTTTACCAAAAGTCATTATTTTTTATCGTGATTCTAGATTCTGCAATAATTTTTGGATTACTTTGTTTGCTAACTTAGGAACAAAGATTGATTTTTCATCTGCATTTCATCCTGAAACAAATGGTTAAACAGAAGCTACTAACAGTACTATTTTAGATCTTTTGCGTGCTTACACCATTTCAAAACCACACACATCGGATACATATCTACATTTACTTCAGTTTGCATATAATAACACACCACATACAGCTATAAAGAAAGCACCATTTGAAATTATCTATGGATATCGATTGCCTACACCTATTACATCATTATCAAACAAAATTCAAACTGCTGATGATATTGCTAACATGTATGCTACTATTTTTGATGAAGTTAAAGATACGATTGCCAAAGCCCAGCAATCATACACAAATTAAGTAAACAAGAAAAGACAGGCTATGAGTTTTAAAGTTGATAATTATGATTGGTTACGAATTGAAAAACGCAAATTACAAAGTGTAGATAAACACCCCGTTGTCAAATTAGCACCTAGATTTTATGGACCATTCAAGATCATACACAAAATCAATGACAATGCATTTAAACTAGAACTACCACAACATTGAAAAATCCACAACACTTTCCATATCAATTTATTACGACCTTTTAGAGGCCAATTACATGTACACCCTGTCTATGAAAGCCCTCCTTTGCTAGATGATGAAACTGAAATCCTTGAGCCTGAAACTATTATAAATACTGACTTTATGACCACTAGAACTGGCCATAGATATTCTAGATATTTGGTCAAGTTTAAAAATCATCCTCTTGAAGAGGCCCAATGGATGCACGCTAGAGATCTAAGTGCTTTCCCCACACTGTTAGCTCCACATTGAGCTAATAGCAATTGAGGACAATTGCTATCCCACCCCGGGAGTATGATGCCAGGAGGCATGTTCCACGGTGGATTCCGTAAAATTTTATTACCGGGACTCATACACAAAGTGGATTCTTTGTGTGAGAAGTCGATGGGGACGCCTATCCTTTTCGGGCGTTTTGTTAATTTAATGTGTAAGTGGGTGATTCTATAGCAGGTGATTTCACAAAATACATATTTAAATTAATAAACGTTTATGAGTTTTGAGTGCGCACTTGATGCCAGGAGGCATATTCCACGGTGGATTCCGTGAGGTTTTACGGTGGATTCCGTAAACTTAGATGACCGAGGCTCATACACAAAGTGGATTCTTTATGCGAAAAGTTGATGGGGACGCCTGTTCTTTTCGGACGTTTCATTAATTTAGTGTGTACATGGGTGATTCCATAGCGGGTGATTCCGCAAAATGCATATTAAATTAATAAACATTTATGAGTTTAGAGTGCGCACTCGTAATAAATTAAGGTTAGGATTTATTTCTAACCAGTTGATTTATTTATGTAGCTGAAGACTGCTAGGTATTCACTTTTGTCGGTTTAATTGTATTATTTTACTAACGATTGTGAACGCTTCAGTTGATATGTAGAGATAGTAGCAGTGGCGGAGAAAAGCATTGGAGTCTAGCGAGTATTCGACCTATGGATTATATTTTGATAGGCGCCACGCCTATATTTTATCATGTCTATTGAGGCATCAATTATTTATTATTATTTTGTATGCGTCTATGCGCACAGATATGTTATTTCTATTTGGGACATTGTGTTGGGCGTGCCAGACTCTTTGGGCACCGTCCATTAGCTTTATTTCCTATTTTTGTAAAAGCAAACTCAAAAGCTAAAAGCTTGTCATATTTTTGTAAATTGGGCTATTATTGAGCATGAAGATGGAAATATACATAAAATACATGCCTTGGGAAGCGCTCACACAAGGCATGGGGGGAGATTGAACCCAATTGGTCTCTCGCTCTTGTCGTTCATGCTTTTTACATTGTTTTTTGTGCAAAAAGGTAGAGTTCATTGTTCTTGGGGACCTTCCGGGATTCACTATGTGAGCATACTGCGACCAATCTGCGCATCAGTGGTATCAGAGCGGAGCTGAGATCAAGAGCTTCCAATCGCTACCCATCTTGTGCGAAGGCGGAGCTCCTAGAACGATCGGGCTCTACGGTCAATCTCGTCGCGAACCATCGATACAAGCAGACTTCTGGTGATCAAGAACCCCTGTTTCTACTCTCAGATCGCGAAGGACTAGGCTGTACAGGCGGAGGACCATGCATTCATCTCCTTCACCAAAATCATGGTTAACAGACAAAAAGAGTAACTTCCTATTTCATTAAGCTTCAAAGCTTCAAGTTAAAACTTAATCAACTTGATTAGAAGCTTAAGAAGGCTTCTCCCAAACAAATCGTCAATGAGGTATCTCAGGACCTGCCCGCGTTTTTCGCCGCCTGAGAAAAATGCCTCCCCCCCCCCCCCCCCCACGAAATTCAACGATTAAGCTCCAAGGCTTAATCCACTAAAGCTAAGTTAACTTACCTAAGTCAGACAAGACAAGCAAGTCACAAACTCCAGGTCCTGTGCACCAGAAATCAAGTTCTGCAAGTCAACCGTGATCAAGTCCTGCAAGTTTACTAAGTCGGCTAAGTCTGCAACTCTGCAAGTCATCTAAGTCTGCAACTCTGCAAGTTAGACTAGTCAACTGGAGTTAGAACTGACTTGTGCTCAAAACTCCTAGAAGGGTTTTTCCTGCGCAGAAACTCCGAACTGCAAAGTTGTTCGTTGTAAGGTATTCTACCCATATGCAGGTTCACTGAAGTATTTTCAGCATATGAAGAAGGAAAAATCGCAGATTTTTTGAAAATTGAGAAAGAAATACCCAAAAATACATAGCCTTGTAACCCCGAATTTGAGCTACGCTCATCCCGCTAACCTGATTTTGAGTGAGAAAGGTCGTTTGAGTTTTACAAGATGACGGAACCACATATGGATGATCCTATGGCTGAAGACGACCTACCTGAGCCTACCATGGAACAAAAGCTGGATTTAATCATGATGCAATTGGAAGAAGAACGAAGGGCTAGGCAAGCATTGCAAGCGCAATTGACAAAATTACAAAGAGCGTCTACCGACAAAGAAGAACCTCAAGCTAAAGATTTGATTCGACGTACCATCGACGCCACTCTTGAAGCACAAACCATTCGTAAGGAATCAAAGATAAGTAAACGAAGTTTCAAATTTTGCACTTTCAATGGCGTACGAGAAGGAAAGACTGTTTTATCATTCATTAGCCAGTTTGATGACTATTTCCATGAGGAAACTTATCCAGAAAAAGATAAAATCAAGTGTGTTACTAATCATTTGGTAGACAGAGCATCACTTTGGTGGACTGTAGTACGCAAGAGCATAGAATGTCCTGCTACTTGGGAAGATTTCAAGAAGAAGTTCATGCAGAATTTCCTTCCACCGCAATTTCATGAGAAGGCTATCAAGCAATGGGATCTACTTCAACAACGGGATCGTGAGCCTATACCACAGTATACAGAGCGTTTTTGGAATGCACTCCTACAGATACGCATGCTTGAAGACGTACTAGAGACGACACATAAGCGGAAGTCTGGACTTCTCGGACATTACTACGCTGAAGTGAACATGTTCAAGCCTACTACCCTTGAAGACGCCATTTCACTAGCTCACGACACTGAAGATAAGTTACGTGGTAGAGACAGACGACCACAGTAATTCCAAGCCAATGGTAATTATGGATCTAAACAATTCAATTCCAATTTTAGAAGATTTAATCCAGGTCGTTTCTCTTCATCATCTTTCCGCAAGAATTGGGCTAAACCACCTGCATTACCATCCAATGTCAATTCAAATCCTAAGCCTATTCCACAAGCAAATCCAAATGTACCCAGACTTCCCGCCATTGCAAATAATGTAGCCAAAGCCAAGCCAAGCCAATAGTATGCTATAAATGTCACCAGCCTGGACATCTCGCAGCAAATTGTCATTTAAAGAAGCCACCAGCTCATATCAACTATCTTGGAGCCATGGATGAAGATGAACATGAGGATATGCCTGATTTCACTGAAGATGAAGACGACACTACTACTACTTCCGACACTTTACCAGGTATGCCTACTCCACATTCATTATTGACTATGAAATGTTTGGTGCATGGAAAAGAAAAGATTATCTTGCATGATGACGGTAGTACTCATGATTTTATTTCAGCAAAATTGGTAAAGGAATTGAAATTACAGACTGTACCTACGCATTACCGCATAAAAGCTGCATTTTTAGTACTAGGTATAATGGTACACAGGAAGTGCAAGATTTAGAGATTCAAATTGGTTCATACACTGAAAGAAGAAATTTCTTAGTTGTTCCATTACAGTCAAATGACATTATTTTAGGAATGCCTTGGCGACACCAGCATAATCCAGATATAGATTATTCCACACACACAATGAATATTAATTTTCAAGGAAAATCTATTACATTATATGGTATGCATGCATCTAATGTTTTTCCACTGCTTTCGCATAGTCAAGCTAAACGTGCACTACGCAAGAGTAGTAAATCATATCTCATTTGGGTGAATGAATTGCAAGCAAAGGAAAATCATATGCACCCTAGGCATAAGGAATTTCTTGTATATTTTAAGGACTGTTTTGCAGAAGACCTACCACCAGGTTTACCACCTTCACGTCCAGAAGACCATAAGATTGATTTGATCCCTAGCACACAACCACCTTGCAAAGCACCATATAGGCACAATCAGATAGAGCAAAAAGAAATCCAGAGTCAAGTTGAAGAATTACTAAATAGAGGTTTAATTCGACCTAGCAGTTCTCCATTCGGTGCACCTGTACTTTTAGTCAAGAAAAAGAATAATATCTATCGTATGTGTATTGACTACCGAGCTTTAAATAAGATCACTATAAAGAATATATATCCTATACCTAGAGTTGATGACCTTATGGACAAACTGCAAGGATCTTCTATATTTAGTAAAATTGACCTTAAGTCTGGTTATCATCAGGTGAGGCTAGATAACTCTGACATATTCAAGACTGCATTCAGAACACAGTTTGGCCATTACGAATTCTTAGTCATGCCATTTGGATTGACTAATGCACCTGCCACCTTTAATAGAATGATGAACCGTATCTTTCTGAAATATCAGTACTGTGTGATTGTTTTCTTTGATGATATTTTGGTGTTTAGTCAAAATGAGAAAGAACATTATGAGCATTTGTCATTAGTTTTTCAATTATTGAAAGAAAATCAACTGTTTGCAAATCCTGAAAAGAGTGAATTCTTTAAGACAGAAATTGAGTATTTAGGTCATATTGTATCATCTGAAGGAATTAAAGTTGATCCTAAGAAAATTGATGCAATATTGCATTGGCCTGTTCCTAAAAACGTGCATGAATTACGCTCATTCCTTGGTCTTGCTAGTTTCTATAGGAAGTTTGTACGTAATTTTTCATTACTTGCTTTACCATTAACAAAACTTCTCAAAAAAGGAATTGTTTATCAATGGACTGAAACTCAACAGAAATCCTTTGACTTACTGAAACATGCATTAACCAATGCCCCTGTTCTACAATTGCCTGACTTTAATAGACCATTCTTTCTAGTTGTGACTGATGCTAGCGGATCAGGAATAGGAGCCATACTAATGCAAGACAATCATCCAATAGCATATTCTAGTTCTAAGTTGAAACCCTCTGAGCTGAAATATTCCATATATGACAAAGAACTATTAGCAGTTGTACAAGCATTAAGACAGTGGAAACACTACTTAATGGGTTTAGAATTCATGATAAAGACTAACCAGCAAAGCATTAGACATTTACTTAGCCAACCCCAAATTTCTGACCGTCATATCAAATGGGCTTCCTTCATTCAAATTTTTCATCCTATCATTCAATACCAACCCGGAAAAGAAAATGTAGTGGCTGATGCATTGAGTAGAAGACCTGCAATTCATAATATTTCTATCATATCTTTTGATTCTTTGATTGCTATGAAAGATACATATCACCACGATATTACTTTTCATTCTGATTGGCATAAATTAGTTCAAAATAATTTCATTCCTGTTGATTCATTGTCATATAATGATGGATTTATGTTTTATGAAAAGAGACTGTGTGTTACTATTCCATTCCGATCTTTTGTTTTGAATGAAATTCATTGTCTCCCATATCAAGGTCATAGAGGTATCATATCTACATTACGTATGTTAACTGAAGATTTTTATTGGCCGCATATGGATACAGATGTATCTAATTTCGTTTCTGAATGTTTGATTTGTCAAAGAGTTAAGAGACATCATGGTAAACAGTATGGATTACTAATGCCTTTGTCTATTCCATCTAAACCTTGGGAACACATTTCTATGGATTTCATTACTGGTTTACCAAATACTAAATCTAACCATGATATAATTTGGACAGTTGTAGATAGATTTAGTAAGCAAGCATATTTCATTCCATGTAAGAAAACTTTAACAGCATCACAAGCAGCACAATTGTTTTTGAAAACTGTTTTTACTAACCATGGATTGCCAAAAGTGATTATTTCATATCGTGATTCTAGATTTTGTAACAATTTTTGGATTACCCTATTTGCTAATCTAGGCACAAAGATTGATTTCTCATCTGCATTTCATCCAGAAACTAATAGACAAACAGAAGCCACAAACAGCACCATTCTAGATCTTTTACGTGCATATACTATCTTTAAACCTCAGACATGGGACACTCATTTGCATTTATTACAGTTTGCATATAACAATACACCGCACACATCTACAAAGAAAGCACCGTTTGTAGTCATTTATGGATATAGATTATCTACACCTGTTGTATCTTTGTCTAATAGAATTTAGAGTGCTGATGATATTGCTAGTATGCATAACAGTATTTTTGATGAGGTTAAGGATATGATTGCTAAAGCCCAACAATCATATACCAAACAAGCCAACAAGAAAAGACAAGCCATGAATTTCAAAGTTGATGATTATGTTTGGCTGAGAATAGAAAAACGTAGACTACAAAGTGTAGATAGACATCCAGTTGTCAAACTAGCTCCTAGATTCTGTGGACCATTCCACCCTATTTATGAAAACCCACCTTTATTAGAGGAAGAGACTGAAATACTTGAACCAGAAGCTATCATAGACACAGACTTTATGACCACTAGAACTAGCCGAAGGTATTCTAGATATCTAGTAAAATTTAAGAACCATTCTGTAGAGGAAGCACAATGGATGCACGCTAAAGACTTAAATGCTTTCCCCACTCTGTTAGCTCCACATTGAGCTAATAGCAATTGAGGTCAATTGCTATCCCAATCCGGGGGTATGATGCCAGGAGGCATATTCCATGGTGGATTCCGTGAGGTTTTAAGGTGGATTCCGTAAACTTAGATGACCGGGGCTCATACACAAAGTGGATTCTTTGTGTGAAAAGTTGATGGGGACGCCTATCCTTTTCGGGCGTTTCATTAATTTAGTGTGTACATGGGTGATTCCATAGCGGGTGATTCCGCAAAATGCATATTAAATTAATAAACGTTTATGAGTTTAGAGTGCGCACTCGTAATAAATTAAGGTTAGAATTTATTTCTAACCAGTTGATTTATTTATGTAGCTGAAGACTGCTACGTATTCACTTTTGTCGGTTTAATTGTATTATTTTACTAACGATTGTGAATGCTTCAGTTGATGTGTAGAGATAGCAGCAGTGGCGGAGAAAAGCATTGGAGTCTAGCTAGTATTCGACCTATGGATTATATTTTGATATGCGCCACGCCTATATTTTATCATGTCTATTGAGGCATTGATTATTTATTATTATTTTGTATGCGCCTATGCTCACAGATATGTTATTTCTATTTGGGACATTGTGTTGGGCGTGCCAGACTCTTTGGGCACCGTCCATTAGCTTTATTTCCTATTTTTGTAAAAGCAAACTTAAAAGCTAAAAGCTTGTCATATTTTTGTAAATTGGGCTATTATTGAGCATGAAGATGAAAATATACATAAAATACATACCTTGGGAAGCGCTCACACAAGGCATGGGGGGATATTGAACCCAATTGGTCTCTTGCTCTTGTCGTTCATGCTTTTTACATTGTTTTTTGTGCAAAAAGGTAGAGTTCATTGTTCTTGGGGACCTTCTGGGATTCACTACGTGAGCATACTGCGACCGATCTACGCACCAGCACTTGTAATAAATTAAGGTTAGGATTGATTTCTAACTAATTTATTTTTGTAGCTGAAGACTGCTAGGTATTCACTTTTGTTGGTTTAATTGTATTATTTTTCTAACAATTGTGAATGCTCCAGTTGATGTGTAGAGCAAGTAGCGGTGGCAGTGGGAAGCATTGGAGGATAGCGTGTATTCAAATTATCATTAATTTTTTATGGCCGCATATCTTAGTCATGGTGCCTATATTTTGTCGCGCTTATTTATTAAAGCGCTTGATATTTATTTATTATTTTTGTATGCGCATGGGTGCACGATTTAAATATTTGTATTGCACATTGTATTTGGGTACCGCCTGACTTTTTGGGCACCCAATAGCTTTAATTCTTTAGTGCCACAAAAGCAAACACAAAAGCTAAAGCATGCTATTTTGTAAATTGGGCTATTTCTTGAGCTTGAAGATGAATAATATATAAAAATGCATGCTTTGTGGAGCGCTCACACAAGGCATGGGGGGAGATTGCACCCAATTAGTCTCTTGTTCATGTTGTTCAAGCTTTCTTCATTGGTTTTTGTGTAAAAAGTAGAGTTCTTTTGTTCTTGGGGACCTTCTGACGCTCACTACATGCGCATACGGTGTCCGATCTGTGCACCAGATAGAATTTCTCCATGTGACCAATGCTTTTGCAAAAGTCACATACCAGTTAATCTTTCTTGCCCTTGTACCTGGTACCTACATATATAACATTTGTTTATCTTTAGAGGTGCTTGGTTCTTCTTTGGATTTTACCTTCTTTTCTTCTTTTAGTAGGGAGGCCTTAATGTCAACCAATTTAGGACTAGGCATGTTGATCAATGTAGTTGCCACATTATTATAGTCAAGAGGCTAGCTGTTTAACAACACACCAATACAAATATATTCATCCATCTTGAGATCAATTCCTGCAATCTGAGTTAAGAGACTTTCCATGTAGTTTAAGTGAGTTACAACAGATGTGTTTGATTTCATATCTAGCCTGAAAAATTCAATTAGTAATCCATACTTAGATGACTTTGATTGTGCACCAAACAAAGTATCCAATCTCTTCCATGTATCATTAAAGGTTTCACAGGTATCCACATGGTGGATGTAGTTGTCATCCAATTCTAGCTTAATGATGGTATGTGCTTTGTCATCATTCTTTTGACAAGTAACTGTAAGGTCCACATCCCAAGGCTTCTTCTCCTTGCCATTGGTAATGGCCCAAAGGCCCTTCTTCATCAGGATCAGCTTGATGCGGGTTTGCCAAGTGTGGAACCCGACCCCTTTGAACCGAACAGTTGGAGAGTCTTTGCCCACCTGGAGCAACAAATCAGCACCAAAGCTCTCAGATTTGAGCAACAGAAGACTTAATTATGTCAAGAGTCACAAGGAACGTAGTGTCAAATAACACTTGATAAGTATCAATAGATACTATGCTATCAAGCACTTGAGTTTGATGCTTTGATGCTTGGATTTCTCCCCTCCTTGCTGATTTGATGGGAAATTATTTCTAAGAACTTCATATCAGAGTGGCCTTGGCTTGGTATAAGTGGCAAGAGAGAGAAAATGAAGGAAAAAATGAGCTTGAAGGTAAGTTGCTATGGTTGCCAATTATGGTTTCAAGACATTAGCCTGATATTTTGGTTGTAGCAGCTCACTCAGTAGACCATTTGAGTTGAAATTTTGTCATGAGGTAGAGTGTATGATAAACTTGAAAAGCCCTATGGTAGCCCTTGACATTGTGAAGCATGATGATGGCACCATCAGTTGAACAGCAGAGCAGGTTGTGGCTATGGCTTCCTATGGTACCACCTCTGAGTAATCTTCTAATATCTCTCTACTGGAGTGGAATTGTCTCAAGCCCTCTTAGCTGAATTAATTCACCTTTATTACCAACAAATGCTCTATGATAACTTGTGGAATAATGCTTACAATAGGGAGAGAGAATAGGTCAAATTTACAACAGCGGAATTTACACCACATCTATGTTTTTCAATCATCTCGAGCTATATGTTGCACAATGTCAAGAAATTTTGAGCTAGAAAGATGAGACTTGACCTAAGGAACAACTGTTGAGAAGAAGGTTTGAAGAGATATGGCCTGGTTGAAGAGATATGGATACTCCAATAGAGGTAGGTAGGTGATGTCTATGGCAGCCACCAAGAGAGATAGAGTGAAGATGGAGGTAGAAGATGAAGGGTTTATGTCAAGCTAAGCTAACCAAAGATTGAGAGGAGCTAAAGGAGTGATTCGTAGAGGTGATCCATGCCCGACTTGGATCTAATACCATGTAAAAATGTCGGATCTAGAGCATGGCTACGGAGGTTGAAAGAGGAAGAGTGAGCTCCTGAGGTAACAGACAAGAAGACCAAATGTCACACAAGTGAATTAGGTTCCAAGATGAAAGATTGGACTCATAAACACAATTATGTGTGTTGACAATGACATAGACACTTTGCTGGAAGTACAAAAGTACTATGATATTGTATTCAAAAAGAGAGCAAGTACAATACTTTATAGGATTAGACTAGCCTACACTTTCCACCATTGTGTCCGTATGGGTTTCGGCATCTTGAGCCCACACTACTCTATACAAAGAGGCTAAACTGGGTGTGATTGCCAATATCTCAACAAGATAAGGGTTTGCAAATCTGTAGACAACCTAGATAAGGGCGCCTTCCCCTCCTGCAGAGTTCAAGGGCTTTCTTGACACTATTTGGCAAAGGATCCAACTCGCTGACCTAGGGCAGATGCACTTATGACACATCCATTTATCACCAAACATTATGCTAGCCCTTGTAACATCTCACATCTACTAGAATTATAGAGGATGTCTCAAAATTAGTGTTAGCCACTAGAGCTCCCTGAAAATGCAACAGATGATACAATGGTCAGATCTCTTTGGAATCTAGAGTTGCATATGCTTGCTGCTGCAAAAATGTTAATAGGAGTACGACCATATAGCTCAAGTAGTATGTTGGGAGAAAAATTTGCTCTTGTAAATGTTTTTCAAATTTGAAGCAGATGTCAGAGAGTCCACTCATCTCTTCTGAAATATCCAACTTGCTTCCACCCAACATCTATGGTAAATGATTTGCAATACCTAGGAAGTTTAGTACAACTATCCTTATGACATCAACAGCTCCAGGTGCACAAAGTATAAGAAAGACATCTCTTCATTTTATTGATGTAAAGCATGTTACATCTCCCATTTTCTGACCATTTCTGAGTTGTTGATAAGTCTCCTAATGCCTTTAGATGCCTAGGTTAGATGGTGATTGGCTCAATGCTTTATGTTTCCATTAGAGAGCTAAAACATGTTGATCTGAATCCTACTGGATCTCAACAAAGACTAGACCACTTAATAGTAGTCAAGTTGTACTGGAAAATACAACTTGAGATCAACTAGGTTACATGAAATCAATAATAAATGGTGAACTAAGTCCTAATGGAGGTCATTCAAGACTTGATGTCCATGATTTTAGCTTTCACAAAGAAGGGAAAAAACTTTGAAGAAGATTAGCCTGCAAAAATGAAGGCCTTATGCCAGTGTCTCGAGTTTTGCCACAAGGTAACACAGCATAGGTATAATGACAGGGGTTTCTCATGAGACTAAATATGTGACAAATGCATTAAAAGAGGCTTGTATTTATTGGATCACATTCCATCTATCCATGAATTTCAGGTAACATCATCTTCACTGGTTGTTTCTCTGAGCTTTCAATAGCCAACTCCAGCTGCTCCTAGATTGAAACCACCGTTAGTAACAATATCAATTGCAACATCTCCTATCCCATCAACTTCTATCCCGACCATCACTTCAACTCCATTGAAGACCTCAACACCAAATCTATCAATTGTTGGAGAAGCAATTGTTACTACAAGATTGTCCTCTAAAACTTGTGTACGTGTGTCTTCAGTAGTAGCAGCTTATCCACAAATGCCCTTTTGAAAGTGGAGGAAGAGCTGTCCAATATCTTCTTCCATTTTTTCCTCCAACTTCAGAAGTTATTTTCAATGCTACTTCTCTCCAGATTGCATGAAAATTTGATGACGACCTACTATTTTAGCCTTCCACTGCCATATCTGACCTTGAAGATCCCCAAATATAGTCTCCTTCTAACTACAGATGATCTGTAAACCTCTGCTAGTCACTATCTATGTCAAGTACTTGTAGTACTTGTTTGAGTTTGGTTTTTATGGAGAAAATTTAGACTAAAATATAAGAAAAAATGGATCAAAGACCAATGCTCTGATACCACTTGTCAGGAAGTGAACTAGAGAGAGACAAAAAGAAGAGAGAAAATTGCAAAAGAGAGAGAAGTGCAAAAGTGAGAGAAAGAGAGTGATGAGGAGAGAGAAATACATGAAAGAAGAAGAGAGATGGATGGAAGCCATGAAAGGATAGGAGGAGCTAAAGAGAGATGAAGGACAAAGATGTATTATTGTGTAAAAACCAATTCCATGTGCATGTAGCATTTTCCCTTTTATATGCCCCTAATTCAGCTCTTTATGGGCTTGCCTCCTGAGTCACTTGCACATTTTATCCCTTCATTTGATTCACCCAATTTCATTAATCCTTACTTATCAGAAAGGTGGAAAAGGTTCTTCAACATAAAGCCAACAATTGCATCAGCTACTACCATGTGTGGTTGATCCCGCAGAGACCCATGTTCTTCAAGAGCTTATTGGATTAACCACCACCTATTCTTGTCCGTCCTACTTCAGTGTCTCCCTAGCATCTTCATCAATAACTAGCTTAACCCTCAACACCCACAATTCTTCCCATCTTCATCAAATTAAGATCCCTTGCTTCATCGAGCACTAGTCATCACTCACATAAGCCATGAAGTAGTCTTCTAACTATGTATGCACTCACTATACTATTTGCACAATACCCTATTCATAGTTTTAAATCCTCAAGTGTGAGACAACACTTTAAGCTTTTGACCCATCTCCCAAACCTAGCACATCATATGTCATGTGCACGAATAGTAGACTAGCACTTTCCCCTAGGAAGTGATTGCATGTGAGGTTTACTTTGCAGGTACAACAATTCATGGAGGATCATGAACCATCGCTTCTACATCAACATTGAATCTCCCATCTTCTACAATCTCCCATTCAACTTCAAGGTCCATTCCAGTTGTCTCTATTAGAAGAACCATTAGTCAAGTGTATCTTTAGCACAATCAACTTCTATAGGATTTGTCACCAATAACAACACTAGTCACCATCTACCATAGTATGAGCAACATCATATGGACCTGTTTCAGGAAAAATATCATCCTCTTTAGTAGCAACAAATTCTTCATTAGTAGTATTCATTTCTCCTTATCAGGACTACTTCTTCAATCGACTATTCCCAACATTCCACGTCTTTGGTGAAAGTTACACCATGCTACCTATGATGTGAGTGCCATGGTAATGACAATCTTGTAGGGGGGAAATAATGTTAACGTTGTTTTAAGAAGATTGCAAAAGTGAAAGTGTCGGCTACTATTTTTTGGCGGATATTATTTTTGTGGAGCTTCAATGCCTTATTTTTGGGCACTTGGATTATATTTGTACTTCATGGACATCATCAAATTATCATGGATGTATTAATTTATGAGAGCCTGTGGGCTCACTCTCATGCAAATTATATCTATCACTCACAATTGTGTTTGTTGCACACCCGCAACTATTGCATGGGTTTCACACATGTATTTGTAATTATAATATCTTAGGCTTGGTCTAATTAGGCTGAGGTTGAAGCATGCAATGATGATTGGCTAGCCTAGAGCCCACAAAGTGGGTAGGATGCCCAAGGGAGGATGCAAACCCTAAACGCAAAAGGGGTGCAAATCCTAAACACAAAATGGACACAAACCCGTAACACTAAAGGGGCACAAACCATAATCCTAACCATAACTCTTCGTCTATATAAGGGTGGGAGGTCTCACTTGTATTCACCCTTTTTGGCACATCCATGCGGCGGAAGCTTTATCAATGTGACTGCTCAAGCTTTCTATTCAATCTTTCTAGTCTATCATCTTGCTTCCATTGTGTTGAGAGTGATTGAGAGGGAGAGAGGGAGAAGTATCTTGAGCAAGGGACTGAGGGAATGTGAAGCTCTTTGCCATCATCTTGCTTTTCTCATCTTCTCTACTAGCTCTTCAACTTTTTGGTGTGCTTGGTAGTGGAAGCAAAGGAGTGACAGCATTGAATCGTGTTGATCATGGTTGTGGAGCCATCTTCGAGCTTTGAGTCATCAAATGCAAGAAGGTAAGTTAGGTGAGTTCACTACAACTCCAGCTAGTCTTGTGTTCTTACTTTCTTAGGTTGAAGAGGAGGATGATTGGTTAGTTAGAGTGGAATGCTGAGAGACAAGGTGAGAGATTCTTGCCGAAGTGAGTTATGGCTTCTGAAACAATAGAAGTCTATCCAAAGTTTTGATTGTTAGTGTGTTAGGCTCAACATGGGTACAAAAGTTTGATTTCAATTGCCACAAGTGTATGATATATATCCATGATCAAATTTGACAAAACATACCAATTGCATGTTCAAGCAAGTTTCTATTACAGTCTGGACAATCACAAAAAAATGATTTTAGAATTAAATATTTTGATTGTAACATCAAATTTTTATCCTCCACTCAAAAAGGATGAAGTTAGCTTCAATCCTAGCTAAAAATTTTGGTAATCAGAGTTGTAGAGCAAAAGTTGGGCCATTTTATTGACAAGTGGTCACTGTAAATAGTTCCTAGACAACTAGGCAATTTATATTATTTTGATGTGGAACTACCCCTTACTGAGTCGCAACTTGTGATTTTAGTAAATCTTCCCTATTTGCACATCCTAAGCTTCATTTTGAGCCCATAAATACAAGGATTGAAGGGGTACAACTCTAGATATAGCCCATTTACTAACATACTGTATTCTTCTATTACACTTATTCAAATGGCCAAAAATAAGAAGAAAGAGCAAGTGTTTGAGAATATAAATGAAGACTTGCCTAAGTAACAAGCAGAGAGGAAATCATCTATAAAAGCAACAAATCTTGGACAAAATGACAGGGATGATGGAAACATAAATGAAGAGTCACAATGGCAAAGAGGCCCTAATGATGTGGGGCATATGGCTAAAGCAAACGTGTCACATGATTCAAACGAGTACCAACAAATTTCACATGGGATTGAAAGCACAAATGAAGGTATCATTCAGTGAAACCATATGATTGATAATAAGTTTGGACAAATGATCAATCGCTTTGAGAAGCTGGATAGTATGATCAATCGTTGGACACAAAGTTTGATCAAATGATTACTATTCTCAACAAACTAGAACCACATATTCAAGAATTTGGAAATTTTCATAAAGTTTGAAAATCCCTAATGTGATTAATATTTGGACACATGGTTAAATCTTATCCCCTTACTTGAAGGTGAAATTTTCCCTAGATACTATATAAGCAATCCCTCCAAGTCCCACACTCAAATATGAGATTAAGATTTAGCCACTTGGTCAAATCTTTACTCCTTATTTGAAACTGGAACTTGGGAGATTCCCAAATTTTCTAATATGGTATTTTGGGCAGTAAGTAGCAAAGCACTCAACATTTCAATGATAATGGGGCATCACTTCCAAATGATATTGTGAAGTCAAAGGCAACCGATTAGTTTATACACTCAAATTATGAACATGGTGGTCCTTCAAGAGTCAAGGAAGAAATTTAGCCTCCTTCCAACTCATGGAATAGAGGAAGGCCAAATTTTTACTCTTTAAAGGATCATGGACAGCCAAAGAAAATGTAGCATGTTGATAAAGGAGATGACATTCATGGGTGTGATTGTTTCTATAAATAGTTTTATCCATAAAAATCTCAAATGCCTAATGCAAGGAATGGACAAGATCAATATTGTCATATGAAGACCCAAGAAGAGAGGACAAATTTTAGCATGATGAAGATCTAGAGGATATGATGACACATGTTTAGCCTAATCATATTCATTAGGCATGCAGAACTAAATCTCTTGGTCATTACTCTTTTGGCAATAAGAAAAATGGGTAGCATTTCTTTAACAATAACCATGGACAACCAATATTTGGTAATCTCTCTCAAAGATAGCAATCAAGTAGTTTACCCAATAATAATGGCCATCATTACCACTATAATAAAGACTAGAAAGAGAAAATCAGTATATCTCACTTCAAAGGACATAACCTCTCATCAAAAAAGTTAAAAAAATGGGTCAACAAGCTGAAAATGTACTTTACCCTCGACCCATGCCACGATGAGGCAATGATTTGCTATGCAGCATTATACCTAGAAGGTTAGCATATAGATATTGGAGATACATGAGAGAAAATGGGTAAGATTTTCAAACATGGGAGGACTTTAAATCAGCCATGATCCAAGTCTACATATCTTTTAATGAAAAACGAAAGATTGGAAAGAAAGAGGTATGGCCTTAGGCAATGAGGCTCTACAATTAGAGAGTATTCCAACCAATTTCTAAACCTTTCCATGTATGTTGAGGGAATTTCTAATTTAGCAAAGCTGAATAAGTATATTTTTGGACTAGATCCAAACCTTTTAGCAAAGGTAAGGGTAGCAAAGCCTACAAATGTACATGCAGCCATGCATATGCTGAGAATGTTATAATTAGAAATATAAAAGAGAATTGAGATCGTTTCAGCCCAAAACAAGAGCCAATTGTTATTCAAATCTGTTGGGGTAAAAGGCCTCTAGGCCTGCCCGTGTATAGTGTGACCGCCCATTCTTTATTCATATATAATATGATAGTGCAATAAAGTTGTCAATTCAGTTGGACAGCACCTACATTGTGTGTGCTCTTCTCTCTCGCATCTTCCTCTTCTCCTTCTCCACTGCCATTGCATCCCCTTCGACTGGTATCAAAGCTTGATCGTGGAGCTTAGCCCAGTATTACTTCACCCCGAATTGAAGACCTAGAGCTTGGAGCTTCAATGCCAGCCATGGCTTCTTCCCCCCAAGGTAAGATTTCATCTCCCACCTCTCCCCGGCCCTCATAAGCTCTTTGCAGTTGTTCCTTGGCTTCATTGGGCACCTTGTATGCCCCCATTTGCCCCCTTATCCTTAACATAACCAGGAGGTCCCACAGTAGCAGCTCGCGTTTTTTTGCGCTTGTTTCAAAATCTGGCTCAAAAATCCGATTTTTTCTCATATCTCGGGCATCCGGAACCCAATTTAGGCAAGGTAAGAGTCTAACTTGGGGTTTTGGTGCTCAATCACAATGACAATGTCAGATCTACCAATTTTTGATCACATAATTTTTTTGTAATAGATCTGAGTTGATTTACAACAAGAAAATGTCATGCTCTTAGCTTATGTGATGCTCCCAAGGCTTGGTATTTGATGCCCAAATGCTTTGGGGATGTTTGCCCAATGTTTTGAGATGCTTTGAAACTTGGTTTGAGCTTTCATAGCTTGATTTATGCAGGGATTTACTTATGTACATTGTTTAGGCAGCAAGGTTTTATTAGGGACGGCTTATGCATAATGCTCTTTGTTGACATTCGGGTGTCCTGTTGGATGTATTGATGATTGGTCATCATGGTTTATGCCCAGATATGCTATTTGAGAGCTATTGAGCCTTGATTTGGATGCGAAAACTTTGTTGTTGGTTGGGATTTATGCTACCTTGGTTGACAGGTTATTTTACCTCCAGTTTGGTTATGCCTATGGTCTACGGGTTCTCCCAACTACTCGGGATGATATGTTGATGTATTTGGATAATGCCACTTTGATGTTTATGCTCCCATATGCTTCTTGAGAAAAGAGTAGAGCTCAATTCTTGGTTCACTGTCATTTTCTTTGTAGCTGGCATTTCACTTGACAAGGTTTATGCCCCGTACTACCCATTATGGGACTAATGTTTGATGTGGATGCTTTTGGGTTTGGCTGTAGTATGGCAGATGTTTGGGCTTGAATCGACTTGCATTTGAGAATTTTGTGGAGCAGTTTGCATTTGGTTGGCTTATCACTTATGCATCTTGGATGCTATTTGGCCCTTAATGCCCCGATTATGGATCTTGGATTTGCTTGGATGCAGATACATGTTTGAGCAGTGCTTGCTCCATTGTCTTGGCAGTTGTATAATGAAGCATTCAACCAGGAAAAAAAATCTAACTAAAATTGAAATAGACATGAAATAACAAAAGATCTATTGCACCAATACATCTTCCATGTATTAATGATGAGAGCTCCAAAAATACATGACAGCCATGGTTGATGCTTCATCTAGCAAGAAGGTAGCTAACATCAAGAAAGTAAACAACAAAACTTACTGAATGATCCAAAAGATGTCTTCTCTTAGCCTCTTTCTTTCTTTAACCTAACTCCTCATCTCCAAAGTTAAGGGTACATTTACATAGGCAAGGGCTGAATTTACAAGGGCTGGAAATTGCAGGGTATGGAATTAGCATGATTCCAAAGTACAAAAAATATCAAGGTATTTTCTTTCATGACAAAACATCCCATCCTAAGATGGTTTTGTCCTCAAAACCAAGGATAAATGGACCAAATCCAAGCCAAGGATGATAGTAATCATGACCATGTAGCTCTGATATGATAGGAAAGCACTTTCCATATAAGAGAGACCTTTATGTATACCAAACTGTGAGTAAACTGGCTACTGTCCAAACAGGGCTGATTTACAAAAACTGTCATAAATTTTGATAGAGTGGTCCAAATAACACATACGAAGTATAGAAATGAAGTATGCAATCCCTAGTATCACCCCATAACATCAAAATCAATTTTTGATAAAGTCAGGACAGTTTTATTGCCAATAGTAATATCTCACAGCGAGCTGTCCCTGCATAGTTTGTCATGTATCATCCTGCAATAACCAAGGAAAATCATTCACATAAGTGGATGGTTGCCAAGAAGATTCCTCTATAGGTAGTCTCTTCCACTTAATGAGGTACTCAGTAAGAGTACGATTTCTGAGCACTTTTTCTCTCTTTCCAATAATACTTTCAGGTTCATATATGGCAAGTCCTGCTTCATCCATTGGTGACAACTCTTCCAATACCTGCATATCAAGTCCAACATACTTCTTAAGCTGTGAAACATGAAATACTATTAATACTTCAAGCTCAATCTACTACCTTTGGTATGACCATACCCGACACTTAAGTTGTCTAGCTGTACCACACTATGCGGACATTAAATAAGTCGGTGCTTAGGACTTAACTGATTTGGTGTGAATGGTCCTTTGTAACCTTAGGTTGTACATTCACTAAGTATTGTGTGGAATGATAATGAAAGAGTGAGAGCACGCTGCTCTACTTAGTTGACTTCAACCCTTGTCTCTGTCTCTGAATCTTAACATGGTATCAAAGCCTCATCCATGAGGCTGTGGGAGAATGGGCATGACCACTTGCAGTGCAGAGGCAATGAAGTTGGAAATGAAGAAGGAGCTACAAACCTGCAGATGAAGCCATAGCTAAATGGAAGATATGTATCAATGTCTGTATGCATACAATTGATAGGAGGTCATCAAGGTTTGAAGGAAGGGTTGAAGAACTTGATTTGGATCATATTATGGAATCCATTATAACTAGCATTGGAAGCAACAAACAGCGTGAACATCTCTAAAAATCAGCACCTGTTCTGGTGGTCAAAGTGAAGAAGCATTCATCCATATACTTAGCATCAATGGTGGCATTTAACTTGTTTTTTGAAGTACAGTGAGCACTGATTAGTGCTTGGCATCTTTCATACCAAAAGCAACAGTAAAAAACGTGATCATACTCAGCGTGCAGACCACATGACTCCCAGGAAAATGCGCTTGAAATCTGGATAAACTGGTAGCACCATAGCTCCTCGAGATAACACACAAAGGCCATGCTGGTTGAAGGCTATTGAGTCTATACAATAAGTTCAATATTATGGGTAGCATTAGCAGCCCCATTTTCAGCCTGCATACAAACATGGACTGCATGTAAGTTTGAGCCAGATCTGGAATACATTGGCAAACATTTCTTGTCATTAAATGATAGATTTGGCATACACAAGCTTCATGGAATGTTTTACATTCATCATGGCTGGAATGAAATGCTTTTGAAGAGCTAAACTCTCAGATTTGTAGAGAATTAATTGATTGAAAATAATTTTGAATCTTATGACAGTCTGCACTTTGAATTTGGAAGCATACAGATGCTTACTTGGTCACCGTAAATGCTAGGTGGCTCTTCGTAAATGCAAGGTACTTGTGAAGTACCGAGAGCATTGAATGCTCAAATCTAGACTAATCTAAAGCTAAATGAAGACTGTCATTGACTTGCTGCAACCTATATGCAGTTCGCTTGATCACTGTCACTAATGTGTGTACTAGCAATGATGCTCTATGGTCATGTATCGACTTCCAAATGTTGATATACATGTCTTGAGTGATTAGAGACTATTTGGAGCAGGAAATACTCTTGTTTTGACAGTAAAGTTCATGCTGGAAATTACAGACTGAAGTCTGTCTACTGTAGTTGAGACATATGTATGTACTTACAGTGCCATCTGAAGTCACCTATATGCAATGTCACTTAACCCGGATGGAATGACAAATGCTTAGACATGTTTGGATGTTAAGGCATATGTATATGTAGTGAATGTAGTCAATGACATCCACATGTATTGTGAGTGTTCATAGATGTATGAACTGATGTATGGACAGCTTGACATGCTAATAAGCTGAAAATTCACTGTTGTTGTAGAGTTTTTTACTCTCGTGTACCCTGGACTGAATTGTCATAAATCAGATACATTATAGGCATGATATATGAGTGGATATATGAACATATAGATTACACATCTGATCACTGTTAGTATCTGAAAAGAGGTGCATAGTTCATTGACTGCAAGTTCAACAAGAACTTTGGTCGGTAAATAGAAGTTGGCTTGCAGGAAGTCAAGCAGTGTTGACATCATGGCAAATGCAAATAGAACCAACAACATAACCTAGATTGTGGGGGAGAATCTTGACATTAACAATTATGCCATATGGAAGTTCCACATGGAGAACTTCTTAATAGGGAAAGGCTACTGGGAGTTGGTGATTGGAGCGGAAGCTGAACCTGAGCTCCCAGATCGACCTATGGCTGATCAGAGACGATTACACCAAGCATGGACAGAAAGAGCTCGTAGAGTCTTGCACTGGCTCTCTTTATGTATCTCAGATGCCATGGTAATGCAGATAATGAACTACAGCTCTCTTAAGAATGCATGGGACATTTTGGTCAAGTACTATGGCACAACCACAAGTGCCAGGAAGATACAATTGAAGCAGAAGTTCAACAACATGGAGAGAAAGAGCAGATCTATACAGGATTATGTCACGGAGGTTAAGACCATTGCAGATTAGCTGGCATCTGTTGGTTCACAGGTTGAAGATGAAGACATGGTTGTTGTGACTTTGAATGGCTTGGGGCCTAGGTATAAGTCTTTTGACACTTTTGTGTCTGTGAGGGTTGAAATGCCTGATTTTAATGAGCTAGTTGCATTGCTTAAACATGAGGAGGTTAAACTTGGCTTGGCTACAGGGTCAAGTAGTTCTAAAAATAAGGATGCAGTTTTTTATCCGAATCAGCAGGGCCGTGGCAGCCGAGGTAGAGGCTATGGATCTGGCAAAGGAGGCCAGCAGAATGCATCCAATGGCGATAACAACCAGCAGGTATTGAATGCAAGAGGTGGTGGAAACTTTAGAGGCAGGGGGAGATCTAGCCCTAGAGGCAGAGGCTCCTGGCAGCAACAGTGCCCATCTGACAATCCCAATAGGGATAAGAATTGTCACTACTATGGGAAGTATGGGCATATTGCCAAGAACTGTTGGAAGAAGCAGGGCAATCAGAAGGGCAAACAGCATGGACATTTTGCTACGTCTAGTCAGGGAGATGATTTCTCAGGTGATAGACTGTTTGCCATGCACTTTGTAAAAGATAGGGCTGCTGAAAAATGCACTGATGATGCAGTTTGGTACATTGATTCAGGGGCATCGAGCCACATGACCCCTCATGGTGATTCCTTTACTGATATGGTGGCTAAAAAAACATGGCTATGTCTGTACAGGTGATGACATGCAGCATAGCATTGAGCATAAAGGCAAAGTGCCTCTTGTGGTTCATGATGGCAGAAAGAAAAATTTGCATGATGTATTGCATGTTCCTTCGATTACGAAGAACTTATTGTATGTCGGTCAGATGACGGCAGAGCAGAACTTGCAGGTTAGATTCAATAAGCATGGTTGCTTTATTGAAGAGTTTGGCAATGGATGCAAGTTGATAGCTCGCGGTCACAGGAATGGCAGAATGTTTACTCTTGATGCTACCTTGCCAGAGCTGAATTCAACTATGTTTGCCCATGGTTCAGGCACTATCAGAGATTTGGAAATTTGGCACAAGAGAGTGGGGCATGTGAATTTGAAAAGGCTACAAATTATGCAGAAAAAACAGCTTGTTACAGGTTTACCCAAGTTCCAATATTCAGATATTGGTCATGTATGCGATGCTTGCCAGTTTGGTAAGCAGTCAAGGTTGCCATTTTTCAGGCATGTAAGGCAGAGTACACGCCCATTGCAGTTAGTGCACTTTGATTTTTGGGAGCCAGCCCATAATGCATCCATGGGAGGCTCGAAGTATTATGTGACATTCATTGATGATTACAGTCGCTATACTTGGGTTTACATTCTGAAGACAAAGGATGAGGTGTTTGCTGTTTTTCAGTAGTTTAAAAAGTAGGTTGAAAAGGAATTTGACTGCTATATCTCTTGCTTGAGATCAGACAGCGGTGGGGAGTATGTGTCAAATGATTTTGACAACTTCCTAGCTGAAAATGGCATACGCAGGCAGCTTACTTGCAGCTACACTCCTCACCAGAATGGGGTAGCTAAAAGAAAGAACAGGGTCTTGATGGAAGCTACTTATGCCATGATGAATGAGAATAAGATGCCGCTCTATTATTGGGCTGAGGCTATTATGACATCCATGTATATCTCGAATCGGACTCCCACTGCAGGTATTCATGAGATGACACCGTTTGAGAAGTTGTATGGCTATAAACCGGATGTAACTCACATGAAAGTCTTTGGTTGTCTTGCCTATGTGCACATTCCAGATGAGAAAAGGAAGAAGCTGGATCCAAAAGCGCATAAATGTGTTTTCATTGGATATTTGCAGGAGAAGAAGGCATACAAATGCTATGATCCCTCTACCATGGAGACTTTGGTGAGCAAGGATGTTATCTTTGATGAGATGGACTCTTGGTATGTATCACCGGCTGCAGGGCCATCAGATATGCCTTCTACTCATGCTCCAAAAGAGACACCAAGGAAAAAGGTTTTCTACTGCAAGAAAATATATCTTATAACATCAACAAGCTTTTGTTTCATTCTTTAGAGAACCACAACAAGGAAAAGAACAAATCTTCACATGAAACATCATAAAAACAATCTCCCACGGTCTTATCTTCAACAAAATTCATCTTTCTCTTCATATTCTTCATAGAATTCATCAAACCAACAAAGAGAATGCAACAGAAACACTACTTTGAATGGAAAAATATCATATAGTATTCATCTTCATTGTCTTCATAGTTTTCTCTCACATTCTTTCATAGATAGATACATTGTTTTGCATAGGATTGGCTATCTCTGACTCTCTCTTTCTCTCTCAATCAATAGTACATCATCTCCTCACTACAATGCTCAATAATCACTCATAATAATCTTTCTTTGGTCGTGGATGCCCCTTACAAAAGGTGTGTCTAATAGAAAAGGTCACCAAAGCCACTACAGTGGCTCTTCATAGCTCACTATTATCACTTCACTCCAGTCTTCTCTTAAGTCTTCAGCAGCTACTTCTTCCACTTCCTTGAGCTCTTTTGAACTTTCATTCACATCTTTCCAAGGCTAGAAAACTTTTTCAAAGTCACATATACATTCCACAAACCACTTACAGAAGTATACAGAACAAAACAAAACAGAAACAAAGCAAGAACAGAGGCTCTACACAAGCTCAATAGAGGGTCAACAAAAAGCATCAAAACCACATAACTCATACTAAAACCATTCCAAACTATCAAAAAACCATTCAATGATCTTTCAAAAGGCCCCAACCTTCATCAATCATCAATCTATGCTTCATACAGAAGAAAATCAAAACAAAACAGAAGCTAAACAAAAGGTATCAAAACCTCAATAAAGCCTCATATCTCTTATGAGAATCATCATGAGCTTTCAAAACATTATCACACATAATTGCCAAAGGCAAAAGAGATGGCAAGATATTCACTTTGGAGGCTTCTATTCCCGAGTTAAAAGGCAACTATGTTTTCCCATGATAATGAAGTAGTTAGAGATGTGGAAATCTAGCATAAGCGCATTGGTCATGTAAGCATACAAAGGTTGAAAACTATGCAACAGAAGGATATCATACTTGGCTTGCCAAACTTCAAGGATAGGGATTTAGGACATGTATGTTCCACTTGTCAGTTTGGAAAGTAAGCAAGGTTTTTGTTTGTCAAACATATCAGAAACAGTTTTAGGCCTTTGCAATTGGTGCATTCAGATGTATGGGGTCCAGCCCCCCATAATGCATCTTTTGGTGGTGCGAGATATTATGTATCGTTTATTGATGATTTCAGTAGGTATACATGGCTATATATTCTGAAGCACAAAGATGAGGTGCTAAATGTTCTCAAAGATTCCAAAACAGATGCTGAAAATTAATTTGGATGTTATATCTCATGGTTGAGATTTGATGAGGTGGTGAATATGTTTCTTGGGAGTTTGACAAGTACTTGGCTAAGTATGGCATTAAAAGGAAAGTTACATATAGCTATACAACAAAGCAAAATGGTGTGGCATAGAGAAAAAATCGAGTGCTTATGGAAGCTGCCACACCTATGCTCAATGAAAAGAATTTTCCAAATGCTTATTGGGAGATAAAGCAATTATAACTGTAGTTGATGTCTTGAACAGAAACATCTACATCTGGCACTCATGATATTACACCGTATGAGAAATTGTAAGGCTACAAACTAGATATCAACCATCTTGAAGTATTTGGATGCATTTCTTATGTACATGTGCCTAATAAGAAGAGAAAGAAGTTAGATCCAAAAGCTGTTAAGAGTGTATTTCTTGGCTACACATAGGATAGAAAAGCCTATAAGTGCTACAATCTAACTACTCGTGAGACATTGATCAGCAAGGATGTAGTATTTGACGAGTTGGCATCATGGTATGATGGCCAAAATGCACTAATTTTTTATGGACCAACCAGTCATACTCATACTAAAAATTATCCTTCCACTAGTACTACAACGAGTGGACCTGCAAGTGATGTGTCTTCTACAATCAGGGTCCTTGGGCAGGACAACTGCACAGCCATGATTTTTCATCCACTAACATGGATATGTTAGTGTGAAGGGGAGATTAAATAATGGCAAAGAGAATATGTTTGATGATGTGCTTACTTCTGGATATAAGTCACCTGGCAATGACAATCTTGATATTGAATTGGGTATACCATCTGTTATGACACCTAGAGTAAGGCAAAGCAAGTATCTACCTCCTCATGAGAGGCAATCGCATAGTAAACTGCAGTTAAGAAGGTCAGAAAGGTCACAAAGGTTAGAAATCTAGTTGATAGGCTGACTTACAATAGGTATTTGGCCAGACATTTTGCATACATGACTAAAGTGATGGGTCACAAAGAGCCTACGAAGTTCAATGAGGCAGTTGGAGATAAAAATTGGTGTGTGCTGCCATGGATGAGGAATACGTAGCACTAGTTGAAAATGACATATGGGATTTGGTTAATCTACATGAAGGCAAAACACCCCCATTGGTTGTGAATGGATTTAAAAGTGAAGTGCAAGGAAGATGGATTGTTGGAAAGATATAAAGCCCACTGGTTGGTTGCTAAGGGGTATCACAGTAGTATGGTTTGGATTATGAGGAGACTTTCAACCCGGTTGCAAAGACGGAAACTATGAGAGCTATCATTACATTAGCAGCATCCAAGGGATGGAAGCTTTGGTACATGGATATCAAGAATGCATTTCTAAATGGAGATTTGATTGAGGAGGTGTATATGGAACAACCTAAGGGCTATGTACATCTTGATTACCCGAATCATGTGTGTAGGCTAAAAAATACCCTTTATGGATTAAAATGGGCACCAAGAGCATGCAATGCTTGCATTAGTACATATTTACAGATAGCAACTTGGTTTTTGGATGAAACATGCATACCATAGTCTATTTGTGAAGAAGATAGAGACAAGTTATGTATTCTTGGTGATTTATGTAGATGACTTGATCATTATTGAAGATGATGACCATGGTATTGTTGAAATTAAATCCATGTTACAAGTTGAGTTTAAGGTGAAAGATTTGGGAGAGCTAAAATACTTTCTTGGGATTGAGGTTGTGTCCACCTCAAGGAATCTAGTTGCTACAAAAACAATATGCACAGGATATATTGCTAAAATATGGGATGATGGAATGTAAGCCCATGGAAAAACCACTGGTTCAAAATTTCACACTTACAGTTGATATTGGAAGTGAGATACAAAATATCACTATGTATAGGCAAATGGTGGGAAACTTGATATATCTTACTATTACACATCCTAAGCTCAATTATTCAGTGAGACTGATTAGCTAGTTGATGCAAAAGCCTCACAAGCCACATTTGGATGCAATTAGAAGGATTATCCAATATGTGAAGGATAATTTTGATTATGGGCTATTTTATGAGCTTGGAAAGCCACTTGATTTGACAAGATATACACATGTTGATTGGGTTGGTTATGCCTATGATAGAAGATCGACCAATGGTTATGCTTCTAGACTTAGAGGTACAGCCTTGCCGAGATGTGAAGCAATTTGCCTTGTGAAACTGCTATATGACTTGGGGATACAGTTGGACAGAAATGTCACTTTGCATTGTGACAACATGAGTAGTGTGTTGTTAGCTAGCAACCTAGTCTATCATGCTAGATCAAAGCACATAGAATGTCATTATCATTTCATCGGAGAAATGATACTTGCAGGACAAATAGATCTACTTCATGTGAAGGCTAAAGACCAGTAGCTAACATATTTACCAAATCACTTAATAGAGATAAGTTTGTTCAATTCAGAGAGCTACTTGGAGTACATCAGTTGACTTGCTCATCAGTATCACCGACTCTATTAGACAGCTGTAGTCCTAGCTATCATCATCCATGTATGTGGTAATAAATGAGTTGGTCAGACTCAACCACAATTTGGTAGTACCATCTGACTCAACCACAATTTGGTAGTACGGTCAATTAGTGACCTAGTTCCATTCATGTGTGACTTAGACTTTGTGTATATTACATACTATGATTGAATAATGAGAACGAGATAGTATACTACTCTCTATGTTGGCAACTCCATGTCTTTGTCTATCTCTTCTCTCTTTTCACCACACACTTAGCAAAACTCACCCATACAAGTGAAAAAAACGTTTTCAAGACTAGGGGCGGGGAGTGTGCGTGCGTGTGTGCATGTGTGTGTGTGTGTGTGTGTGTGTGTGTGTGTGTGTGTGTGTGTGTGTGTGTGTGTGTGTGTGTGTGTGTGTGTGTGTGTGTGTGTGTGTGTGTGTGTGTGGACATGCCATTTATAGCTAGCAACAAATGCTTCAAGAGCTAGTGACATGCCCAAAAGATACTATAATAGTCGGTGATAGTAGTTTGAGGGATGTTTCAACCATGCAACATCATATTTGGGATATTTCATCAATGGAGACAACTTGTATTGCTATCTAGAAAGGGAACTAGCTCATTTCTTTCATTTTCTCGTGATGGAAATCTAAATTTACTCTCTCTTCAACATTTTGTCTCATCCTCCAATCTATTCTCATCCTTCCTCAACAATTTCTAGCAAAATCAACCATTGGAGATGGTAATTTTGACTAATCTCTACTATATATCCTAACCTACAAAGTAAAAATAAGGGTCTAACAACCACCTCAAGAAGCATCATCAAAAATTAAAGGCCAGAGTCTTGAATTTCAGTTATTGAAACTGGGGCAATTTCAAGAGATGAAAGTGGCCATTCACCCAATAAACATTTGGGGTTGAATTTGTCACCTAAGGAGTATCGATAAAGGCCAATCCCGAGCAATCCAAGGGAAAATTTGGTTTGAAGGCTTGCTAGTCATTTATGACAACAAGAGGCAATTAGAGAATAAAGGAGATTCATGGAATCTCATTGTTTCCATTGAGATTGCAATCCAAGATTTAAAAATACCACAGAGGGTGCTAGTTTTGGGGCCCACAGGCTGTCCATGGTCCAAGATAAAGCGGTAACATTTGCATTTTCATTTTATATGAGGTTTATACCTATTGTGATTGTTGATTAATTAGCTCATTACTACCCTCTCTAAGAAGGAAGACCAGTTGCATGGTTCCACTCGGATACCATCAATTTTCTTGAGTAGATGGGTCCAAGGCACTTGTGTCGAGTCAATGAAGTTGCATGTTGCTTAAATTTTGATCAATAGAGTGCATTTATAGCATGTCATGGTACGGTGATTTGGGTTCAAGTCATACTAATGCTTCACCATCAGAAGGTACAAAAAGCAATAGAGGAAATGCATTGCCTAATCTTGGAATAAGCACACAACTTGGGTAACAAGGAGAAAATGCAAGTTTAGAGCAAGAAGCACGTCCCTCTAGGTAGTAAATGCAAATGATTAACAAGAATATGAAGAATTTGATGACTAGTTGAAAGATCAACTGAGGAAAGTAGTTGATATGTTTGCACAATTGGTAAAGAATCCTCAATTTACTAAGATTTTGAATTCTTCTAATAAGGATAATAAGGGAAAAAATAGAAATTCATCCTCTAGAGATTTGGGATAGTAGGATGTACCGAAGGAAATTCCAAAACTATTGAAGGTATTCCCAATGTTGTCAATGAGTAAAAGCGACTATTGCCAATGACGCAAAACACGCAAATGCAAGGCCATCTTCATGGTGACAATGCAATGGATTTTGGATAATAAGGAATGCGTGCAAGTATAGGGCAACCAAGATACTTTGGTGTTGGCGGTATTATATTTCATGCTATGGTGGGTCAAGGACTGTATATGGGGATGCATGCTACAACGTCTTATGATTTGCAACAACCAATGCATGGAATGCAAGGCCCAACATATTTGTGTATGGCAAGTTGAATGCAAAACCCCATGTATGGTCATATTAGCATAATACTTGGGGCATAAAGTGGCATGTATGTTAATGCATCTACACCCCCTGGTATCTATGAGGCTCAAGGAATTGAATGTCAATCATGCAAATGCTTCTTATGGTATTGGTTATGAGGCAAAAACAACACGGAAAAACTTGAAAAACACTTGCACAATGCAAAGAGTCAATGGTCGAAAATAAAAGCTTTGTATGTGAATAGAAGAAATGCACGGCAAGGGATTGTCCCAATAGGTAGGAAGCTAAAAATACGGAAGATTAGAGGCATAGTTTCCAAGAGGTACTTGGTGGAATTTTAGAATTATTCACCAATGGATGCCAAATGGATGGAAGAGGGTGACTTGGCAAACCATTCTCAGTTTTTTTACCTCTAGAAGGCTTTCAATTAGAGCCAACTTTAGATAGGGCTTACTTAGGTTGAGCTTGGAAGGTCCAGAGCATTACTTGATGCTCAAGGGGGAGGTAGCACTTCCACTCCTCTAGTGATGGATAGCTAGATGCATCCAAGTGGTTCTAATAGCAATTAGAGTTTCTTTTGGGTCAATTATGACTTAGTTATGAGGGCTAGAAAATTCAACATGAGTTGGGAAGTAGCATAGTAGAATAGCAACCAACTAATGCTCTTTGACTATGACACATATACTTTTCCAATTGAATATTAGTTTACTTTTCACATGGCAATGTAATTGAGCATAATTGCAAGGATTTCAAGGGGGTAATATCTTGATGATGTGTATGTCTAATTAGCTTTGGCATTATTAAGTTGTGCACATGTGAGGCACACATGTGAAATGCAAGCCAATTAAGTGATATTGAGACCTTAATAACTTTAGTAATCAATGGATGACATTGACAAAAGGTGTAATAAGTTAGAGCTAAAATGTAGTAGATGTATCTACTGTCAAAACTTGACCTAGAATATTTCATTAAGCCATTAGTGTTAATGGTGACTCTAGGAAATTGGTATTAATTAATTAATTAATACCAAATCTAAATTAATGAGTGCTCAAGATCACTTAAGTGATAAATTAACCTCGTCAATTTAATTGTTGTCTAATCACATTTTTTTAACCATTAATAATTGTTAAATTAATTTTATAATTAATAATATAAAAAATTTAGTAAAACCAAATATTTTTTTAAAATTTTGGAAGGCTGCCACTTGGGAAAATTTTCCATTCAAGTGGAAAAAACGTTTTTGAGACCACACACACACACACACAGAGAAGGTTTCCATTACTACTGCAATAGTGGATAAGCCATTTCTAGCCAACACAAGTTCCTTCAAGAGCTTGTGACATGCCCAAAAGAGACTATAGTAGTAGGTGACAGTAGTTTGAGGGTTGTTTGAGGTAAATAACATCACATTTAAGGTGATCCATTAGTGAATACAGCTTTCTTGCTGTCAAGATAGGGCAACAACTGATTTCTTCCATTTTTTAATGATGGAAATTTGAATTTTCTCTCTCTTCAACATTCCAACTCATATTCAAGCCTATTCTCATTCTTATTGAGTAATTTCCAACAAAATCAGTCATTGAAGGTGGAGATTTTAATTAATCTTTGTTCTAAACCCTAATTTATAACAAAAATTAGTGTTTGACAACCATCTCAAGAAGCATGCTAAGAAATTCAAAGGCATAGAGACTTGAATTTCAATCATTGAAATTGGGATAATTTCAAGATATTCAAGTGGCCATTCAACCATAGTAAACATTTGGGGCTAAATTTATCACCCAATGAGCATAATTGAAGGCCAAACCAAGGCGCTAATGTTTGACTGCTTGTTGGTCATTTGTGATGGCAAGAGGCAATTGGACAATCAAGGAAATTCAAGGAATCTCATGTATTTGAGATTCCAATGCAAGATAAAGAAATACTACAAGGACTACTAGTTTTGGGGCCAATTGGTTATCAATTGGCCAAGATTAAGTGGTAACATTTACATTTTTAATTTATTTGAATTTTATGATTATTGTAATTATTGAATAATTAGTTCATTACCACCCTCTCTAAGAAGGAAGGCTGGTTGTAAATACCCACAATACTTTCCACTAGTTGCCAATTCACAAGGTTTGATGAATGTTCAAAATCACAACGGTTAAACAAGTAGCATACAGAAATGTGATAAATACCATCAAAGTTACATGATAACATATAGTTTGACCTATGTGTTGGAATGTCTAATGATTGCTATCATAGTTTTCAACTCACAGTGCATGTATGCATGTTAAAACAATACTTTATTTGCATGCGTACTACTATTATCAATCATTCAAAATATTTTATGCTATGTTTGTAGATATATATGAACTCATGTGTGCTACTTCTCTTTCTCTTTCTAGTTTTTAGCAAAATCTAGCTCCTAAGTAATTAGGGATCTACTTGTGGTTTTCTATGCTAAAACTATTATATAATGTAATATTTCTATTGGAATTTTGTGTTTTGAGTGTAAGGCAAGTATCTAACATAAATAACGAATAAATTGCCTTAATATATCATTTCATTTCTAGAATGTGAGGTGAGCTAATACCACATAGAGAGAAAACTTTATCCCAATACAAGCAAAATCCCATGCTTATATTGTGAGTGTGAGTATTAGCCTCTAATGCAATACAAAAACAAGTACCATAACTTAAATTCGTCCGAAGAGTATGAGGTGTGCCACAACACTCGTAGAAATAGTTTTTTATTACCTAAATGTGCTATTAGAGTACGAGTGCAAATCTCAAATGCAACTATTAGCAAGGACTAGGCAATTTCTATGCTTGTATTGTGAGTGTGAATACTAGCCTCTAACAAAAGTCAAGTACATACACCACAAAGTTTGAATCCATTCCTATAGTGTGCGGCAAGCCTATCAACACATGCAAAAATAGATGTCTTATTACTTAGACTTTCTATAGAGTGGAGCATAAGCCTCGAATACTAGTAATAGAAGACAAAACTAGTCAAAAAGCTTTCAAAATGATTGAAATGCTTTCAAAACAGTAATTATATACTTAGTCTTTCAATTGAAAGCTTTTTTATTTTAAAAAAATCTTACAAAAAATCATTCAATTGAAACCAATATTATTCAAAGGTATATCCATTATTTGATTCAACCCCAAATAATGGGGTAATATCAGTTTAAGAACCATCATCCATGCCAAATAATGCTACCTAGTTCCTCTCTTATGTGATGGTCCATTTTGAAGTAGAGCTTTGTGATTCTAGAATTTTGTGATGGTCCATCTAAAACAATATTTTTGCACTAAGCTAGATTTAATTGTGTGATTATATATATGAATAATTGGTACATAGGTCTTATGAAATGTTTGCATAAAGTAAAATAAATCAATTGTCTAAGCATATGGTATTGTGAATGGCTTATAGATTGCCATTTTCTTAGCATAGGGTATTGTAAATGACCTATAAAGAGTTTTCACATAGCACTATACATTATTAACTAAGGACTTTTAATTTTTTTGCATAGTTGGTGTAAAGGACTAGTGAAATGTTTGCACTATGCAAGATAAATGAATTCCTAAGCACACAATATTACAAATATTTGAAGTATGCATGAATTCCTAAGCATACAATATTTCAAACGGCATATTCATTGTAAATAGATTCCTAAACGTAGGGTATTGTGAATGTCCTTTAAAACTTTGCACAAAACAATATAAGCTTTAGACTAATGACTTAAAATTTTTCGCATAATGTGGTGCAAAGGACTTATTAAATATTTGCAATAAGGTAAATAAAATCCTAAGCATATGGCATTACACATGGCCTACATGTTGCATGGCAGTGCCTTATAAAAAGTTTGCATATGGCATTACACATGGTCGACATACTACATATTAGTGCCTTAAAAAATGTTTTCATAAAGTGCTATCAATTTGAATCAAGGACTCATAAAATGTTTGCATAATTGATACAAATGTAAAGAAATACATACTTTAAATTGCGATGATGTAGCGTATTGTTATGTGTACTCCATCTATAGTCCCACAAACGTTCAAGAACAATGGTAAAGCTTGAAAAGACAAAGCAAAGTACACCTAAGTGCTTTCTCAAGGTTTATTAGAGCACAAATACAAGATCTTCCAACATGTGGATGTGGCCAAAATGGTGCAAGCTTCTAAAGAAGGATGTGAAAAACCCCGAATGAGACCCTACACCTCCTTTGCTGTCAAGAGATCATTCCCAAAATCGACATCATGTCCCCGAATAATTTCTTGGACTTGCTACCAAAAATGTAAGCTACCTTGGAAAAACCCACCAATCTTGAAAGTTGACCAGCCCTTATAGATAAGTTTATAATTATTAGGAAAATGGTTTCAATTTAAATATATAAAAATAAAAAATTCATCAAAGTATTCCATCTATTAGACACAATAGGAAATACAGTAGTATATGATAATAATATAGTACTACAAATTTATGTGTGTGTGTGTGTGTGTGTGTGTTCGTTGGTTGGTTGGTTGGAATTGCCTCATCAATAGGCCAAAATAAACATAAGAGAAAGTAGTAATAATCAAATGACTTGCTTTATGTAAATATATAATAGCAATAACTTTGCATGTATGTCGTAATGGTCCAACCATGCAACACATTAACATATTCCAATATTGCAATCTATGCATGATGTACTTAATACATTTTGAATATGTTGTATTTTCAAATAGTTATGGAGTTGCTAAAGGAGCATATCTTATCAAGTTGATACAATTTTACATGTAGCTATCCACCATAAGGCTTATTTTGAGCTTACTATCATTTGAGAACAATGTAACAATTAAGACTAAAGTGGTAGCCAATTTGATTTGATTAAGCACAATTTGTTGTCAACTTAAGGTCCAAACCTCTACAGGGTCAAAGCAACAAGAATGCAATATGCTTCTATCCATATTTTATGCACATATCCTTTTCTATAATACTCACTGAAATGCTAGTAGAAAATGTATATATTTATTTAACTTACATACTATAATGAAAACATGTATTTTTGAAACCTCGCTTAATATGTGGATTAATTTTTAATCACATGATTAAGTAAATATTGAACAAGTGATGTGTAATTGGAATTAGAGTAAATTTACAAGCCCAAGACCCGAGAAAATCATGGCGTATCAAAGGCAAAAGTTGTTATAAGTTATGCCACACGTGTACTTGGTGGTATCTGGTACCATGCGTTGGTCTAGGTCATTCATTTGACCATAAGTGTCAATTGGTGATACTAGAGAAGTGACATTTAATAATATCTAATATCAATATGATGGTCAAAAATAACAGAGAGATACTTGAGAATGAAAATTATCTACCTAATTTAATTATTAGTCAATCAGATTTTTTTTAACATCGAAATAATTATTAGATTTATTTTAAATATTTAAAGACTAAACATTAATATTTAAATACAAATAATACTAAAAAACCATTTAAAAATGTTATCACTAGTCAAAAATGCCCATGTAAGACTAAAAAACGTCTTTAGAATTTGAAGATGTATTTTAGTCTATTGAGCTTGTAAGAGAAAAGAAGATACAGTTGGTCTCATTTGCAGTCATTCGAGGATCTTCTGAGGCAGCGAGGGATATGAGAAGACCAATCAACAATAGGTGATATCTACATGTTGAGACAAGGCAACAGTAGTAAACAACTAATTTTCTTCGATTATTTGCATCTACAAGCTATTGAGACAAAGCAGCAATAATAAATGACATATTTTATTCAGTTCTTCGCAAAGAAAGTTTGAATTTTCTCTCATCATTTTCTCATCTCCTAGCCTTTCTACAACCTTACTTTGAAGCTTACAACATTGAGATCACCAAAGACTGAGAAATTTTAGCTTTCTCTATTGCAAATTCTAATATACATCAAAATGTAGAATTTAACAATAGCCTCAAAAAGCATGCCAAAAATTAAAAGCTCCAAAACTTGGATTCAATAGGATTGAAACTATTTTCAATCAAATTCAAGTGGAGGAACCAGCAAATCAATGAATTTGTGATATTTTTCATCTTTATCAAAGCGAGTGAAAATCAATTAACTGTCTGAATCAAGGGGCCAATCAAATTGAAGACTTACTAGTCATTTTGAACAAGGGGAGTTGAAATACAGAAAGGGATATGTAAGTTAATGTATAATTAGTTTTGTTTTTGTGGATAGGTGGTAATTTCTACTAGCATTAAATAGTATGTAAGTTACCACCTATCCACAAAAACAAAACTAATTATACATATTGATAAAGACTAAAATAAATCACCATATACAAATATGTTAAAAGTGAGGACAATTTGATTCTAGCATCCCCATGACTTTGAAGCAATGTTTGCTCTACAAGCCATCCTTAAAACCATTTTACACATTCCATCTAGAAGGCTAGTGTAATGGTACCTACTTAATGGGCCTTGTAACATTCAATGAGCAATGTGAGGAAAAGTGTTTAGCGGCTTTTTTCGATAGTGTGCGCACTACTTGAAACTCTTGAATATACAAACACCTAGGTCACACTACCTTCTTGTATATAATCATAGTTAAGATAGAACAACTTGACCAAACACTAGGATTGTAGTAGGGTCCTTATTAAGTACTCTATCTTATAAGTTTATAACTCTAATTCATTTTGACATCACTTTAGATCACACTCTAAGCATCCATTAGGCACTAAGGTCACATATCCATTTTACACACCCCCATTTAGGTCTATTTGCTTCATTAATTGCACAACTGAGAACACACCTAAACTCGGCTCAGAAAGACTCGCTAGTTAACAACTTAATGAGGCCAAACTAGGAAACACCAAACAAGTAAACAAACAAGTATTAACTTGAGCTAACCAAAGATTAAGACCAAAATCTCCCATTGCTAATTGCATACCACTGAAAGCTATTGGTTGTGTTTATAAGCACTTGCTTTCCAAAAAGTAGAAAGCTCTAATTGTGCACAACACATACATAAGCCATTCGGAACAAGAATTAATTATGCTTAACAATTAAAATCATTAGTGACAAGTACAACTAAACTAGAGAGAAAGCACAAACCTTAAAACTTAGAGAGAAATACCATCACGCAAGAATGGAAAGTTTGAAACAAGTGTTTCATATAGAGATATGTCTTGCAAACCAAATAACCAAGATTTACTTAACCACAAGTCAAAAAAGATTAACCAATTGTAATCCAAGCATCTTGTAAAGTCAAATGATGGCTAAAGTAGCATCAAGCACTTAAAATTGAGACAAATGTGCATCATGCAACCAAGTACATCAAAGCTTACTTGATTTACTATTGTATTTATATTACAACATTTAAAGTATCACCATTTTGAAACTTTTTTGTTCAACAAGAGTTATGAGCATTTTGTTCCATGCATGTTGTGTACTTCCTACAAATAATGTTATCTATCTATGCATCCATAAATTTTCCAAATCTAATATATTAAAGGTGAAACAACACTTTATTTCTTTATTTCTTGATAAATAAGCTACAAAAGAAAACCTTAACCACCTCAAATGGTTGGACAATCCATTCAAATTAAGGAGATTTTGAGCTACTGACCAAGCTAGGATAATTTTATTATTTTTTCTTTTAAAAAAACTAAAAACTATACAAAATCAATTCGATGATCACATGTATATATTATTCTCATTGCTTGTTTTGAGCTATAAAGCACCTCAATCTAATATTAGATGCAAAAGTTATAACCAAAATACCTATGTGTTATTTAATTGCCACAGTTGTCCATAGCTTCTACAATATGCTTTATATTCACTCAAAATGGATAAAATGGATCTAAAAATAGATGCCTTAAAAATATTCACACTTCCTTCTCCACTACACATGCATCTAAAAGGAGAAAAGCAAAAAAAAAAAAAAAAAAAAAAAAGATTCCTCTTCCCTTGGAAAGCTTTAAGCCTACCCAATCTCTTTGAAGTTGAGTCACATGTATGCCTTAAATATAGAGCTTGATCATGAGTAGTCTCTCTTTTACATTGCAAACAAGAAGCATAAATATCGCAAAAAGAGTTCGAATATTCAATCTTCGTAACAAAGCTTCTCATACTGTGCTCCTCGCTCCAAGTGTAAGCTTTCACAAATGCCACTATCATACAAATTGTTTAAGGGAGAAGCAATGAAAGAATACAATGTAAAAGCTATGGGGTACAATGGGATTGAAAAAAAAAAAGCAAACAATAGAGTACAATTGATACAATGAATAGTACCCTTATTCTTTCCTATATTCACTTGTATATGATTATACATTATGTATACTTACACAAGGAATGCCCACTTGACAGTTAATCTTTACCCTAACAAGATCGTTGTAGTTAATTGTTGATATAATTAGTCTCTTTCTAAAACTCAAAGTTCCATTTCTAACCTTGCTTTGAAGTTGGTGTGTAAACACTAGATGTAACAAAAAGATGGAATATAAATGGCTTAGGGTGAAAAGTCTAATCAAGGGAAGCCAAGACTATCTAGATATATTTTTAATTTCATGTGTCCTAAGAAAACATAAGAGAAAATAAAAAGAGAATAAGAGAGTTAAGAGACACAATCAACTTACTAAATTCACTAAATGTACCTACCTTGAGGATCCCTAAGCGCAATTCATGCTTGTAAGTTTTTTTTCTCTTTTTTTAAAAAAATAAATACATTTCAATTAGAATAACCACCTTATAAAGTTTAAAATTAAAGTATACAAAATCTCAAGGTTGATTGAAAGTATTACATGTAGCTTAGAGGATAGGCTAGAGTATCTACAAAAGAAAATTGAATACTAAGCCTAAATAATGCTTGGTTATTATCAAAGCTATGTTGAAAAAGTATACTATTGATGAAGATGGATGTGCTTATCAATGAAACCATTTGCAACTTCTCTTTAAGAAGTAGATTAACATTGCATATTTAAGTAAAGGTGTGTCTTGGTTAAAGAAATTAGGTCTTGTTGTTGATACTTTCCTTGAATCCTTGACTCTTACTAAAGTCTCTAGGATGGTCTTTTAGCTAAATGTATTGGCAGCTTATGATTGTCAAGAAAAAATTTTGCTATATTGATGTTATCTTCAAGCCTTAAGATTTCAGGGCTTTACCACACTTCATTATCCTACATTCTCTTGGTGAAGCTTTGAGAGTGCCACATAGTATATTCTAGTTCAAAAGATAGAGAAAAGTAATGAAAACTTCATGACTTTTCACTATCATACTAGTAAAATCATTGTATTGAGCTTGTTCCTCTCATGTTCATCTCAGAGAAGATACAACTCTAGTCCAAGCATTGAAGGGATAACCTTTTGTTAGTGCAAAACTTTGAGAGAAAAATAAACTATGTATTAAATGAACTAAAATGAACTAGGACTAGTTATGTAAGAGTCAATTATACTATGATATACTATCACCCTACTTTGAAATGAACCGTTCACTGAAATTGGGATTGTATTGCAACAAAGCACAGTTCCAAGAAATTGACACCTTGATAAGGGAGAATATCTATACAATAACACCAAGCACCACACTTCCGTGGTCTATTCTACTAGCAACATGTAGCTCTTTTTCCATGTCCACAACATACACTAGACTTGAGCCAATTTAGCTAGCCCAACATCTTATATAGTTGCAAGTAGTCTTAGAGAAATAGGAGTGATATATGTTGGATGATTCATGGAAATCCATACAGCTCTTCTCTGCTCAATGAGAGTCATTAGTACACCTCCAAGTCTTGCAACGGAACCCCACACTGTACCATTTCTTGTCAAAATCACTTTTGTACTTCTATTGCTAGCATTCCTTGTGGGGTCTCCAACAAAGTTAGGAATAATCCAAGCAACATGAACCAGGGGATGTGAGTACATAGGCCAGGCTAACTACTTCAATTGCTCTTAATCTTGTGTTAGCCAAACAGGTAACTTTTTATCGCGTGATTTCAAACTATATAGCTATATTGTTACAAGATTGATTCAGATGACAAGCCACCAAACTCCTTACGAAGGGTAGCAAATTCAGATGAAAATGTAATGAAATTTGTAGGGTCCTCTTATGGAACTGCCATCATCGTTAAGACTGCCAGTGACAGCGATGATAAAAGGGGCAAACACAACTGGCATGATTTCCTTGCCATGTTTGAAATGCCATACCTTTCAGCCAAGTTCAAAGAATTCTGAATGCTAGATATCAGGGCCACATCATATAGACAAATGGAAAAGAGTGTAACAGGAAAGAGCTGGACTATTGGCAGGAGATAACTGACAGCATCATCAAGGAAAAGCTTTCAAATTGGGAATATAGAGTGAATTACCTGATAGGCCACATCAAAGAAAGCAATGTAACATTTCTATTGAGTAAAAATCCACAATCATTTGCCACTGCTCTGGCATCGGATTGATTCCTGAGGGGTTGTGAGCACGGCCATGTCGCAGAATGATCAAGCTGCAGGAGAGCAGCCTTGATCATTTCCCACTGCTCTGGCATCAGATTGATTCCTGGGGGGTTGTGTGCACAGCCATGTAACAGAATGATCAAGACTGCAGGTGCAGCCTTCAAGAAATGCATTTTACTTTGTCACTTGGTTTACAGGTCGACTGATGCTAAAATGCATAGAACATATGAACAATCTTGAGTACCTCAATATCAGATATCATCCCATTCAAACTACACCAACAGTGATTAGGATCAACCATCGAGCAACACCATTGTTCCTGCAATGAGTCCAGCATAGTGGTCAGAAAATTGCAAGACGAAAGTGGGCTTAGGACCCTAAGTTGGAGAGGAAATCAGCACTTTTGCTCCAGGTAGGTACCACTGAGAAAGGCTGCTGCGAGAGAAGAGACCTAAACCCTAAACGCTAAACCCATTCTTAAGAGCAACCTGGACAGTGGCCACCTATAGGAGTGTGCCAAAAAAATTTGCAAAAAAATTCCACTCCCATGGGTTACATATATAAAGATGCACAAACGTACAATGTGGATTGTAGACTTTCCTCTTCCTTTGTTAACTACTGGATTATCAGCTCCAAGAAGCAACTCTGTAAGGACTTTCTTGAAATCTGCCAATCTCTCAATTGGAAAATACTACAACAGAAATGAAACATGCCTGTCAGCCATCATTCTATGACTTAGAAAATTAATTAACACCTATATGCCTAAAACGTATATGCGAAGGAAAGATATGTACACTATTTTTCCAAGCCTTCTCTAACATAAGCTTTTCAGCCTGCATGAGAAACATTTCCCAAATCAGTCATGTTGACATTATGACAAAAAACTAACCTTAAAATCTAAAAAAGTGCTCACCTTTTAAAACATAAGGATGCAGGTCCTCTTTCCCATAAGCTCCTACCCAAATTTGGATCTCAGGGTGCCATCGAACAGCTTCGAAACAACATGCTTCTGTCATGACTATCACAGTCACCTTCCTCACAGAATGCATCAGATTATAAATGAGCTCTACTTTTGCCAGACAAGAACTCACAAACTGGACATTTGACATATGTCGTAGGTTTTGAGAAATGTAAATTAAGACACACCTGCAAACCATAAGTCCTTCAGAGAAATTTCCAGCTAGTGAGTGGAAATTCTTTGCCACCCGCTGTGTAGGCACACCAATGTTGACATCTCCAAGGGCGCTCCTCTTGTTCTACTGCTTTTCCCTCCCGACTTCTATAGGCATGGTGGTACAATGAATTATTCATATTGTGCAAGGAACCCACAGGCATTGGACAAGAAAGCCAGCATTTGAATAGAATGTGTTCCCTAAACCCACTAGCACATCCTGGACCCGCAATCATTGAGATTATTGACAAAATGTGGGAATGTGCCTTTATGGAAGCAACTGCATTACAGCCAACTCCCAAAAATGTAAGTTAACTCAACTCCACAAAGAAGATGGTAAAATCACTTTGAATCTGCTATTTGCAGGCACCTGTTGAATTTAGAAGGGAGTAATGGCCAATGGCCAAAGCTTCCTCTGCACAGTGTGCTGTAATCCATGTATGGTGTGCCACATGTGAACAAAGCAAGCATTCAATGCACAACCATTCCATCCCTTCCATGCACGGAGATGAGTGCGGGCGTTTTTGACATTTTCTCTACTTTTCTTTCATTACTTTCCATGTGAGCATAGCAGTGGTGCCAAATACCTCAGCAAAAGCCAAGGGTAAATACGATCAGCCTCCAACACAGTCCACTTCAAATACATGAGGCATGCCAATGGACTTCTCATAAACTTGCCGTATGAAAGCATAGGCTTTTGGGAACATATGAAAATTTGCAGCTTCAAGTTCATTGAGCAATATATTTACACGCATGATATCACCCTTTCTCACAAACTCCTCAATGACCTTCTTTGCACCTTGCAACCAGATTCTTGACACAATAACATCCTCATTGCCTGCAAGACATTTGATTTTTGACACAACGAAGTCAAAATGCTCATTAACCAACTCTGAGTGATCTATTTTCAGATAACCCAAGAGCAAATACATATATGTGATTGCATTTGGTTTGTGATTTGCTGTTAAAAGATTCTTCAAAACCTGTTGGGCTTTATTCATAAGACCAGATTTACAATAAACACCTAATAGCGCATTGTACTGACAAATATGGTGCCAGCCCCTTTCAATTTCCATTTCATTCACCACTTGTTCAGCATCGTCCACCTTCCCAGACTCCCCATAGGCTTCTATGGCATACATATAGACTGGAATAGTAGCATGCCCTGGCAAAGCTTTTAGTTTTCTGTAAAGGCGTGCCACATCCTTCTCTCTTCCAAGTGCACCATACAGTAAAACTAGGCTATTAAGATTTTTCAGCTGTGCGACGTGCTCAGAAAGATGTTTTTCTGCATCCTCAACTGCTACCTCAGCTTTGTCGAGCATGCCAGCAGAGATGTATGCAGACGCCAGAGTTGTGTATGTCACAAGGTCTGGCTTGACCAATGAATCCACCTTCATCTGGTCCCATATTTCCTCCAAACCTGTGATGTCCAAGGCTTTAAACTTGGAAGCCAAAAGGATATTGTAAGTATGCCTGCTATACTGTAGATGTTTGTCTTTCATTTCATTCAGTAGCAAGGAAACTCTTTCAGGGAGGCCATTCCTGTCATAATATGAAATAAGGTTGTTGTAAAAATAGACAAGGACTCCAGGACCCTGACCTCTCGCCTGTGTAATGATGCTGGTGGCCTCATCAACCTTGTGACATTCCAAGTAAAGGTGGAAAAGACTTTTGTACACGAGGTCGCCTTGAAACTGCACAGGTATCTGCGGCAAGGCTTTCTCAGCCCTGTGGAGACCACGGACTTTACCAACATAATAAATCCATCGGGAATGGTGAATCTCCAGCAGCTGGAAAGGCTTCTCCCTCAAGGCCCATTCCGAGACCTGTGCAAACGACAAGGCTGAAAGAAGATCAACAACATGAAAGAAGATCAACCACAGCTTGAATCATCCTATCAAAGCCACAGCAACATGCATGTATGAGAAAGGAACTGACCTATAGTGCGCAAAGAAAATAGCCAAAAGGGAGAATGAACTGACCTCTAGGGCTTGGGAATATTTGTTCTGCCATTCCAGTCTTTTCATGAGGGCTTTCATGTGATGGCAGTGAAACTGGTTGCCGTGCCGTATCCAGTCCAGTAAGGCAGGCAGGAGGGGCTGGTTTCGGGGGACGCGGAGCTTCTCGAGAAACGAATGAGCCGTGGAGGAGGAAGAAGAAGAAGAAGACGAAGAAGAAGAGGTCTCTGGTGCGTCTTCATCTTCTTCGTCTACTGCTACTGCCGATGACGATGATGGTGACGATGCCGCCTCCTGCTTGCCTGCGCCTGTGTTATGTGCTGGCAGGGAGGCAGAATAGAAACCACGGTAGAGATGATGGAGTCGGCTGTTGCCCATGCGTCGTAGTGAAGGCAGCGAGAACATTGCAGAATCAGGAGAGAGAGCACTTACGGTCTGCCTCCGGCAGGGTGGAAAACATTTGCTCTCATATTTCAAAATTCATATCATTCCTTGAGGCTTAATTAGAGGAAGGGTTGCTTGTATGTTCCTCATAGGTGTGAGTAAATTGATACAACCTACTGTTTGGTCCGAGACCTTGCACGCCACGTCCTTGACTTAGGTGTGCGGGGGCCCAAGGACCGGAAGGACTTGGAGCCCCCGCTCAAGGACAGGAAGGGTTGCTTGCATGTGCCTGATAGGTGTGAGTAAATTGATACAACCTAGTGTTTGGTCCGAGACCACCATGCACTCCAAGTCCATTGATTTAGGTGTAGGGAGGCTCAAGGACAGGAAGGGTTGCTTGCATGTGCCTGATAGGGGTGAGTAAATTGATACAACCTAATGTTTGGTCCAAGACCCTGCACACCAACTCCATTGACTTAGGTGTGGGTGGCTTTGCCACCATCAAAGGCTTGTGGCCACGTGGCACGTCGGACTTGTGTGGACCCCATGGCACGGCTTACACCCTCATGATATGAAAATTATAAAAAATAATAAATGTTTAGAAAAGTTTGGGGGGAGAGAGAGAGAGAGAGATCCATATGCTACCATGTAATGAAGCTTGTGGGAGTGTAATATACTAGTTCTCGCAGCAAATCAATTAACTAAAAATTTATGGAATACACCATGCTTGCAAAGAAATACAAGAAATTCACCATGCTTTTGCAAAGGAGCCATAGCCAAGGTAGCTAGGCATGAATTAATATTGCCATGGAAGGCTAAGAATCATAGATGTAAGCTGCAACATGAATACTCACCTCATGTTAGGGTGGGACATGGTATGCACCCCATATCTTGCTGGCTAAGAGCATGCACCCTCTTAGATGGTGGGAGAAAGGAGCCTCAAAGCGTGTATTGTTTGAAAATGGCAAAAAGATCCCTCACATGTTACATTCCCACCTTTTATACTTAACCCTAGCCACGGGGGATTCACTAGTAGTAATAAGGAGACGTCACCTGCATGCAAGAAATATATGAAAATACCCCTCATCTACCCCCTATTTAAGGGACCTTACCTTATAAAATATACATTCATTCCCTTAAATAAGCCCCCTCCCTTACACTCACGTGATACCATATGGTAAACCCTAGTGGACCCCCCGGGACCTAGCCTAGTCTAGACTAAGGTGATTTATGCTTTATTACAAGCCATCCCGGCCTAAAAGAGCTTTGTCCTCAAAGCTGAATTGGAAACAAATTATAAAGATGATTACAAAGATGGCTTGAATCAATTGGAATCATGTTGTAATGAAGCTCCATGTTGATGAAGATCAAAGAAGTTGACGAAGAACGATCGTCTAAATGGAACAGATTGTTGTAAACTGTCCAAACATGCTATAGTACAAAATTGGCCATATCTTGAGCTAGAATTGGCCGATTTCCACATGCGAGATATAGAAATGTAGAGGACAACATGTAGTATCCAACCATGCCTTCAAAATCGAATTTTGACGCTAATGAAACAATTTACTTTCACATAGAAATTTAATACAGCAAGTTGTTTACTATCCTGTTTATAAACTGTCCTCTTGCTTAAGCCATGGAAATTGTTCCAAATATTATGCTTGTTGCCATGAAGACTCTTCAATACGCAAACCCTTCCATTTGACTAGGTATTCCACAAGAATACGGTTCCTTAGAACCTTCTGCCGCTTGCCAGGAATCTTCTCCCGCTCCAAGTAGCACCCCCCTGGCACCCAAGTGTCCTCCCGCTCCAAGTAGCACCCACAGAGAGACCTCTCGCGGCAGGTTAGGTCCATATACCCGGTGCAGCTAACAACCCCCTTGGATGGGGCCAGGCAGACAGTGAGGTAACTGTTCCTGCCTCTCCCTCTAGGCTTTTAACCTAAAGCATTAAGTGTTTTTCCTTGAATTAGTTCCTTGAGCAAAGGAGTTCAAACAATGTACCTAAGTATACAATCACGATCATTTTGAAGGCCATTTGTACAACCAACTGCTAAGGTGTGATTCCTTTTTCCCGGATGCTCCCAACATCCGATCTTGGATCGTTCACGACTTGGAAAGATCCCAATAATCTCAAACAAGATCATGCAAGCAAATGTTCTTGGTAAGTTAACTTATCTTGACTTGGTCTTCCCCTTGGGTTTTACCTTATGGTATCTTAACCCTAACTCAAAGCATTAACTGGCCAACCAAGGCAACGGACAAGCCTTATTCGCAACCCAACCAAGGGTCTTTTATTCTTCCAGTTCTTTACTCATCTCCCTCTAACCAAGTTCAGTTAACACACTTGGCAACACAAGACTTTTCATCTAGGCCTTCAGGATACAGTCTAGATGCATGCGTCCCTTCCATCTCTCTTAGTGCGGTACTATGCAGAATTTTCCGATCAAACTTACCCATCATGCACATGGTGTGTTTAATATATTAGTACATTCTAAACGACCTTTAACTCTCTTCATACCTGGCAATGAATACTTATTCCTAATGCACCGGATCTCATGTGACTTGCGTATATGAAAGTCTAGGTTTTCATCAATCGGTGCAATTGCATCCTATGAACGAAAACTAACATTCCATGTGTTTAATTTAATCATGATTGCAAAGCATGAATTCTAGATGACTATTCATGCACTAAACTGGTTTAAAAACTATTATTTTATGTGAAATAATGCAAAAACCTTATCATTCTATGTGTGTAAAAGCTATCATTCTATGCATATAAACTTATGCGGACTCCATGCTCTAACATTTCATGCATGCAACCTATCACTTGGAGTAAACAAAAATCCTAAGGCTCGTTCTTGTTCCATGCATATGTAACTACTCCTTTTTTTTTCTTCTTCTTGAAATAATATAAAATATGCTTAACCAAAATTAATTATAAAGCCTAGGATATCAAAAGGACCTGGGTTTGATTCGTGATCGTAGGGGCATTTGTTGCGTTGGTCACTCCTCTCGCTTCTCCCGCATTACCGATATCATTGGTAGCTCTGGCACTTACACTTCCCGCTACTTTCCTTTTGGGAGCCATTTACCATGCGAAATTTGAATAATCCTAACCTTGACGGACCTTCAGGATGATAGGCTTGGGAAAGGAAAGGTCGTGAGTAAGGTGACCTTTGCCGATGAGGGGGTGGCTTGAAAAGTGGCTTCTTGAACACGGCTCCTCAAACACAGCCCTCGACACCTTCTCTTCTCACCAACTCTCTCTCTCTCCCTCCCCTCTCTCTCTCTCTCTCTCTCTCTCTCTCTCTCTCTCTCTCTCTCTCTCTCCTTCTTCTTCTTCTTCTTCTCCTTTTCTCCTTCTCTCTCTCTCCCTCTTCTTCTTCTTTTCTTCTCTCCTCCTACTCTCTCTCCCTCTCCTTCTCTTCTTCTCTCTCTCTCTCTTCTTCCTCTTCTCATTCTCTCTCTCTCCCTCTTCTTCTTCTTTTCTTCTCTCCTTCTCCTACTCTCTCTCCCTCTCCCTCTCCTCTTCTTCTCTCTCTCTCTTCTTCTTCTTCTTCTCTTCTTCTCCTTCTCTCCTCTCTCCTTCTTCCTCTTCTTCTTCTCTTCTTCTTCTTCTCTCACGGCTGGGGGGGGGGGGGGGGGGCTATTCACGGGGCAGGGGAGGGAGCTACTGCCTGCCGCAAAGCTGGGAGGGGGGTGGTTTCCACCTGACAACGAGGGGGGAGGAGGTTTCTGACGAAAGCCCCAGGGGGTGCTGCTGCTGCCACAAACGGAGGGGGGGGACATGACGATGCACGAGGGGGGAAGGACCTGCGGTTGAATGCCAGGGAGGAGGGGGGAGGCTCCCTTATATAGTGGGGGGGGGGGGGGGGGGGGGGGGGGGAAGACGGCCGCCACCCCTCCCACCTAGGGGGCTGCATACCCCCCCTAACACACACTTCACTCCCTCTCTCTCTCTCCCCGACGTACTGTCGACGGGGAGAGAGAGAGGGAGTTTAAAAAATTTGCATTATTTTTTTTTTTTTAAGGGGGGTATATTACATCCTCTCCCCCTTAGAGGAATCGAGATGTCCTCATCTTGAGAAGACCTGGGGGTATTGTTGATTGAGAGTATTTTCATCCATCCAGGTGACATCCTCTTCTGGATAATCTTTCCACTTGATGAGGTATTCTCTCAAGGTCCTTGATCTCAAATGCCTCTCCCTGACATCTAGGACTCTATCAGGTCGTAGCTTAAGGACTCCTTGGCTAGGCATTACAATTTGTTGGTCATCAAGTATATGATTTGGATTAGGTAGATACTTTTTCAATAGGCTAACGTGGAATATATTATGAATCTTTAGGGTTGCGGGCAACTATAGTCTGTAAGCATTAGGCCCTAGGCACTTAGTGATATTATAAGGTCCACAATACCTTAGACTTAGCTTCTTGTACTCCCCCAAGGATAGTGAACTCTTTTTAGGGCGTACGCGGATGAAGACCCTATCAACTTCGATGAAGGATCTGTCTTGCCATTTCAAGTCAACGTAAGCCTTTTGTCTATCCTTGGTAGCTTGAATGTCTTGTCTTATTGATTTGATTTTATCATCCATGTCTTCCAACATCTGCCTTGAGGCTTCTACCCTCAAAGTTGGATCTGAGAAGTTCAAAGGGGTATGACAATCATGCCCATACAATGCTTGAAAAGGGGTCATCTAAATACTCTGTTGATAAGAGGCATTGTAGGCAAACTCAACCAGGGGCAAATATTGAATCCACTTTTTGGGTTTGCGACAGCACTACGCCCTAAGCATATCTTCAATTACTTGATTGACTCGTTCTGTTTGACCCTCAGTTTGGGGATGGTAAGCTGTACTGAAACAGAGTTGAGTAGCCTAAAAAATAGCCCTCCAGAAGTGTGATGTGAATAGAGAGTCACGATCACTAATGATTCTTCTGGGTAACCCATGCAATTTGAATATTTCCTTGATGAATAATCTTGCGATGTCTGAAGCTTTATAGTTTGTCCTGACAAGGATGAGATGTGCGACCTTGGTGAGCATATCTACTACAACCATAATAGAGTTGCATCCTCCCTGAACTTGGGGTAGGCCAACAATGAAGTCCATACTAATGAACCATTTCATTTGTGGGATGTCAAGTGGTTGCAATTTCCCAGGCATTTTAACATGTTTTGCCTTAATGCGCTGACAAGACAAACATTCCGTGATATATTTGAGTACGTCACCCTTGAGCCTTTCCCAATAATAGCTCCTTTTGACTGCATTAGGGGTCTTGGCATAACCAGGATGTCCTGAGAAAGGGGAGTCATGGACAAACATTCAGTGACATATTTGAGTACGTCACCCTTGAGCCTTTCCCAATAATAGCTCATTTTGACTGCATTAAGGGTCTTGCCATAACCAGGATGTCCTGAGAAAGGGGAGTCATGGGCTTCCCTAAGCATCTTTTGCTTGAGAGTTTGGCTTGCAAGGATACATAGTCTTGTCCTAAAGTAGACAAGTCCACTACTAATCGAAAATTCTTGATACTTCGTCTTTAGCTTCGGGTCTTGATCCTTGATGGGGATCTCCCTTAGCATTTTCTGATAGACGAGGTCATGATATGCCCCTTCTTTTGCTAGCTCAAGAATCGGGTTGTTTGGCATTGATACCTTTGTGGCTAGAGACCTTATTGTTGATGGATCTTGCAAAATAAGAGAGTTTAGAAATGCCTTGCGGACTGAGTGCATCGGTAGCTACATTCTCTTTTCCAGGCCTATATTTGATTTCAAAATCATATTCTTCCAGCACTTCGATCCATCAACGTTGCCTCATATTGAGCTCATTCTGGGTGAAGATCCATTTAAGATTCTTGTGGTCTGTCACTAAGGAAAATTTAAGAACAATGTGAAGCTGGGGTTCATGATCCTTAGCAGTAGGAATTTCACCTTAGCAGTTTGCCTAGTACAAGTGACTTCACGACCATTTGCTAATTCCACAAGTAAAGTAGGTGCATCTATTGTGGCTATCCCTAATCTTTTTGCATAGATTGGTGAAATGAAGGAATGTGTATTGCCACAGTTAATCAATGTTTTGAAGCTTTTACCTTGATAATCTGATGGAGTTTGAATCACTGAGAATTGGCGATTTGGACCCTTCTTGTGAAGAGTGGCGTGAATCGTTGCCCTCTCAATGCCAGCATCCATGGATGGATCTTCTTCATCGTCCAACTCCTTGTTGGAAACACTGGAGGTTCTCCCTCTGGCCATGACGGTGGTTCCTTGGCCATGAGCAGCTCTATTTTGACCTTGGAATTGCCCTTGGCGATGTCCTCTGCTAAGCTTGGGACACTCCCTCTTGAAGTGTCCGGGCTCGTTGCAATGGAAGCAACTTGGGTTGCGATCATTACTTTGTGTAGGAACAAAGTTATTGACAGCATTGGCCCTAGCTTTCTTTCTTTGGCCCTGATTCTGACTCTGTGCTCTCTTGGTCTGAGCCTTAAACATACCCTTATTCTGATCTCTATAAGGCCAAATCATATTGTTCCTTGGTTTGGTCTGCACCTCCTGTATTATTGGAGCGGCTCGAATGAGTGCGTCTTGTAGGTCCATTGGGCGCATTGATTCCAATCGAGTGTTTATGGGTGGATTCAACCCAACACAGAATTTTGACACCTGTTGTGTCATATCCATTGGGGGTGCATACTTTAGGAGTGAAACAAACTTCGAATAATATGCTTCAAGGGATAATCCTAGCTGCTTCAAGTCATAGAATTCATTCATCTTTTGTGTGCGGTAGGCAGGTGGCAGTACCTCCCTCGCACATCTTCCTTAAGCTTATCCCAAGTGACTGTCCCCTCCGAGATCGCTTGGTCTCTGCACCAATGTTTCCACCAAAGTCTCGCTTTGCCTGTAAGCTTAAGTTTGGTAAGCATGGCTTGGTTAGCAGGTGCAGTTCCTACTGCCTCAAAATAGTCCTCCATGGACTCAATCCAGATCTCGGCGTCGGTTTGAACAGTCCTTCCCTTGCCATCAAACTCGGGTAGCTTAATTTTTTTGAGAAGGAACTTCTTCTCTTGAACCACAGTTGGACTTAATGCAGGAGTCGGACTTGGAACCTGCACTTGGGGTTGCGTCTGGACAATAAGATTCTTTATGTTAACATCTTATCAAACATTCCCCATATTATGTTAATACGACTAGCACAGCTTTTTAGCCAAGTGATTTAATCACTTAACACCTTAGCTAACATTTATGATCAAGATAGACAATTGTAAAAAGTCTTATTCATTCATGAGGGTATAACCCTTTGAGTAATTTATTTTGGATAAGTAGGACAAGCTGATTGATACATCAGTTTGGGGAAAATAGGATTGTGTTACAATCGGCTACAGGGACGGAATAATAATATGGAGTGAGATCATGGATTTTCAGGGAACGGTAAGTCATAAGAAGCTTGGGGTATCCCTTCCTTTGATACCCGTTCTTCTCATAGCGTCCTAACACTTTGATTCTGTCGGCAAAGATCACGCTGGTCACTTCTTCATAGACATACTTGTTCTACTTGACTTGCTGACTGTTAACGTGCAAAGTTGCGTTTACGTGAGCTTCGACAAAGATGAACATCTTCACAAAATTTAAATCCTCCATCCACTTGATTCTCTTCAAGTTGGTCTGAAGATACGCGAGTCAGTGGGCTGCTATGTAGTATATTCCTGAGTCTCCCATCCATCTCTGTTCTGCATACAGGGGTGAAGGATTATAGATGCGGTCCACAATATTCATCATGCCTAGCCTCTGACGATAACTCAAAGCACGCATTGCAGTCATGAACATGATCTGGAACACCAAGAACTAGAAATGTTTTCAACAGAAAACACTGCTCTATTCTACTCACCTACCCCTGACTATCCCCTTATTCCCTTTATTTTCCTCCATTAATTTTTCTCATAATCTTTGGATCTCGTTGGTTCGCTCTAATACCAACTATAACATGTCTGCTCGTCCACTTGTGGGACACGTCTTAGCAGCCCATCGAGAAGAGGATCTAGAACGCTCTGCCTGGCACTCGCAAGGAATGTCACATGGTTTGCGATCTAGGACTTCCCGAGTCTACCCTGAGCGGAAGTGTCCGGCCGTTCCCACTTAGGATCGACCTGAAGTCAGGGTTCCTTTCCTATTAGTAAGGTCTCTAGGAAGTAGCTAGCGTCGAGCTCCAGATGAACCACTTTGCGTAGGAACAACAGAGTCGAAGCGCATTCATGCTGCACTTGGTTCATGGAGAATGGGAAATGAGAGGGATGCGGAGCTCAACCTCTCTGCCATAAGGCATAGTCCCATTCCTTTCCCCTAAAACAACATAAATCGGGATTCTAACTCTACTGATGCTAGGTCTTCATAGTCTCGTTATCTCGTCTTTTGAGAAAAGTTCCCAGCTAACCGGAACCACCCTTCCATAGGACGGATCCAAGTCACATCCACTGCACTTTCCTCAGTTTGCTTAGTTATCTAATTACCTACCACATTACGTTTAACATGTAAAAGCAGCTTCCTTAATTAATCAATTTAATCACTGGTTCCTTCGCGTAAATTAGGCACTAACACAAAAACAATGTCAAGCAAGTTCCTTTTTTTCAAATATTTGATCTTTATTTATCATAATTTCGGAGTACATCAAGTATCATGCCCGAAGGCTATCCCAACAATCTACAGGATTGTTGCTCCAAGTTCCGCCCGTAGACTAGTACACGGGCCTCGAGATCCCATCTCGAGTCACGTCGGCCTCTTGTGCAGAATTCGGAGGCAAGGAATTTACAACTAGAGCCTCCCCTGGCACCCAAGCGTCCCCCGCTCCAAGCAACACCCACAGAGAGACCTCTTGTTGTAGGTTAGGTCCATATACCCGGTGCGGCTAACAACCCCCTTGGATGGGGCCAGGTAGATAGTCGGAGGTAACTATTCCTGCCCCTCCCTCCAGAGTTTTAACCTGAAGCATTAAGTGTTTTTCCTTGAATTAGTTCCTTGAGCAAAGGAGTTCAAACAATGTACCTAAGTATACAATCACAATAATTTCGGAGGCCGTTTGTACGACCAACTGCTGAGGTGTGATTCCTTTTTCCCGGACGCTCCCAATATCCGATCCTGGATTGTTCGTGACTTGGCGAGATCTCAATAATCTTAAACAAGATCATGCAAGCAAATGTTCTTGGTAAGTTAACTTATTTTGTCTTGCTCTTCCCCTTGGGTTTTATCTTATGGTATCTTAACCCTAACTCAAAGCATTAACTGGCCAACTAAGGCAACGGAGAAGCCTTATTCGCAACCCAACCAAGGGTCTTTTATTCTTCCAGTTCTTTACTCATCTCCCTCTAACCAAGGTCAGTTAACACACTTGGCAATGCAAGACTTTTCATCTAGGCCTTCAAGATACATTCTAGATGCATGCGTCCCTTCCATCTCTCTTAGTGCGGTACTATGCAGAATTTTCCCATCAAACTTACCCATCATGCACATGGTGTGTTTAATATATTAGTATATCCTAAACGACCTTTAACTCTCTTCATACCTGGCAACGAATACTTATTCCTAATGCACCGGATCTCATGTGACTTGCGTATATGAAAGTCTAGGTTTCTATCAATCGGTGCAATTGCATCCTATGAACGAAAACTAACATTCCATGTGTTTAATTTAATCACTATTGTGAAGCATAAATTCTAGATGACTATTCATGCACTGAACTAGTTTAAAAACTATTATTTTATGTGAAATAATGCAAAAACCTTATCATTCTATGTGTGTAAAAGCTATCATTCTATGCATATAAACTTATGCAAACTCCATGCTCTGCCATTTCATGCATGTAACCTATCACTTGGAGTAAACAAAAATCTTAAGGCTCGTTCCTGTTCCATGCATGTAACTACCCCTTTTTTTTTCTTCTTCTTGAAATAATACAAAATATGCTTAACCAAAATTAATTATAAAGCCTAGGATATCAAAAGGACCTGGGTTTGATTCGTGATAGTAGGGGCATTTGTTGCGTTGGTCACTCCGCTCGCTTCTCCCTCATTATCGGTACCATTGGTAGCTCTTGCACTTACACTTCCCACTATTCTCCTTTTGGGAGCCATTTACCATGCGGAATTTGGATAATCCTGACCTTGACGGACCTTCAAGATGATAGGCTTGGGAAAGGAAAGGTCGTGAGTAAGGTGACCTTCGCCGATGAGGGGGTGGCTTGAAAAGTGGCTTCTCAAACATGGCTCCTCAAACACAGCCCTCGATACCTTCTCTTCTCACCAACTCTCTCTCTCTCTCTCTCTCTCTCTCTCTCTCTCTCTCTCTCTTTCTCCTCCTCTTCTCCTTCACTCTCTCTCCCTCTTCTTCTTCTTTTCTTCTCTCCTTCTCCTACTCTCTCGCCCTCTCCTTCTCTTCTTCTCTTCTTCTCTCTCTCTCTGTTTTTCCTCTTCTTCTTCTTCTTCGCTTCTCCTTCTCTCTCTCCCTCTTCTTCTTCTTTTCTTCTCTCCTTCTCCTACTCTCTCTCCCTCTCCTTCTCTTCTTCTCTCTCTCTCTTCTTCCTCTTCTTCTTCTTCTTCTCCTTCCCTCTCTCCCTCCTTCTTCCTCTTCTTCTTCTTCTTCTTTTTCTTCTTCTCTCCTCTCTCCTTCTTCCTCTTCTTCTTCTTCTTCTTCTCTCATGGCCAGGGGGCGCTTTTCACGGGGTAGGGGAGGGCGATGCTGCCTGTCGCAAAGCTGGAGGGGGGGTTCTCCACCTGATGATGAGGAAGGGGGGAGGGTTCTGTCGAAAGCCCTAGGGGGCACTGCTGCTGCCGCAAACGGAGGGGGGGGACGTGACAATGCACAAGGGGGGGAGGACCTGTGGTTGAACGCCAGGGAGGAGGGGGCGGCTCCCTTATATGGTGGAGGTGGGGGGGGGGGGCGGGGGGGAGATGGCCACCACCCCTCCCACCTGGGGGACTGCATGCCCCCCCTAACACACACTTCACTCCCTCTCTCTCTCTCTCCCCGATGTACTGTCGGTGGGGAGAGAGAGAGGGAGTTAAAAAATTTTGCATTAAAGTTAAATTTTTTTTTTAAAAAAAGGGGGGTATATTACACATCTTTTCCAACTCCTCACACAAGCTTGTGGATTTACATCTTCATGAAACAATGCAGAGGGTACTTGTACTTTGTAGCCATATAAAGCTTCAAAAGGAGGCATTCCAATACTCATATGGTAAGTATTGTTGTAACAAAACTCCGCAAGATGGAGCCATTGGTCCCATGCATTTTGTGTCTCATGGTTAAACTCCCTCAAATAAACTTCTAGCCATTTGTTAACTCTTAACGCTCCTTGTCATCAAGCTTGCGACTTTCATAGGCTATAACTCCATGGTCTTGATACAAAACACCCCCAACTCCTCTTCCACTAGCATCTGCACATATAATGAATTCCTAAGAGAAATTCAGGCATGCAAGAATAGGTGCTGAAACTAATAAAAATTTCAGCTCATTGAAGCTCTTGTCGGTTATGGAGTCCCAAAAGAAAGTCTCTTTCTTCAACCTATCGGTAAAAGGAGCCACCACATGAGCATTATTTTTTATAAACCTCATATAGAATGAAGATAATCCAAGGAAACCTCTCAAGGAAGTAGAATTCGTAGGAGTAAGCTACTCTTTGACACATTTCACCTTGTTAGGATCCACATGAATGCCTTGCTCTCCCACAATGTGACCCAAGTATTCCACTTCATCTTCCATGAAAGAATACTTTGACGTTTTGGCAAAGAGTGTGTGTCTTCTTAATGTGTCAAAGACCTCTTGCACATGCATTTAATGCTCATCCTTGGATTTGCTATAAATGAGGATATCATCAAAAAATACAATGACTATTTTGAATAAGAAAGGCTACAATATCTTATTCATGAGTACTTGAAAAGTAGCGAGCACATTTGAAAGCCCAAATAGCATGACCAAGAAGTGGTATAACCCTCTTTCAGTCCTAAATGTTGTTTTATACTCATCCCCTTCCTTCATTCAAATTTGATGATGGCCCAAATGAATATCAATCTTGGTGAAGACCTTTGCATCTTTGAGCTCATCCAAGAGGTCATCAATGTGAGGAATTAGGTATCTATTCTTCACGGTGGACTTGTTAAGCTCCTTATAATCAATGCACATGTGAAAATATCCATCTTTCTTCTTAACCAAGAGCACAGGAGAGGCAAACGGAGATTGACTTGGCTGAATTAAACCCATTTGCACCAATACTTTAACTTGTCTTTCCACCTCTTCCCTTTAAAACTTTGACAAGCAATAGGGAGGTTTGTTGATGGGTTTTGTGTTGGGCAGCAAGTCAATAGGGTGGTCTACCTCTCTCTTTGGAGGCAAAGATGATGGTTGCTCAAATAAATCTTTGTATTCGTTCAATAGCTCTTCCATTCTTGGATCCTTTTGCTTTGAAAAAGATCATGGCTTGATGGATGACTGCTCTTCATTCACTTTCGCAAGCAAAAGAGTGAATATGCATGATCGTGCATTGATTTCTTTATGCATCTTCTTCATATAGATGAGTTTCATTTGCTTTTGACCAATGCCCTTCAATATTATAGGTTGTCCATTCCATTGAATTGTATCATCATGTTTTGCAAGTCCAAAGAAAAATTTCCAATGGTTTTCAACCAATCATAGCCAATGAAAATATCTATAGGGCCCATTTTCAAAGTGATCAAGTCCACTTCCTCCATAATACATGAAGGAGATCGAGTAATAGGAGTATGTAGGCATACTTCATTACTTGATTCATAAGCTCCATTAGCCACTTGAATCTTCAATGGCACTTGCATTTGTTGAGGAAGCAATCTCAACCCATGCAAAGATTTGGTATTAATGAAGCTATGGGTGTTGACCGTATCAATCAAAAGGTGAACCGTTCTATCATTGATTAGCCCCTCAAGTTTAAGGGTGTTTTCTCCTTTACAATCGATCCATGCATCATGAGAGATTGCACATAAAGAACCATTAGGATCAAAAGGAAAATTGTCCACAATATCATAAAATTCATCAATATTTCCTTCATCCTCGTTATGCATTTCTTCAACAATAGGGTTTTCTTCCACATGAAATACATTCCCCTCTTCACTTTCATCCTCATCCAGCTCATCGATGATAACAAAGTTAAGCTTGCTATTTTTGGATTTGCATTTCAGCCTATGGTCTTGTGTCCACTTTTGTCCACACTTGAAACATAACCCTTTGGCCCTCATGTCTCTTATTTGTTCATTTGAAAGGACTTTGCTGTAAGTGCTATTTTGAGATCCCTTTTGTACATTTTCAGCCCTTGCAAAGCTTTGTTTTGCTTCAAGTATTGTTCTACAACCATTTCCTCCACTTGGTTTTATATCCATAGACCGTTAGATATGTAGGCAACTTGTTGTAATTACTGCTGTATGTACTAGTTCCCTTGCCTTCTTGCCTATAAACATCCCTTTGCTGGCTCCAACCCTTGAAGGCTGATTAGGTAATCAATATCCTGAACTTTTTGGTTGAATCCCCATTGATTCTCTTCTATATTTCTGCCCATACCTTTCAGCATATAAAATGGCTTCATGAATTGTCTTGGGCTGCACTGCACCTACTTCCAAAGAGAGGGTTGAATCTAAACCAAAGATGCATTTGTTTAACTTGGCCAAATCATCAATCCCATCAATATACATAGAAAGATTAAGGAACATATTAGAGTAATCACGAACGTACATGCCCCTTTCTTGAAGACCATACCATCTTCTTTGCAATCTTTCTTTCTCCATTGGAGAGACAAACACTTCCAACATTGCCTTCTTAAAATCCTCCCAAGAAGCAAAATTGTGACCAACTCTTTGCATATATCTGCACGTAGCCTTCGAGATGGAGTGCTGCAAAATAGATCTTGGCTTCATCATGGCGAGGGAAAAGTGTGAAGCACATCTCTAATTTTTTTTACCCATTCTTCCCACTCCATTGGAGATGCATTATCCCCCTTGATGTTGGAAATGGTAATCTATTCTTTGTACTCCCTTTCCTTATAGGTTGGTTGGAAATTGTTGGAGTGCTGCCCAAGAGATGATTGTCTCCAAGAATCTCAATTCATTGAATCTCTTCCAAAAGAGTTTGGTCTAGAAGTATTACCACTTGGATTCGGTTGTCCCAAGCCAAAAGAATGATGCTGTCCATTTGTGGGATGACTAAAATGACTTGTCTTTGTTGGTGATATCATGAAATAACCTTCTTTCATCAAATCTTCCACTCTTATCATGAAAATCCAATTCTTTTTGCTTAATGGTAGATTGAGATGGAAAAGATTTGTAGAAGGGGTCACATCCATGAAACTCCTCATTCTCTTCTTCTTTTTAAGTCCTTATCTTCTTCATAAGCAATCTCACATTTTGAATTGAATTAAGGACGGGTATGATGCTTTGATGACATTGGTGATGGCTGATAATGAGCACTTTTCTCAATGTTGATGGCTCTTCTTTCTCAAAGGTTGACATTATAGATTGATCAATCCCCTTTCCTTTCATATTGGAGGGTTGGGCTGCTTAAGCATTTTCAATATGAGAAAGAGGTACATTTAGTGGAAAAGATGTGGTTTAAGTCTTCAAATCCTTGATAGTTGCTACTACATCTTCAAATCCACTCTTCATAAACTTGATCAGCTATGCTGAAGTCCTTCATCCACTTTGTTGGATGTGTTCTCAACCTTTTCCAATGATTTAAATAGTTTCTCATAATGATCATGCATCCCAATGTTCAGTATACACATCTCTCTTGAAAGCATAGAGTCTTCAAAAGGTTTGCGAGACAAGGGATTTCCATCATTACCCACTTATACACTATGAGCATTACCAATGTTTACAACATCATCTTGTTGATGATGATTTAGGGCTTCATTAGTGTTGTTTTGATCATTGATATATTCTATGATGTCTTCTTGAATGGTCAATAGGTGCTGCCAAAATGACAGTGGGGGAAGAAAGCTCAATAACTTGCTTAGTATTGGACCAATGCCAATGGTTTCTTGATCCAAAGGAAGCTTATACAGTAGGGGTACTCGAGATTTAGCAAAATCTAAGCTTACAATAGTGCATATGGGTGAAATAAACTTAAACAGTACACCCTATCAGCCTGTCTAGGTGCAGTTCCATTAGACCCCCTGTCAGAAAAATTGCTACAACTTTTGCTCCTGGAGTTCGATTACTGAAATTTTTGATTCAAATCAAAGTTTGATATCCTTTATTCAAATCAAGCTATCAAGCTCCCAAATCAGATCATGAAAAAAATTCATGTAAAAGAAGCTGTGAACCTGTCTTGTGAATTTCTACAACCTATAAACACCCTGTGGAAACCTTGTTTCACCCTGAAATGGGTCCTATAGTACTTGCAGACCCCTGAAACAACTAATAGATCAATGATGGACTGTAGGGCACTTGTAGGTATCTAGGAAGCACCTGCAATTGATGGGTACCTGTTGGAAAGACCTATATATATGTTCAAGGATGTCACAAATTGCCTTGTTTGATACCACTAGTCTTCAACTCTTGATCCACTCTTTCCCAAGTGGTCTTCCGTGGTCGACCACATGTGGTGAGGGATAAAATAGTAGGATGGGCATCTAAATGGGCTCTGAAACTCTGGAAGGTGTGCAAAGTTCCTTCTGGGTCAAGTTGTGCAACCTTACGGAGTCTTAAATAGCAAGGGAGGATCACCTCTCTTTTGTCTTGCTATCTCATCCGACTTCAACGTTTTTCCTCAGTCGGAATATACATGGCAAGGCTAGTTTTCTAGCAATCAATGTGTGATATGCATGGCTTAATCAAAATTTTGCCATTTCATGATATGCAATAACATGAATGGAATGGGGCTGGAATTGAAATGGGGATAGGTAAGGAATACTTACAGCAGTGACTCATTGCTTTACAATTTTATTCCACTTACCACTTGATTCTATTCTCAGCCAAATTGAATTCAATCCATCACGAAATAAAGGTTAGGATTAGGCATAAAGTTTCCAACAAATGGAGGAGATTATTAACAATTGGCTTTTGAATTTTTATTGAGAATGAAGAAAAGAATTCAGCACAACATCATTCAGCCCTAATTTGGATCTAAATGCAATCAAATGGTAATTCCTAAATGGGACTACTCTTAATTCTCCCTTTTCAACAATTGGATGGTTTAAGTAATTGGATATTAAAGGGATTAAGAGTGAAATTTAGAAATACCTCTTTCATTGTTGGAGTGGATGAGTATGGAAGCTCCAATTTACCATTTGATACTTGAAATTCTTGATCTCCTGCTTGATGTAGCCAAGAATATCCTCAAATTGCAATCCCCATGATGAATATGTAGCTCATAAACTCCAATTTTTCCTTCAAGAAAGCTCCAATATCCAAAAGCTTTGATAGAAGTGATCCTTGTAGCCCAAATGTGACTGGAAATTTGAAAGGGAATCAATGATAAGAATCCAAAAGTGTAGAATACTTCAATCCTTGATAGAGAACTCTTCCATTGTAGCACATAAGCTTGCATATGCTGCCCATACACTTCAATTCCAAGAAGAAGCCCTATTCTTGCAATATTGATGCAAGACCATGAATTCTTGATATAATCCCGTGCATAGAAGCTTTAGGATGCAACACGAACCAAAAGCTCCATGATAACATCCTTCAAAGTTCAACAATTCTGAATATTCAAGTGGTTGCCCTATTTTGACTCATTTGAAGAGAAGAAGTACTCAAACCTTGCAAGGAATCTTCAATGTTGGTTCAATGAGTGCTGAAGAAGCTCAAGGATGCTTGATAGAACAAAAGCCCTCTAATACTTTAAAGAAATTTCAGAAAAAACTCAGTATTGTCATAAATCTATCATAGCTAGGGTTTGGAAAGCTCAAGAATGATCAAGAATGAACAAGGAAGTGTGGAATAACCATGTAAGCTTACTAAAAACCTTCAAGAAGGATTGCTAGAGCTTGCTATGCCATATCTTCATTATAGTATTGCTGATTTTCGAGGAGAGGCTCAAATCAACGCAAATTGTGCTAACTACTCCTCTTGTCTTGGAAGATAAAAATCATATAGACTAAGCAATAGGCTACTCTACATGAAGCTCATAGCACAAGGAGTCAAGTTGTGGTGTCTCATCAGTGTGAGTAACGGTCATTGGAAGAAGATTGAAGCAGTGGAAGCCATGGTTTCTTGGAGAAAAGCTTGAAAAGAGGAGAGAGAAAGTCCGCTTCTCAAAAGTAACTCTTCTTTTACCTCATTTAGTCACTATAGGTTATTCTTTTGTCCAAGAAGACTCAAATTGACCTTCAAATGGACCACGACATGCTAAAATAGCTTTGAGCCTACCATTTTTCCTTCCAGACTCCTTCAAATTCCACCAACTTGGTCCCGACTTGCTGAAGAATACTTCCACTAGTCACAATTTAAACTGTGTAAGCCTTGTGACCAAAATTTGGCCTCTCGGTTACCCTATAATCATGCTATGACTAGATCCACCATGAAAATAACTTGCCACATGGATCAAATCCATGCTCTGATACCAATGTAATATACTAGTTCTCACAGCAAATCAAATAACTAGAAATTTATGGAATATACCATGCTTGCAAAGAAATACAAGAAATTCACCATGCTTGCAAAGAAGCCATAGCCAAGGTAGTTAAGTATGAATTAATATTGCCATGGAAGGCTGAGAATCATAGATGTAAGTTGCAACATGAATACCCACCTCATGTCAATGTGGGACATGGTATGCACCCCATATCTTGGTGGTTAAGAGCATGCACCCTCTTAGATGGTGGGAGGAAGGAGCCTTAAAGCATGTATTGTTTGAAAATGGCAAAAAGATCCCTCACATGTTACATCCCCACCTTTTATACTTAACCCTAGCCTAGTCTAGACTAAGGTGATTTATGCTTTATTACAGGGAGTTCTTGTAGTCCCTCTAAAAATGGAGGGACTACAAGGACTGGGTGAAGTCTTGAGAAAATAATTGTTCAATGGAGAGAGAGAGAGAGAGAGAGAGAGAGAGAGAGAGAGAGAGAGAGAGAGAGAGAGAGAGAGAGAGAGAGAGAGAGAGAGAGAGAGAGAGAGAGAGAGAGAGAGATCCATAGGCTACCATGTGATGAAGCTTGTGGGAGTTCTTGTAGTCCCTCTAAAAATGGAGGGGCTACAAGCGCTGGGTGAAGTCGTGAGAAAATAATTGTTCAGTGGGCATGGGAGCTTGCAAAAGCTAAGTATTGCTTCCTCACGTTCATTTGTCAAGACACGGCCTTGTTTCATCCTAAAGCCCACTTGAGTCTGGCAAAAGCCTTCCCAAATTTGTATTTAAAAAAAACATTGCATTCTTGTAGTCCCTCTAAAAATGGAGGTACTACAAGGGCTGGTGAAGTCTTGAGAAAAGAATTGTTAAGTGGGTTTGGGAGCTTGCACAAGTTAAGGATTGCTTCCTTACGTTCATTTGTTAAGACATGGCCTTGTTTCATCCTAAAGTCCACTCGAATCTCGTAAAAGCCTTCCCAAATGTGTATCAAAAAAACATTGCATTCTTGAAACTGAGCTAATAAATCGCAAGAAATGAACATTTTACTGTTGAGCATCCAAGCCATCCAACTTTTTGTAGACCACTACTATCATTCTTGGTAATGAACATCTACCTTCATTGTAGATGACTACTATCATTCTTTGTGATGAACATCTACCTCCATTGTATGTACCACCTTAACCTCAACCTTCTTTTAGCTTGGCTTGCATAGCAATGAGTTTAAAAAGCAAGGCTTCTAATCAATCCATGTGGCAATCAATGAATTAAAGGCAAGTAAAAATATCTATATATAGTTAAATTATCAATGTTGTAAAAATAGTGTTTAAAAATATTTAAAAAACAACCTCCTTAAAGTAGTGTTAGTTTAGGTTCTATCCTTTTACATGAATGGTCATGATTGCTTGACTCTAACCCTATGGCTCACTCACTAGTGACTACACAATCCATCCTCTATGGTTGTCCTACTCCAAGGCTAAAGAAACACCTTGAGTACATCACAACTAACCCTTATTTATAATCCTCAATAGCTTTGATGAAGGGGTCAATAGAAAGCAAAAACAAATCCATCACAAACTTAGCATGTGACCAAAAGAAATCAACAATGCACTCTAACTTACTACATAAAAACATCATTTTCTCCAAACAATAATCATCTTACTTTAATGCCATTCCTAACTTGGGCCTTGATAAGTTGGCTATTTTTCTTGTTGATCCTTTCATTCATAGAGAGACAATGTTACCAATCTTTATGTTGGTGTTTTCCACATTCTTGTTGATTGCCATCTCTTTATGGTAGTATTTGAGCAACTATGGTTAGCCATATATAGCTTCAAATGTTGAGATGACAAGCTCAACACATGCGGACATTAATGATGGAACGCTTGGTTAGATGGGTCCACACGTCTACACTTAGCACGTCGGTGGTCATTATGACTCTCACATGGTCACTGACTCATTACTTATTATATTCAGGTTGTTACACCTATTTACAACTGGCATAGTTATAGTGCTAGTCGACTAGTGTAGTCGATTATGCATTGTTTGACTTAGTAGGCTACTTTTCTTTATGTTGTATCTTATCTATACTTTGTGTACATTATAAAATGTGTGGAAGAAGAAGAAGAAACTAGCAAGAAAACGTTTTGACCTCCATCTCTCTTCTTGTCTCTTGAGTGAGCTTTTCCTTGTGCATTTTGTGTGTGTTCGGCGCAGCATCTTGAGCAAATTCCCCCACCACGCGATTCTTGACATGGTATCAGAGCTGTGCCACTGAGAGAGGCTGATTTCGAAGGCTAAAGTGAAGGAGAAGAAGCAAGATTCGAGCAAGCAAGCAATGGGTAAGAAGCTCTCCCATTCTTCCACTCTCTCTCTTGGATAGTGCCTGTGGAGGCATCGAAAGCAGGGCAGAGTAGAAATATCAGATTGCAATGAGATTTGGTGTGCGCAAAGAGTGTTGTGTATTCTGCAGATCGGCTCTTTAGGGCTTTCCGCTGCTATTTTGGCCATCCGAGGTCATTTCAAGTCCCATTTTAGACTCGCAAGGTTGCGGACAACAGTTCGAGGTATCCTGCAATTTTGAGTTGTGTCTGCCGTATACAGGTGCACAGGTTACAGATTTCAGATCTGTAAGTTCAAAGGTATTTACAGCGAATAAATAGAAGATTTATCTGCAAACTGGTTACAGATTGCATGTATTGTTGAGTAGACAGTGAAAAAGGCTGTTTCGTGTATTGCTGTGCACTATAGGTCGAGGGTTGCAGAAGATTTGCTTGCTGTTTGGTATTAGTTTTGTGATAATGGCAGAGAACAGTGGAAATCCCATTATTGAGAAGCTCGATAAGAACAACTACCCTTCATGGAAATTCCGTGTGACGACCTTGCTTATTGGAAAGGGCCTTTATGAATTTATGAAAGAGCTGGATATCCCTCCCGACTGTGCAGATGAGTTAAAAGCATGGAAAGAGTGGAATGCGAAAGACAAAAAGGTGATGTACTAGCTATCTGCAGTAATTGATAATACTATGCTGGGACATATCAGGAATGCAGAAACTTCACATGCAGCTTGGATAATTTTTGAGAGCATGTTTTCAGTAAATACAAAGGCACGAAAGATTCAACTCAAGCAAGAGTTGAATGCCTTGAAGAAAGGGAAAATGTATGTCAATGAGTATGTTTTGAAGGTAAGGAGCATTGTAGATGCCTTGGCAGCGATTGATGCAATGCCCGATGATGATGATTTGGTTTCATCCACTTTGAGTGGCCTTAACAATGAGAAGGCATGGAAATCATTTGTTACTTCAGTATATGTAGGGAAGCCATTTCCAGATTTTGATGAGCTGATCTCTCTCATGATTACTGAAGAGATCAATATGCAAGGTGATTCGTCTGAAAGAAATGGTGAACAGGTCCAAGCATTTTACTCAAGTTCAAGAAGGGGACGTGGAAGATCTTCTTCAAGAGGCCGTGGTATGGGACTTGCTGGCGATAACCAGCAAAACAGGTTCAATCAACAGTTTGGTGAAATGCAGGTTTCTGGAGGCAGAGGAAACTTTAGAGGCAAGGGGAGCTCTAGAGGAAGAGGTGGATTGTAGAATAGAGGTTTTAACAACTCTGGTATTGTGTGTCACTACTGTGGCAAAACAGGTCATATTGCAGCCCAATGTTATGCTAAGAAAGATGATATTCGCAATGGTAAGTTGTAGCAAGGAAACTATGCATCGTCTTCAGGACAGAATGAAGACAAAAATGAACGTCTGTTTGTCAGATGGCATTGATGCAGTTCTTGATGGAGACTCCAGTGGCTTAGAGACTTGGATGATGAGCTTGGCATTCCTTCAGTGAGGACTCCAGGTGTGCAGAGAGAACGCGCCAATGCAAAGACTCCATTGAGTGATCCAGTGGTACGCAGGTCTAGCAAGGTGAGATATCTTGTTAACAAATTTGGTTTTGAAGGTTATGTAACTCACCATTATGCTTATATGGTGAAAGTGATTGAGGATGTTGAGTCCACATGTTTTGAGGAGGCTGTTGGTCATGCTCATTGGAATGCAGCAATGGATGAGGAGATGGCTGCATTAGAGGCCAATAAGACTTGGGATCTAGTATCATTATCAAAGGACAAGAAAGCTATTGGATGTAAGTGGGTTTATAAGATTAAGCACAATGCGGATGGTTCTATTATTAGTAGGTATAAAGCTAGGCTGGATGCAAAAGGCTATGCCCAGACATATGGCATAGATTCTGAAGATACCTTTAGTCCAGTTGCTAGGATGGCAACTGTCAGATGTGTGATTGCTTTGGTAGCAGCCAAAGGTTGGAGGTTGCAGCAAATGGATGTGAAGAATGCCTTCTTGCATGGTGATTTGCAGGAAGAAGTGCATATGGATCAGCCAACAGGTTATGAAGATTTAGAGCATCCCACGTATGTGTGCAGGTTGAAGAAGGCGCTCTATGGGCTTAAGCAAGCACCTAGAGCATGGTCTGACAAGATCAGAGAGTATCTTGTCAATATTGGCTTTTATGTTTCTAATGCTGAGCACTCACTTTATGCGAGAAAGGGAGATGCAGGTTTGGTCATCATAGTCATCTATGTGGACGACTTGATTATTACAGGTGATAGTGATAGTGGGATTGCTGAAGTCAAGGACTTTTTGAAGAATGAGATAAAGGATTTAGGTGAGCTAAGGTACTTCCTTGACATTGAGGTGATCAGATGTGATGATGGTATATGGATGTCCCAAAGACAGTATGGCTTGGATATGTTGTCCAAGTATGGTATGACAGCATGCAAACCACTTTCAGTCCCGTTGGAGCAGAATGTAAAGTTGAGTGCTGATGTTGGGGATGAGATAGAAGACCCTACTATGTTTAGGAGGATAGTGGGGAGTTTGATCTACATGGCCATTACAAGGCCAGACTTGAGCTACGCTGTTGGTCTTGTGAGTCAGTTTATGCAAGTACCTAGAAAGGCACATTTGGATGTAGTCACATGCATATTGAGATATGTGAAGTCCACATTACATTATGGACTTTTCTATGAGGCAGGTACAGATGTACATGTGTTTGGATAACTTTTCAAAGACAGTCCAAAAAAGCAAAAATGCATTTTTTTCATGTTTTTCACATTTGCATCCACAAAAATTGCTAACTCAAGTTTGAATGTAAAACTCTAATGGCTTTTAATCTACTAAAATGTCAAAACCAATCGAAGTGTTGGAATCATAGTGACAAGTTCTACAATTTTATCTCCTCATGTTAAGTGTTCCAAGTAATTTTGAAAAAGAAAAAAATATCATTTCTATTCTATCAATGTTTTAATAAGAAGAACAATATGGTTTTCAAAATCTATATACATTATCAACCTACCTTACTCATGTGCAACAAAACATCTAATGTAGAAAGGCAAGTAAATTACATCCACTCTCCGTTGGAAAAAATGAGATGTCCTCATCTTGACAAGAACTAGCATTTAACTACGAGCAAATTTCTATTCCATTTATATCTAGTCAACCTAGTACACTCAAGTAGAAAGATGTTTTGTCTCACCTCAAGTAAAACATCACAATTTATTTTCAAACTTAGGTTCTGTTATTTGCTTTCCTCCATTGGAAGCATCCTCTTTCTTCTTTTACTAGAAGAAATCTCTTTACAAACCAAATGAGAGACTTATAGTAACCTCTATCCCAAAAAGATCCTCAATCCTTAAATTTTGGAAATGGTTTGATGGATACTTGCTACAAGATCAAGTGAATTGTTAACTCAAGTTTACCCTACTTGTTTAAACAAGGAGATCGTTCTGATATTCAATCATCCCTTTTTTTTCAACCTTAACTTCTATGTAACCTCAAGGTATAAGTCAATGTTTTACTTTGATTGTTTTGATACCATGCGTAAGGTACTCTCATTGAAACCTTAGAAAGACCCTTGAGTAGTTAATTGAATCTCTTGGTGTCATGCGCAATTCCGTCCAATCTACCTTATGGGAATAACTAACTTAAGTTGAATATGGACGTCATGGTCCAAGTAACATTACACTTGGTTCATTGGGAGCGGTAGTCTTTAAACTTCCATGGCCTCAAGGACCAATGGTCTATCACACCACTCCCCTAAATAATGTTAGCTTGGATTCTATTCATTTATGATGGCTCATGATCACTCGATTCTAATCCTAGCAATAATGTAGAAAGTCATTTGGCTATTCGGGTCCATCTATCCATAGGTGGAGTGATTGGGATCTCCATCCTCTCGCTTCTCACCCACTCATAGGGTAATTTTTAGTTATCTAAACAGTGTATGCTACCATACTATTTTGATGTACACAAAAAACTTCCTTCATTAATCTCTTACATATGGTTCATTGCATGATTACTTTAAGCATGACATATTAATCAATCAATGCAAAATATTCTTTCACCAATGAATAAATAACTTTTCATAAACATATTGATTGCAAATCCCAAAATTAACCAACACAAACTCTGGGTAATGTAGGACCCATTATCGGAGTGATTTTTTGTGTATGACCAAAAGTCACAAGGACTCAAGAAAGAAGAGTTCAAGGTATGGAGAGAAGCTTTTTGTGATGGGAGATAAAGAGCAAGAAAAACTGCTTCAAATTTCAAATGTAGGGAGACTTGTATGAACAAATTAGATCCATAGATTTCTAAACAACGAAAATCTAGCTTTATTCATTCCTTCATGCATCAACACACTATGTATAGATTTGGACAACATACATGATATCTATGGTTCAAGAATGATTTGATCATTCACAATAACATCCCAATTCATAATCATCCTAGATAAATAGAAACAACCTTGTTCTAAATTACTTTAGGACCCTTCTTTCACCTTCACACATCAAGCTTTGCATTCATGACAGTATAGACCCATGAAAGCATTGGTTCAATCCTCTAGATCACTTGATTCAAAACCAAACAAGTACATAGATCTTAGATGAAAGTGTATGATAGTAGTGCTATCCTATTTTTTGTGTATTAGAGCGATGAAACACTCTTATTTTATCCCAAAACATCAGCCTTCTCATGCATGATGACATTGGTTTAAGAAAGCTCCAAAATAGACCATTATGTCCCTTGTTTCGAGGCAGCAAAGCATGTATAATAGCAGTAAGAAATAGGACAACAATACATTGTTGTAATTCAACCTATAATTTCCTATTCTTAGTCTTCCTAGATTAGTCTTATTCATGTTCAAAGTAGCCTTGAAGTATGCCATATCTTCATCCCAAAAGTACACCTCCAAAACATTTGGAGAGATTTCTTGTTAGCGGTAAAGGTGCCTCTGCCTAGCTACCCGTGTATTACTACACTGACAGTACCCACACCTGCACACTGTAGGTGACGGCAGGCACCCATCACTGTCACTTCATTCTTTATTCTTTCAATGACATTTGAATAAAGGAAAGGCTAGTCACACATTGTGACTATTGGAGTTCCCACATTTGGAGTCTCTCTCTTTCTTGCTCTTGCTCCATCCACCATAGCTCTCACCTCCGTGTTCTCTTGCTCGATCCTTCTCACCTTTCAACTGGTATCAGAGCTTGGCTCTTTGAGGTCTTGAACATGGTTGGGCACTCCTTCATCAGCATTCATTTGAGTACCTGCACTCTTGTCTTCACTCTTGGCAGCCATAGCCACACCTTTTAAGCTTCCGGTCGGTCTCATCCTTCTCGGGCAAGCATTGGGCCTTCTTGGGCAACCTCAAGGCATTCATCTACATGTATTGGAGCTCTCATTCCACTCTTTATTTTAGTCCAGAGGGTTTGAAGAACAGGGCAGCCATGGCTTAGCCCATAAAGGTTTGGAACTGAGCTCTCTCTCTTCTATGCCTATTGAGGCCTCTTGGAAGGCTTCTTCGGGAGCCATAGAAGCTCCCTAACCATCAAGTAGTGCCTAGCTCCCTCAACAACATAAAAAATGTGATTTCAGCACGTTGCCCCATTTTCTCAGCCTATCAAAAATGTGGCCTTCATTTCCAGTACCTCTTTTGACCATTGGCACTACACAAATGTCTCATTTGAGGCATAGGAGCATGCTTCAACCATGGCATTAAAGGCTTGAGCTTGGTATTGAAATTTGGTCTGATATACTTCAGTCCAAGATTGTCATAACATCCAGAGGCAGCCCCAAATAGTGCTACGTTATCATTTGATGTTTATGCTTGCTTGGTACTAGCTATTGATTTCATTTGGTACCCGAATCATGCCCGGATGTTATGGGAAGCTATGTTGAGATATCGAGCTCCACTCGTGATATGCCAGGGTGACTGTTGTGTATTTATGTCACCGACTTGTTAGTTGCAGACGCGGTTGGTACACCGCCCATGAATAATAGCTACATGATAGCTATCCTTATCTACTCTAGTTCGTGGCTCAGTTAGTATGCCACCTTAGTTAGTTGAGTTTGGTTTGAGACCCATATATAGGGTTCTTCTATTTCTTTGTACTAGAGTTCTTTTGGCTTACACAACTAAGAAGAGGAAAACTGTTTTCAGCCTCCACCCTTGTATGTCTTCCCCCATTGTGCAAGCAAGAAAGCTTCAAGCGAGACTCCTTCCTTCTCTCCCACAATCTTGACATGGTATCAGAGCCTTGTTCGTGGTAAGGAGCTCAAGAAAGCAAGCCAAGCTCGCGATGTTCTGGTAAGAGGAGCAATGTTGCTTTCATTTTTTGTTTTGGAAGCAGATCTCTGCAAGTAGCACAGCCGGAAAGTGCAGGAGTGCATTGTCTCAGGTTGAGACGCCCTTCGCGGTGAAGCAAGAGGGCAGTATATGCTGCGGGCGAGGGCTTTAGCCCTCGGCGACCTTGTTTTTTTGATTTGAGGCAATTTCGGGGCCTGTTTTGGAGGCGAAAGTTTTCTGCACGCACTCAGGAAAAGGCCCAGTTTTATGCTGTGCAGCCACTGTTCTACAGGTCGGTGAATAGTTACTGTAAAAATTGCATTGTATGCTTGTGCGCAGAGACATTGGGAGTTACAGAATCATCCCTGTTGCCTGTTGATGCAAAATCGTCACTAGGAAGTGACTGTGTGGTCAAATACCACTTTCGCCAGTTTTGCAGGTTTTCCCTTGTGAGGGTGAAGCTGTGGTTTTTGCAGTGACAGAATTTTTTGCAGTCTTCTGTAATGGCATCTGATTCTCTTTCACAGATTGTCACTGAAAAGCTTGACAAGAACAACTTCCAAGCATGGAAGTTTAGAATGACGAATTTCCTTATGGGAAAAGGATATTGGGAATTTGTTGCAGGAAATGAAGAAGAACCAGTTCTTCCTGATGTTCCCAATCAACAGCAAATGCAGGCATTTAAAGCATGGCATGAGAGAGCCAGGAAAGTTATGTATTGGCTGTCTATCAGCATTTCAGACTCTATGATTGTGCATATTCAGGATGCAAGTACGCCAAAGGAGGCATGGGATACTTTGTCAAAAATGTATAGCACAAATACGCAAGCCAGGAAAATGCAGCTCAAGCAAGAGTTGCATAATGTGCAAAGAGAAAATATGAGCATCAATGACTACCACATGAAGGTGAAGAAGATTGCAGATGCACTTGCTTCCATCGGGTCGCCAGTGGAAGATGATGATTTAGTTTCTGTGACCTTGAATGGTCTAGGAAAGGATTATGCACAGTTTCGGACATCCATTTCAGTTCGTGAAAGATTTCCTGATTTTGAGGAGCTGATTGCTCTTCTAATTTCTGAGGAGCAAAGAAATGGTGGTGCATCTTCTTCAGGAGGAACTTCAAAAGAAGCTGTCTTCTACTCAAATGCTAGAAGAGGTAGAGGCAGAGGTAGAGGAGGCCGATATGGAGGCCTTGGTAGAAATCAGAATATGCAGCAAACTCAAGAAAACCAGTCCTATGAAGGAGGACGTGGTAACTCTAGAGGCAGGGGGAGCCAAAGAGGTTGTGGTGGATGGCAACGAGGCCAAAATGCAAACAGTAATGTTGAATGCTACTACTGTGGTAAAATGGGTCATATGGCTAAAGACTGCTATAAAAAGCAGAATGACATCATGAATGGAAAACTGCAACAAGGGAATTATGCATCTTCTAGCAGACAGGGTGATGACAGAAATGAGCATTTGTTCATGGTGCAACACATGAACAATTCTGTGAGAAGTGCAGAAGAAAGCAATGATGTATGGTATGTTGACTCAGGTGCATCAAACCACATGACAGGTCATGCAGAATGGATGGATGATGCAAGGAAAATGGAAAAACCAGGATTTGTGGAGACTGGTGATGATACTGCACATCCTATTGTGCAGATTGGAAAAATTCCCTTGTCTATGCAGGATGGGAAAAAGAAATACATGTCCGATGTATTTCATGTCCTGAATATCACCAAGAATCTGGTTTCTGTCGGTCAAATGGTTGAGCAGGGCTTGCAGGTCAGATTTAATCCTCATGGATGCTTTGTTGAGGATATGAAAAATAAAGGTCGCTTGATAGCAAAAGGAAAGAAGAAGGGCAGAATGTTTACGTTGGATGCACACATGTCTGAATTGAGTGTAGCAATGTTTGCACATGGGACCGGTGTAGTTGCAGATATTGATATATGGCATAAACGCATTGGTCATGTTAATGTACAACGACTTAAATTAATGCAGGCCCAAAATATTGTTGCAGGATTGCCAAAATTCAAGGTTGCAGAAATGCATAAGGTATGTGAAGCTTGTCAGTTTGGAAAACAGGCAAGGAAACCATTTCCTAGACATGTTCAAGAGAGTGAGAAGCCATTGGAATTAATCCACTCTGATGTGTGGACTACTAAAGCTGCATCTCTTGGAGGTTGTCATTATTTTGTCACTTTTATTGATGACTATAGCAGAAAAGTTTGGGTGTATTTTATGAAAAAGAAAAGTGAAGTTTTTGGGCATTTCAAAACCCTTAAAGCTATGGTTGAAAAAGAAACAGGTCTGCAAATAAAATGCCTAAGGTCAGATGGAGGGGGAGAGTACCTCTCAAATGAGTTTGCAAAGTTCTTGCAGGAGCATGGCATAAAGCAGCAATATTCATGCAGTTATACCCCACAACAAAATGGAATTGCAGAAAGGAAAAACAGGCATATTGGAGAGGTATCTCGTGCCATGCTCAATGAAAAAGACTTGCCAGATTTTTATTGGGCTGAAGCAGTTGCTACAGCAGTCTACATAATGAACAGGACTCCCACTGCAGCAATACATGGAATGACTCCAGAGGAGAGGTATACTGGTAGGAAACCAGATATTTCTCATTTGAAAATTTTTGGTTGCATTGCCTATGTACATGTGCTAGATGAGTTGAGATCCAAGTTGGATCCAAAAGCTGAGAAGTGCATCTTTATTGGTTACTCTCTGCAGCAAAAAGGGTATAGATGCTATAACCCTTCTACTCGTAAGTTTACAGTGAGCAGAGATGTTGTTTTTGATGAGATGAGTAGCTGGTATAAACCAGTAAATGTGATTGATGATGTAGATGCACAAAATGGTAATGCTGCACAAAATTCACAGCAGCAGTCACAAAATATTAGTGGACCTGGAGCATCCTCTAGTAGTGGTTCACATTCTTCACCATGGACAGGAAGATTGAGATCAGGAGAATCTTCTCAAAGTAATGCAGATAGTGGTATGCAGGTATCACGAAAAGGAAAAGAGAAGGTTGATCAGTCCATGTTTGATGTGAATGCAGGTCACTCTTATGTGGATGGTGAATCCAGTGGCTCAGAACAGAGCATTGATGATGAGTTGGGTATTCCTTCTATTGTTACACCTGGAGTAAGGAAGACCAGGGATGTTTTGAGAGCACCTGGGAGTGAACCTACTTTGTGCAGGTCTACGAGAGCTAGGTATCCTGTGGATAGGCTGAAATATGATGGATTTACAGCCATTCACTATGCATATATGGTCAAAGTGATACAGGAACCAGAACCCACATCTTTTGAGCAAGCCATGGGAAAAGAAAAATGGGAGAAAGCCATGGATGAAGAAATGGATGCCTTGGAAGCAAATGCTACATGGGAGTTAGTACCTTTGCCTAAAGGTAAGAATGCAATTGGTTGTAAGTGGGTTTATAAGGTGAAGCACAATGCAGATGGTTCTGTGAACAGATACAAGGCAAGATTAGTAGTCAAGGGGTATGCACAAATATATGGCATTGACTATGAAGAAACATTCAGTCTAGTTGCAAGGATGGCAACCGTAAGAGCAGTCATTGCTATGGCTGCATCAAAGGGATGGTCTTTACATCAGATGGATGTAAAGAATGCCTTCTTGCATGGTGATTTGCAAGAAGAGGTCTATATGGAGCAGCCACCAGGTTATGTGCATGTTGTTCATCCTGAGTTTGTTTGCAGGTTGAAGAAAGCCTTGTATGGCTTGAAGCAAGCACCTAGAGCATGGTCTGACAAGATAGGACAGTATCTTGTCACTATTGGCTTTCAGATTTCCAAGGCAGATTTCTCACTTTATGTGAGAAAAACAGAGAAAGGTATTATGCTACTTGTCATTTATGTTGATGATTTGATTATGACAGGTGACAGTGATGAAGATATCCTTCATGTGAAAATGCTATTGAAGCAGAAGTTTGAGATGAAGGATTTGGGAGAGCTGCGTTATTTCTTGGGCATTGAGGTGATTAGATCACCAAGTGGGATACAGCTCTTGCAGAGGCAGTATGGATTGGACATGCTGTCCAAATATGGGATGACAGGCTGTAAGCCTATTTCAGTTCCTTTGGAGCAAAATGTGAAGCTGAGCACAGATGCAGGTGAGCTTCTAGAAGACCCTACTATGTATAGACGCATAGTAGGAAGTTTGATTTATATGACTATTACCAGGCCAGATTTGAGCTATGCTGTTGGATTGGTAAGTCAGTTTATGCAGGCTCCAAGGAAACCACATTTGGATGCGGCTAGACGCATACTCAGGTATGTGAAGTCCACATTGCAGTATGGACTATTTTAAGAGACTAGGGTTTAGATCCAGTTGCATGGATACACTGATGCTGATTGGGCTGGTAGTATTTCTGATAGACGATCTACCAGTGGATATGTGTTCTCTTTTGGGAGTGCTGCAGTCACTTGGAGCAGCAAGAAACAGCCTACAGTTGCCTTGTCGAGCACTGAGGCTGAGTACAGGGGTGTAGCAATGGCTGCATGTGAGGTAGCTTGGTTGCATAAGCCACTTTATGATATGCATCAGTCTACAGATGGACCAGTTGTCATTTATTGTGACAACATGAGTAGTATACACTTGGCAAATAACCCAGTCTATCATGCTAGAACAAAGCACATTGAGGTGCATTATCACTATGTGCGAGAGAGGGTTTTACTAGGTCTTATTGATCTAGTTTATGTCAGCACAGAGGATCAGGTAGCTGACATATTCACGAAGGCATTGGGCGCAGAGAAGCTGCGCAAGTTCAGAGACCTGCTTGGTGTGCAGGAATTGGGATTGATCTCGAGGGGGAGTGTTGAGATATCGAGCTCCACTCGTGATACGCCAGGGTGACCGTTGTGTATTTATGTCACCGACTTGTCAGTTGCAGACGCGGTTGGTACACCGGCCATGAATAATAGCTACATGATAGTTATCCTTATCTACTCTAGTTCGTGGCTCAGTTAGTATGCCACCTTAGTTAGTTGAGTTTGGTTTGAGACCCATATATAGGGTTCTTCTATTTCTTTGTACTAGAGTTCTTTTGGCTTACACAACTAAGAAGAGGAAAACTGTTTTCAGCCTCCACCCTTGTGTATCTTCCCCCATTGTGCAAGCAAGAAAGCTTCAAGCGAGACTCCTTCCTTCTCTCCCACAATCTTGACAAGCTATGCATATGATATGCCATTGATTTGGTGCTGATTTTGGCCCTGTTTATGCTCAGTTTGACAGTGAATTTACTGCTGCAATAGAGCAAGGCTGAAGCTATTTAAGTCGGATTATGTCATGCCTATTGGTCTTAGGTCCTTCCCAGATGCTTGTTATGACTATTTGGATGCAAATGGAGGTTGGCAAATGTCTTGGATGATTCCATAATATATTTTGAGCCTCGTTTGGGCTCCATATTGGTTGGAACTTACTTGACATTGGTCTACACTGGCATGCTTTGTGACAGAGGTTATACCTATCGTCTATGCATGACCCGTTGGTACATGCTTTGAAGCATATGTCAGTGATGCATGCTACCTACATTGTTTGAGCTTCTTTGCCACTTGAAGCTTCAGTTGGGCTTGTACTTGGATACTTTGGAACCTCTTTTGGATGTTTCTTGGTTTGTTAGAGATTGACTTGGGTTCGTACATGATGTACTTGGATGCTATCAAATGCTTGACTGCTTACATGCTCTTATTGCTCTCATGATGTACGGTCTTAGCTATGAGATGTCTTATGCATTTACATGCTATCTCTGAGCTTGGTTGCTCATTTTCCATCAAGTTTTGTGTCAGTGGGAGCTTTATGCTTATGGTCTTGGATTTACCCAGAGCTTGTGGGCTATGCATTTGAGCTATTACTTGAGATTTGAGACTGGGATCTCTTGCACATCCTTGACTATGATATTTGTTTGGTAGATGCTTCCATGTTTGCTTTTGGTTGCTTATGAGTTGATTTGATGCATCTTCTTGAGCATACACTGACCTTTGTTAGGTCTTGCCAAGGGTATGTACATCTTGCTTATTACTTAGGGGATGTATCGGTTGTACTAACGGACTCTCTTGACACATTTGGGTGTTTGGCTCATGTTCAATGGTTGTCATAGTGCCTCTCTTATGCCCACTTGATGCAGGATTGGACTTGGCAGTCACTATTGTTATTCGATCTCTATTAGCTCATTGTTTGCTCTCATTTATTCACTACTATCATTTATTATAGTAGCAAGCTGTTTTATGTAGACTATGATGTATTTACTAAGCTTAATCATGTCCTTTTGATGTACTTTTGGTACTATTTGGTAGAAAGCTGGTCATTCTAGCAGTTTCTCTTTTTTTGAGTGGTTTTGGCTTGTTTACAGCTAATTACAACGGGTTGTTTTCTTTATAGTCTACCTTTGTTTGACTCATTATGGTTGGTCATCTCAAAGATATAGCTTTGTTTAACATTGTCAAGTTGGATGGCACCAACTATGGCCATTGGAAATCTAAAATATGGTAGGTTTTGGTACAAAAATTGCAGATTAAGCCACTAAGAAACAAATGTATTAAACCCAAGAATATAGATGATGATGGTTGGGCTGATTTAGATGCACTATGCAAGTCCACTATCATTTTATCACTCTCTGAAGAGGTCCATAATAATGCTGTTGAAGATGAAGATCATAGTGCATGGAATCTATGGGAAAAGATTTAGGAACTTTATGCAAAGCAGAGCCCTGCTTCATAGATGTATTGGCTTAAACAATTGATGGATCTCTGCATGAAGGAGGAGACCCCATTATCTGCTCACTTTAGCCAATTTCATTCTATCATGAAGAATTTGCTTAAATAGGGTATTGAGTTTCAGGATAATCTGCATCCTTTGTTTCTGCTTGGCACTTTACACGAGTCTTAGGATGTATTTCGCATTGCAATCTGTACCAACAAACTTGATGGGCTGAAATTGCAAGATGTAGAGAGTGCTCTTTTGACTGAAGAAATTAACATGAAAAACAATGATGCTTCTTGCAGTTCACATGCTTTATCCATTCGAGGGGGCAGAAGTGGCAAGAAAGATAACGATCATCATGGGAAGGACTCTTAGAAGTCCCGATCTAAGTCACGTGGACATAGCAAGTCCCGTGGACATAAGTCTAATCTTACATGCCATTATTGTGGGAAAGCAAGACACATACGGCCACAATGCTATACGATGGGCGATTGACAAGAGCAAAGAAAAGGGGAAAGAAAAAGTGTAGGAGAAATCCAATGATTGCAGCATTATACTTGCAAAGTCCAGTGTAAAGATTGAGGAGATAAATGTCATGCAGCTTAAGGAGTCCAATGGTGACTACATCTTAGCAACCTCTTCATGTGCTGCCTCTTAGTTGACCGAGGCTCTCTGACCGAGGAGGCTTAGTCTATTTATGCACATTGTTGGCTTCTAGATTCAGGTGCATCTTTTCATGTGACCCCCTACCGTGAGTGGTTTCATACCTATCGCAATGTATCTGGTATTGTGCGCTTAGGTGGTGATCAATCTCTTGTGTAGTGGCAAGCTCACACTCAACTGCCAAGACCCACGCACTGCTTATTGTTCAAGCATTTTAAGCGAACACCTATGGCTATCTCTCATCGAGCCAATGCACCTTCAATCCTATTGGGGTGTAGTGAGCTTACCTTGATGCCCAAACGAGTAGCCTCCTCCCTCAAGCACATTGGTAGCTCCATGATTTGTGATGTGAGCTCAAGTAACCTCAAGCCTCCACCTTCAAACTCCATCCTCCATAGCAACACATGAGACAAGAGAAGAGAAGAGAAGAGAAGAAGAGAGGAGATGATGGAGAGCTTCTTCTCCTTGATCCCTCACCCTCACACACTCACTCCCTCACACTTTCACACTCCCTCTCTCAAGCACACAGAAGCAAGCAAGAAGGAGAGAAGAAGATGAGTCCACTTTGCCACATACTAAAGAATGAGCTCCTCATTCACTTTTCAACTTTATATACAAAACCCTAAATCCTTTTTGGGTGGTCATCCCCTTATCCCCTTTTTTATATGGCCGGCCATAGCCTCTAGGCCCTTTTTCCCATTGTCCTCCTATCTTCCTAGCTTCCTTTCTACTGCCCATCTACCTTTACAATTTGCACAGGAGGGAGCCTGGCATTCTTTTACAAAAATTTTTAGGGGTGCCTTACATTTAAAAGTGTGCTTTTGCCTTTACCTTAGCTTTGAGATTGCCCTTGCACTTTCGACCGTTTCCCTTCTCGCTTTTACATTGTGTTTGATTTCCTTCTGGGCCACCTCTTTTAGGTTGTTCCGACTTGTGCTTTTTTACTTTTTCCACTTTTTCTTGTGCTGTGGTTAACATTACCCCCATCCTAGCCTAGTGCCAGTCCCATGGCACTGATGGGAAGTAATCGGAAGGTGGGATGGGTGTAGCTAGATGGCTTTTTTGAGTTTGTATACAAGCCCTTGTGGGGGTGGTGTTGGGTGGATCGGCCCTTAAAATTGAAGAATGTGTTGGGCCCGAGCCCTCCCTGACGTTGACCTTGAGTGGATATGTCCCTTGAAATCGAAGATTGTGTTGGACGAATCCTTCTTAGGGAATAGCGGGTGGCGGATCCGTTTTGAAATTGACAATGGTGGTGGATGGATGTCTCCCCATGCCCTCCAAGGTTGTGATGACGTGAGTTGAACATGGCTATTCCTTATTCCCTTCAAGTTGCCTTATACCTTCACCCATGTTCATGTAGGCTTTACCACTTGCACATAAGAAAATTTAGCACTTTTTATAAAATGAATTACATTGCGCCTCGCACTTTCTTTACGAGAGCCTTTGGAGACTCTCTCTCATCCTTGAGAGAGCGTTGCTAGAATATTCGGTACTTTCTTCCTTTGTTGAGAGAGCATCCTTCATCCTTGATAGGACTTCCCTCATCCTTGAGGGAGCATCCTTCATCCTTGATAGGACCTCCCTCATCCTAGAGAGGACCTTGCCAAAGTACTCGAAGCTTCCCCACATTCTTTTTGAGGTTGCCATCTCTTGCATTGTTCCTAATGAGCTTCTTCATTCACTTTTTGGACTAGGGCTTCATTGGTCTTCCTCTACTTCGTTTTGGTTGCATGGTGACATGTGCAACATCGATACTGTAAGTTGAGATGACAATGTGGTTGCGGTGGGATTGGTCTTTGGAAGAAATTGATCAATCGGTTGAAGTGGTAGGGGTTGAGAGTGTATTGCATGGGTGATGGCGCCTCCAAAGTTGGTGGGTTGCAGCATTGGTTTTTATTTGAAAAGAAAAGAAGGTGCACTACATGGGGGTGTGTTTGCCTAGCTGCGTGGTGCATAGTGCTCGTGCGAGTGTAACTGGGAGTTGGATCAAAGCTTGGGTGTTGTCCCACACTTGAGGACCCATTTCGTGCATCGTTGGAGGTGCGGTGCATGGCTTAGGGAGACAGGCCTGGAAGTCTTAACTTGAGAACCCCTAACTTTTTTTTTGTCACACATTGATCTAGTCATTACACAGATATCTTTGCCGGCGTTTGAGGTTAAAAAGAGGGGTGGGAGGTGACATCCTGGTTGTAAAAACTCCCACTAAGGAGCCATGGCTTGTTGCCCCCTTTCAAAACTTGGCCCTGTGTCTTCAGTTGGCCTTCGCCTCTCTTCTCTCTTGTGCTTTGGTGGCTCTGCTTCTGTGGGCTCGGCAAATTGCATTTGGACGTGTAGCCCATGCCGTAGGACCATGCAAGTGATCACAAGCTTTTTCCTTAAGGACTCAATGGCCTCCTCTTTCTCAGATTGCGTGGTGTCCAAGAGAGTGCAGAGAAAGGCGTGTTGTTGGGCTGCCAAGGTCACCTGTGTGGCCTCTGCCTTGCTCTCTGCTAGCACCTTGTCGCCTTCTGTAAGTACTAGTCGGCATGCTAAGGTGCTCACTTTTTCTTCGCTCTTTCACCTAGTCATATGCTTTTTCCTTCATTTCTTCAAGGCTTTCATTGTGCCTATAGGCTAATGCCCTTAGCCTCTTCTCTTGTTCTTCGATTTCTCTTTCCAAGCGTTGTTGTTCTTCAAGCTCCAAGGCTAGCCTTTGTTCTAGATTTGCTATATGCTTTTGGTGCCATTGGCTTCTCCCTTCTTCTAGTATTGCTAGCAACTCTGTGGCATCTTAGATTTTTTCATTTTCTTTTTGTAGTTCCTTGAACAATGCCATTAGCTCATCAAAATTGCATTGTAGACTCATGAGACTATGTGTTCCTGCCACGAGTTTTGCTTGCCATCTCTCCTCTTCTTCTCCTTTGGCCTCAAGCTTCACTTTTAGCTCCTTGATCTCTCTTTGATAAATGGCCACTCGATGGGTTCTCTCTAACTGAGAGGTTGCCATTGTCTCTCTTTCGATCTCGAGCTTAGCTACGACTATCTTATTATCTTCCTTTGCCGTTCTAGTTGTGACAGGAGTTCCTGCACATAAGCATCATAGGTTGTGGACAATGGCAGTGTTGAGGGACTAGTGGTTGTAGATGCCCCTATCTTCGGCCGTTTGAGGTCTCGTTTGGATTCTGAGTCTTAGCTACATGTCTTCTTGTGCCCGTCACAAGGGTTCTTGCACTCGTGCCTTGAGTTGCCTCTTTGTTGACTAGGAACTGCACCCATGCTACAATATTGGTAGCATCTATTGTGGTAGAGGAGTCTTGGGTGGGTGCAGTGATTAGGTGGCAGGTAGTAGGACGGGTGGGATAGTGTGGATCAAACCCTTGCCCTTTCCCTCAGTCACTAGGGGTGGCAAGCTTTTGGGTGTCTTGGAGCTGGTGCTTAGACCTTCGTATCGGGGTGGGCTCATGGCTGCCAACTCTTCTTTTCTTGAAGGTTGCTCCATTGAGAGATGGATAGTGAGAGCTATGTCATCTTCCTCCTTCTTCTTGAGCTCTACCTCTTCCTCCTCAACTCTTCTGTTTCTCTCTTCCTTAGCTCTTCTAGATTCCTCCTTTATTCTCTTTGCCTCATCCCTTTCTTCTTTCCTTCTCGTCGTTGTATTGTGCTTTTGGACTCACTTTGTGCTCCTTGTAGGTCTGTCTTCTCCTTCTTCCCCCTCTCTCCTTGGGCCTTCTTCTGCGAAGTCTCTTTCTTTGACTTCTTAGCCCTTCCTACTGTGCTTCTTGCTCTCCTTTGTCCTCACTCACAGTCCTTTCATTGGACTGCTCCTGTCCTGGTGCAGAGCGGACCTGTTTGACATCCCACCGACTGCCTCGCTATCTTATGCTTTCCCTAGTGCCTCTCTTATGATGGTTGTCAAGATTATCCAAAGCAAATGGTGGAGGCCTTTGAGGATGACGATTTCTTGGCTTTGGAGGTTGAGGAATCTCTCCCCATAGGTCTTTCGCTGGTGGCTAATGCTTTTGCCGATGTCTCTATTGTCTTTCTCACGAAGCCATTGAGGTTTACCTTGTCGAAGGACTGGGCAACAATGATCTCCAGCATTGGTACATTGATTCCGTTCATCAAAGCATTATATCTTTGACTGGAGAACAGAGCATGCACCATTTGGGCCCGGATTTGAACCTCGGGGTCGGGGATGTCAGCTAAGTTGATACTGTCATTGTTTGGTGTGGACTATCACTTTGTCCATCCCTAGCATGTCGTACACATCTCGTTTTGGTTGTTTTTCCACTTTGTTTGCACCTAGTTTCTGTACCAGCTTAGGGCTAAGCTCAATTTCTACTTGGCAGGCTTCCTTTTCTAGATGTACCATGGCAGTGCCTCGGTTTCTATTGAAGGTCCAAAGGAAATCGATGCACTTTTCATAGTCGATGGCTTGGCCCACCTTCTCCACGTACTTTTGCAGCTTTCACTGCTTTACCAATTTCACGATGGCGGGCTCCTCCATGACTAGGTCTTTTAAATTTAGGATATGCCAGAATCTGAATTGATTGTAAGCCCTTGTTTCCAACAAGAGGTCTTACTTTGCCTATGCTCGTCCTTTGAGAATGGAAGTTTGCTGCTTTTCTCTTGACTTGCCATTGTGGGTTCCTGTTATGATGCCATACTTCACCATTAGTGTCCTTAAGGTAACTTCTTACTAGAAAGTAAGTGGGAATTGATTATGCTTTCTTAGGAAGAATAACATGTTAAAATACAAAAAGAGCATTTTTTCCTTCAAGCAATCCATTCATTACAAAACTTTACAACTTTTTCCTCAGTCACAAGTTGATTTTTATTTGCTCTCTTCCGTCCTAGACATTGATGGATGGTTTATTCGTGCGTTTCATTCACCTTACCTATTTACATGTTTGATTTCACCTTGCCCCAGAATCCTTTCTTGCATTAAGGGTTGAGAGGTTAAAGGCATTTAGCACTACCTTGTGGCGTTTTACTTCTGCATGAGCCAATCATAGAAGTTTGGACTATATTCTAGATTGGTATATCGATCCATATCTCGAAAGGATGGATGCCTACTTGAGTGATGTAGGTGAGAACATATGTGAGGAAGTCACCGGAGTTGATCTTGCTAGCAAGTGTAACTCTTCCTCAATCAGAATTTGATCTAAGTACAGGTGGGTCACAATGTGCTCTTCCAAGGGTTGGTTACGAATGGTGGTCAACACCCTATAAGAAGTTGGAGCTACATAAGTGGGATCATACTTGGAGGTCTTAATGGCACATCGTTGCTCAGCATTGGTCATGATTTGGTAGCCTTCTTGTTCCAACTAAAGTCTGAGAGCATACCACTTGCATAAGAATGATGAGTCATTATTAGCTAGCTTACGAAGTTTTTGGCTCATGGTAGTAACTTTGCTCTTGCTATAGGGGGTGATCACCATTGTTTGAAGGCTTGGTCTCGAGATATATCGGCATTGGCGATCAATTCTTCCACGAATGTGGGGGTTTTCATCGTCATGAATTTGTATTCCTTCCAAGTGTATATCATGGAGCAAACCTCCGACACTAAGGATGGATCAAGCATACCTAGGTCCAAGCGTTCATAGCTTTTAGTGAGTAGGGTGAACGTGGCATCCAAGTGCTTGATGCAAGTAATCAAGGTTGTCTCCTGTGTTTTCAGCTAGGTCTTTAGCTAGCATGAGGATCGATCATCATTTGTAGGATGGTTTAAGACCTGTTGGCCGGTAGGGTTTGACTGAACTAGATAATTTCGCAGCTAATGATTGCGTCTTTAGTTGCTCCTAAGAGTGTGGTTGGGCTTTTTGTAATATACTAGTTTTCATAGCAAGCCAAATAACTGGAAATTTATGAATTACACCATACTTGCAAAGAAATACACCATGTTTGCAAGGAAGCCATAGCCAAGGTAGCTAAGCATGAAAGAGTATTGCATGGAAGGCTAAGAATCATAGATGTAAGTTACAACATGAATACTCACCTCATATCAAGGTGGGACATGGTATGCACCCTATATTTTGGTGGCTAAGAGCATGCACCCTCTTAGATGGTGGGAGGAAGGAACCTCAAAGCATGTGTTGCTTAAAATGGCAAAAAGATCCCTCACATGTTACATCTCCGTCTTTTATACTTAACCCTAGCCTAGTCTAGACTAAGGTAATTTATGCTATGTAATATACTAGTTCTCACAACAAGTCAAATAACTAGAAATTTATGAATTACACAATACTTGCAAAGAAATACAAAAAATACACCATGTTTGCAAGGAAGCCATAGCCAAGGTAGCTAAGCATGAAATAGTATTGCCATATAAGGTTGAGAATCATAGATGTAAGCTGCAACATGAATACTCACCTCATGTCAAGGTGGGATATGGTATGCACCCCATATCTTGGTGGCTAAGAGCATGCACCCTCTTAGATGGTGGGAGGAAGGAACCTCAAAGCATGTATTGCTTAAAATGGCAAAAAGATCTCTTGCATGTTACATCCCCACCTTTTATACTTAACCCTAGCCTAGTCTAGACTAAGGTGATTTATGCTTTATTACAAGCCATCTCAGACTAAAAGAGCTTTGTCCTCAAAGCTAAATTGGAAACAAATTATAAAGATGATTACAAAGATGGCTTGAATAATTTGGAATCATGTTATAATGAAGCTCCATGTTGATGAAGATCAAAGAAGTTGACGAAGAAGGATCATATAAATGGAATAGACTACTGTAAACTGTCCAAAATAGATTGTAGTACAAAATTGGCCATATCTTGAGCTAGAAGTGACCGATTTTCACACATGAGATATAGAAATGTAGAGGACAACATGTAGTATCCAGTCATGCCCTCAAAATCAAATTTTGATGCTGATGAAACAATTTACTTTCACATAGAAATTTAATACAACAAGTTGTTTACTGCCTTGTTTATAAACTGTCCTCTTGCTTAAGCCATGGAAATTGTTCCAATTATGATTCTTGTTGCCATGAAGACTCTCCAATAGGCAAACCCTCCCATTTGACTAGGTATTCCACAAGAATACAATTCCTTAGAACCTTCTCCCGCTTGCCAATAATCTTCTCGGGTTCATATATGATCAAACCATCATCATCCAAGGGAAGTAGTTCTTTAGGAACTTGAATTTAAGGACCCACATACTTTTTAAGCTAAGACACATGAAAGACATTATGGAATTTTGTGTTAGAAGGTAAATCTAGTTGATAAACAAGATCCTGAACTCACTTGACAATAGGATAATGACCATAAAACCTATGAGCAAGTTTGTTGTGTCCTCCTTTAAGAGAAGAATGCTTGGTAACCTTAAAAAATACCCATTCATCTTCGTCAAACTCCACATGTCGTATTTTCTCATCTGCATAGACCTTCATTGTCTCTTGAGCTTTGAAAATGTTATCCTTGCATTGCTTCATAAGGGCCTCCATATTTTCCACGGGCTTATGGATTTACATCTTCATGAAACAATGTGGAGGGTACTTGTACTTTGTAGCCATGTAAAGCTTCAAAAGGAGACATTCCAATGCTCATATGGTAAGTATTGTTGTAACAAAGCTCTGCAAGATGGAGTCATTGGTCCCATGCATTTTTTGTCTCATGGTAAAAGTGCCTCAAATAAACTTCTAGCCATTTGTTAACTTGTTCGGTTTGCCCATTCGTTTGTGAGTGATATGCGGTACTAGGAGTCAAAAGAGTCCCCATTGAAGAGAACAAAATCCTCCAAAAGCTACCCATAAGCTTAGTGTCGTGATCGGACACAATATTTATTGGCAAACCATGAAGCCTTAGTAGGGATGAAATGGGATGATTTAGTCAATCGATCAACTACCATATAAATGCTATTCCACCCATGCTTAATTGTAGGAAATTCCATGATAAAATCCATGAAGATATTAGTCCACTTGCCTTGCCATCTCCACCATGCTGAAAGCTGATGCACAGATTAGGAAATCTTATAAGCCATTGACCAAATATATCCTCTGTCCCAAGGATGAGCGAGATTGGATGCACATGCTCGCCACGATAAATCTATGGTTCTCAGATAGTGAGGAGTACGAGCAAGCTGCTAAGACAATTAATAAGCCTAGAGATGCACCCTCGGTGTCAGGGGGTGTGCCATGTCGTGGGGGGGTTGGGTGGAGTAGGGTTTTTTTAGGAGGGAGGATATACCATGTCATCGGGGGGATTGGGTGGTGCCATGTCATGGGAAGGGGTTTAGGTAGTGCTAGGTTAGGTGGAGCGGGGGGAGTGCCATGTCGTGGAGGGGTTTGGGTGGAGTGGGGTTTTTTGAAGAGGGAGGGTGTGCCATGTCATGGAGAGGGTGGGGATGTAGCTGCATGATGGCCAAAAGCTCACATAGACAACCCAACCCTGTCAAGGTATGAGTGGCCACCGTCATAAAAATTGAAGATGAAGATGAGGAAGTGGTGGCACCCGCCTACCTACGCTTATCAGTGACTGACCAAAAGATGCATATCTTTGATGTGCTCATTGATGAGGGAGTTGTGACTGTAACATCCTTACACATGATCATTGGATGCTCATTGGCCAACCCCAACTACAGCCTATTGACACTAAGTGCAATCCATTTGGAGGTCAGTCCTACTCACTGCTAGGAAAATGCAAAATAACAGTCTCTATTGAGATTGAAAGCCTACCTGCCTTGGCAAATAGTTTGTGCTTCCTCAATATATCAAAGACTTATTTTACATGCTGTAAATGGTCCTCTTTGTTCTTGCTATAGATCAAAATGTAATCAAAGAACACCAAAACTGTACAAAATAGCAAGGGCTGAAGTATCTTATTCATAAGAGATTGGAATGTGGCTGGAGCATTGGATAAACCAAAAGGCATAACCATGAATTGATAGAGGCCTCTTTTCGTCCTGAAGGCTATTTTTAACTCATCCCCTTCCTTCATGCATATTTGATGATACCTCAATCTCAAGTTAACCTTGGAGAACACCTTAGCATCTTTCAATTCATCTAGGAGGTCATCTATTCTAGGTATTGGATACCTATTCTTGATAGTGACCTTGTTAAGATCGTAGTAGTCGATACACATGTGAAAAGAGCCATCTTTCTTCTTTACAAGAAGGACCGGGGAGGCAAAAGGCGATTGGCTTGCCTTGATCAGACCCATTTCTAATAACTCTTTCACTTGGCACTCTACCTCTTCCCTTTCCACTTTGGAGAGGCGATATGGTGGTTTGTTAATAGGCTTGGTGTTGGACAGCAAGTCTATTGGATGATCCACTTCTCTTTTGGGAGGAAGAGAAGTAGGTGGCTGAAAAATATAATCATAATCCTTCAGCAACTTGCAAAGACATGGGTCTATGTCATTGGTAGGAGGAGAGGGCTAATCCTCATCAATCTTTGAAAGAAGAATAGTGAACATGCATGCCTTTGCATTTATCTCATTTTTTATCTTCTTGGGGGGCTGATCACCTCCATTTTCTTCTTCTCAACACCATGTAGAATTACTTGCTGTACACACCATTGAAATTCCATTTCCAGCTTGTTAAGATCCATAGTAAATCTACCCAAAGATTTCACCCAATTGCAGCCAAGTACAATGTCAATGGGACCCATTTCTAATGCAACCAAACTCACTGATGTGTAGTGCACAATGGAGATAAAGTAATAAGAACATTTGGACAGCATTGATTACTATTTTCAAAGTCTCCATTTGCCACTTGGATTTTTAGGGAAGAAGGCATATCATATGTACTCAATTTCAGCCCATTGAGTGATTTGGAATTGATGAAGCTATGTGTGCTGCCCCTATCAATGAGTATGTGAGCAGTCCTTCCCTTGATTTGGCCTTTGAGGCATAGGGTATTGTCCCCTCTTGAAACACTCCATGCATCATTTGATATGGAACATAGCGAAGGATGTAAATTAGACCAAGAATCATCCATGTAATGACCACCCGGATCAAAAGGAAAGCCATCCATTGGGTCATAAAACTCGTCATGGATACTCTTCATTTTCATGCATCTCTTCTTGAGTAGTAGAGCCTTCAAGCTGTGCTAGACTTCCTTCAATAGGTCCATCATCAGAATCATTTTCAAAAATCATACTAACCTTCAAATTCTTAGCCTTACACTTGGACTTATGGTCGGGTGACCATTTCTCCCTGCACTTGAAGCATAGTCCTTTGGCATACATTTCTTTGAGCTTGTCATTAGACACATGCTTGCCTTGGATAGGGGCTAAAGTTTTGGCACTAATATCAGTCCTTTTTCCATCAAACTTATTTTCAGCATTAGATCCAAAATTGTTGCCCTACTTAGGTCCATAAACAGTGGGGAAAGTTGGTATCTTGCTGTAGGTATTGCTATAAACATTTATTGGCTTCCCACCATGCTGAAAATCAGTCCTTACATGCCCATAATGGCCCGATGTCTTTGGGAACTGTGTAGGCTGAAATAAATGCCCTAATTTTGGCTAGAAACTCTTGTATTTCTACCCATAACACTCAACCAATTGAATGGCAGCTTGCAAAGATGTAGGCTTCATGGCTCCAACTTCGAATGATAAGGTAGACTCCAAACCAAATATATACTTGTTCAATTTGGCACTATTGGAGACTCCATGAACATACATTGAGAGGTTTAAAAGATGATTTGAATACTCTCTAATTGAGAGACCACGTTGCTCAAGGGCATACCATTTCTTTTCCAAGCGCTCTTTTTCAATGGGAGAGATGAAGACTTCAATCATAGCATTCTTTAGTGCTTCCCAAGATAAGAAGTCATGCCCAATTCTTGTCATATATCTCCACCAAGTATGTGCATAGCCTTCTAAATGAAGGGCTGCAAACTTCACTTTGGCATTTTTGGGCCTTGGATAAATGAAAAATTACATCTCCAATTTGTCAAACCACTCCTCCAATTCCGTGGGTGAAGGATTCTCTCCTTTGAAATTTGAAATGACAATTTTCTCTTTATATTCTCTCTCATATTGAGGTGGCTACCCATTGTAGTGTTGCTGTCCAAAAGATTTACCAAATGAGCCTTGCCTAGGGAATTCATTATTCCAAGTTCCTTATGCATATGGGGTTTCCTGTCTATACTGCATACCATAACCTTGTGGCTGGAAATAATGTCCTTGAGGCTGAAAATGAGTGTTGCCCATATTGGAAGGTTGTCCATGGTACCCTTGATGTTGTCCATGCATAGGAGTATTAAATGGTGGTTGATGCCCACTGTTTTGTTGAGGCCAACCATGGATAAAGGGCTTGGCCTATTAGGTTGAGTATGAGGATTGTGTTGTTGCTGTCCATAGGAGTTTGGGGCTGAATTCACATGCCATTGTTCATGCCCACCAATAATTAGTTGAGGATAGAATTGTTTATAAAATGGATGGCAACCGTGGATGTCCTCTTCATGCCTAGAGCTTGCTTGAGCCCTACCATGTGGATCTTGCCCATGTGGCTGAGAATAGGCCTTTGATTGATGGGGTTGAGGCTAAAATCAAGTGGGCTGAATAAAATCTTTAGCCTTAGACGATTCCCCAATCTCAAATTGTCCTACCACCTTTGGAGTAGAGGGTTTGGGTTGCTCTTCAGTCAAAGGAGGGTTTGGAACATTGGGACCAACTGAAGGCAACATTTTTTCACTAAAGATAGCCACTAACTTGTCAATACCCATCCTCATACCATCAAAGTTTGATTTCATCTCTTTAATATCATTTGAGAGTTGTTGTAGGCTATTAGAGTGCATGGAAGCATGGGACATCTCAACTCCATTCATTGGTTGATTGATAGGAGAATGAGTGGAGCTTACATTAACCTCTTCATTCTCATAATGCTTGTGGCATATAGCTTCTTGAGGGGTTTCATGTTCATGCTCATGTTGGTATTCCCTTAGCTCTTCGTTGATGGTCTCCAAAATAGGATCCTTTTTCTTATTCCTTGCCATGAGTAACTTCCTGTCATGTGTATATAGCAGAAGAAAAACTCAAATATATTGAGTTCTAGTGCTCAGAATAACAAACTCTTTGTCTCTACTTGAAGCTTGAGAAGTCTCCTTTCTAAGGAACTATCAAGTGTTGAAAGTAGTTGAGTACAAAAAATTCTATAAACAATTTACTATAGTTGTCTTGAAATTCTTGCAACCTATGAATGCTCTGTTTTGATAATTTAATAACTTGTACCTTCAATTTTCGTGCATGTACCAACCGTAAGGGAACTCCATACATCTGCCAAAGCTGAAAATACCCTTTGCAATAACTAAAATGGTTGAATAGTCCACTGTAGAATGCAAGATTAATGGGGCCCTGTTTGTATACCCTGTCCCAAAACCTCAATTGTGATCCAATGTCAAAAATACAATGCTGAAAAGTGAATTCTTGTTCCCTTGAGTGGTACCTGCACTTGAACTTTAAATGCATGGGATCCGAGACTTGAGGGGTGTGCAAATTTCCCTCTCAAGCCGGTTTGTGCTCTCCTTCAGGGTCCTTGTCAGTAGGGGAGGGTCACCTCTCTTTTATCCTACCAACTCGCCCGGCATCCACTTTTCCTCGTGGGTATATACATGGCAGTTCAATGCTAGGCTCTAAAAATCAACATGAAATACATGGAATGAAAAGAATTTGATTGCCCTTTTTATGATATGCAATAATTTGAATGGAATAGGTTGAAATTGAAATGGGAATAGGTAAGGGATAACCTCAGCAATGACTCACTGCTTAACAATTCTTATTCCACTTACCATTGGGTAAAATTTTACTCATGTCAATGAAACAAAAAAAGCAAACAATTCAATATCAGGGTTAGGTAAATGAAGTGATAATTTGAGGCACTTAGAAGTGATTATTTCAGTGAATGAGAGTGATTATGCAATGATCAGTCACTAAAATAGCTCTATGGATTTTCCCATGAAATGCATTTGATAGAATGGATGGGATTCTTTATCATTTTAATCCCTCTTTCATCAATTGGACTTAGCTCAGCAAGAGGATTTAAAAAGAGATTAAAAATTATTAGAGTACCTCTTAAGCTGGTAGAAGAAGAGTGTTGTTGTTGATGAAGGAATCTCCCACAAACTAAACTTGGCTTCAACAAATAGAGCTTGACTTCAGCTTCTATTAATCCAAGAAATCCCCATTTTAGCTTTCCAATGCTAATATCCAGCTTCTTGATCAAGAATCTTCATGAAGAGTACTCCCATGAACCATCGAACCCAAAATTTGATGAAGAAGGCTTCAATAGAGATGCCACTTGGGTTGAAGATGCTGATTACTCTTCATTGTATGAAGTAGGCTTCAAAGAAACTTCAAAATTTGAAAGAGAATCCTTCCATGAATCCTTCAAGAATCCACTCCATTCTTCCACAATGGTGGGAAATTGATGCAATGTTGGTACTATCCTTTGTGTAGAGGCTTCAGGAAGTGAAATTGACCAAAAGCCATGTGATCTTGATAAGAAATTTATGAAAATAAGCTTGCTGTCCAAAACTGTCAATAACAGGGTTCCATGGGAGAGAGAAGCGTCCACAATAGAGAGAAATATTGCCAAAGCTTGAAGGAGATCACTTGTCAAGTGCTACAGAGCATGAATCATAAGCAACTTGAGCTCCATAGCTCATCTTTAGCAAGAAATAGGCAAGAAGATGCAGCAGGCGTAATTCACATTACTGTCTACTGTTGTGTTCCTGGACAAAAATAAAGCATATGGTGCCATTCCACCATTCCATTGAAAGCTTGAGGGATGGAGGACAAGGCTATGAAGTCCTTTTGCATGATAGAAGTCACATGCAAGAGATCTTGCTCAGCCTTTGGCCATGGATTCTTGAGAGAAGCTTGAAGGAAAAAAGGAAGAAACTCGTGTTCTTCAAAAGTAACTCAAGTTTGAACCAAACTAAGTCTTGTAACCTTCGTTTTGTCCAACTTACCCCAATTTTTGGTCCAAAACTTGGTCACGAGTTATCAAATTGGCTGGAGCCCGCTTTTGTCCACTGGTTCATGCCGGGAACCTCCATCTTAGTCACGGTTTGTAAGAGTTCTCCATGTCAGGCCAAAGCTATGGAAGAACTAACTCTTGTGGCTGAATTTTAACTGTGGTTTTCACTCCCTAGTCACTGCAACAAAATCTATTGCATGAAAATGACTTCTGACAGGATCTAAAATAATGCTCTAATACCAATGTAATGAAGCATTAAACCAGGAAAAGAAATCTAACTAAAACTGAAATAGACATGAAATAACAAAAGATCTATTGCACCAAGACATCTTCCATGTATTAATGATGAGAGCTCCAAAAATACATGACAGCCATGGCTGATGCTTCATCTAGCAAGAAGGTAGCTAACATCAAGAAAGTAAACAACAAAACTTACTGAATAAGCCAAAAGATGTTTTCTCTTAGCCTCTTGCCTTTTTTATCCTAACTCCTCATCTCCAAAGTTAAGGGTACATTTACATAGGCAAGGGCTGAATTTACAAGGGCTAGAAATTACAAGGTATGGAATTAGCATGATTCCAAAGTAAAAAAAATATCAAGGTATTTTCTTTCATGACAAGTTGGTTATTGAACTTTCATTGCTCATTGATGCTTGGTTCTTTGCAGGTTACTCCTTGATCAATGGACTTCTTGGTAGTGCTTGGGTTTAGCAGTTATGGCTTTGTTGCTTCTGTGTTGCCTAGCTTCTATGCTAGTTGGATTGCTTTTGCCCATATAGGTCAGAGAGCAGTTGCTCTTGATGCTTACCTGGCTATGCACTTTGAATACTATCATGTACTTTATAGATCCACTTATTTGGATGTTGTTGTACAAATGCTTGGGCTTCTCCTGGAGCTTGACCATTGCAGGATCTTATGCCACTTACCGGTCTTGCATTAACTTGGATGCTACTATGTGGTTTGATGTAGTGCAGAGTCATGTTTGCCATTATAGTTATGGGCTGATTTCATGGCTGAATACCATATGCTATTTTGATAGATGTCTTGGCCTTTACACTATTGTGTTTGGTTATGTCATGCACTTAGCTATGAGTCTTTTTCATGTGGGAGCTTCTACATCCCTAGTTGATGCTTATGTGCTTCCCTCTCCAGTGAGGATGGAAGAGTACTTGCAGTAGCATGCTTCTACCACTTGTGCTTCTACTAACAGTTGCCTTGATGAGCAAGTTCCCTATGTTGGGACAGCCCTTGACTCCTTGAGCTTCGTGGATGCTATGGATAGCCCTATTCATGATGACTTGGATTCCTTGTCATCTTATATAGGTTCTTCAGTTACAGATGTTGTATGCTTCCATTGTGGAAAGCTTGGGCATGTTAAAAGAAATTGTTTTAGATGGATTAGAGAGCAGCAGAGACAGAGATGGACTTGATATGAGTAGAGAGTCAAAGATACAGGAGATGCAGCGGGGGTTACCACTTTTACTAGTGGTGAGGTACATGTTGTTACACATGAGGATGCAATTGAGCATGTACTCCTATCATCTAGTTTCCCTACAACTTCTTGCTCAGTGATATGGCTTATGCCTCCAATTGGCTATTGGATTCTATGGCATCTTGTCATGTTACTTCACATAGAGCACGGTTCTCGACTTACAGGGAGTTTGATGGATGCATTTCTTTGGGCCTTGAGCAGACTTATGCTATTCGTGGTATAGGGGACATACACCTAGCTTTGCCTAATGGGACTCCTCTTATGCTTAGGGATGTTTTACATGTTCCCATGCTCAGTAAGAGCTTGATTTCTATCAGTCAGTTGCATAATGTAGGTTACTCTGTTTCTCTTCAGGATAGGTCATGGAAGATCTGTCGTGGTTGCTCGGTTTTGGCCAGAGGTTATAGAGTTGGTTCTCATTACCCAGTGCATGTCTCTCATGTGGGAGATTTTATGGTTGCATTTATCCGAATACCACATGCATTGTTATGGCATTATCGCTTAGGCCATATGCACTATAGAGTGATGGAGATCTTGTCTCATTCAGACTCGTTGCTGCCTCCTATGTCACTTACAGATTTTAATGCTTTCCCGGATTGTACTCTTGGTCCTTGCAAAGCCCCCTTGGCTTATGGCAATCGTACAAGGCATGCTCCTCTAGATCTTGTCCATTATGCAGTATATGGACCTATGCCTTCCCAGTCACTTGTTGGTGGAGTGTCGTACTTTGTGACCTTTGTTGATCATGCTACCCACCGTGTTTGGGCCTTTCCCTTGGTGCAGATTGAGGATGCTGCAGTTATGCTTGACAGGTTTACAGATTCTATTGTTAGCAGGCCTAGGGGCTTGTAGATGGATTATGAGAGTTATGCTTTCTCTCCCAGCTTTTGGATCTCTTGTCAGCAGTATAGCATTGATTTCTTGTGCCCACTGTATTATGGGATTGCTCATGGCATGTGCTTGACCTTACAGGCAAAGGTTGCTTCTATGCTTACCACAGCTAGGTTATCTTATGGATTTTAAGCTGAGGCCCTTATGATGGCAGTCTATTTGGTTAATAGGACGCCGTGCTTGACCTTGGATTGTATTACACCCCATGAGGCATGGAGTGGCATGCATCCCTCCTATGATTACTTGAGGATGTTTGGGCCCAGGCATCTGTACATATGCCACATGAGCTTATGTCACATAGATGTATCCTCCTTGGTTATGGAGATGGTGACTTTAAGGCCTACAGATTATGGGATTTGGATGCCCAACAGGTCATACGCATCCGTCATGTTGTCTTCTATGAGATGCAGACACCTCTCAGTCCTCTTGAGCGTTCAATATGCTTTATGGTTGATTTTACATAAGCTACAATGTCATTACAGCAAGCAGTTTATGCTAAAAATGAGACACTGATTGGCCCAGATGACGTAGTTATGCATAACAGTCAGGGTCAGGATGTTGGTGGTCAAATGCTAGACCCCTTGCAGGCTCATGAGAGCCGTTTTCTTATAGATTTGCAAGCTGGACAGCCAGCCATATGTCAATCTTCTGCTTCGCTGAGGCCACATGTAGTCTTGAGACCCCATCCTGTTCCGGGATGTTGGATCTCTTTCAATTATTGACTTTGGAGAGTTTGACTGCTCTCCGTTGTCTCGTATGCGTCACGGTGATGCTATGTGTGACTCTGATGCTTTACAGCTGTGCACTGATGAGTTGTGCTTGCCTCATGAGAAGCATTCTTGGATTGCTCCATTGTATGGAGCTGCGGGATTGTTTATCTCCTGGATGTCATGTACTCGAGGATGCTTGACTTTTCTTCAGCAGGGGTTCTCGACACATTTCTTGCACAGTTCGCTTTCCGATTGGGCATTGGGTGAGATGTCATGATTCCTCACCTTTTCTTTTCTTTTCTTTTCTTTGTTTTCACTCCCTAGCCACATTGGCCTCTTACTGGGAGGTCTTATGGGCCTGCCTGTGTACGCTGTGACCACCCATTCTTTATTCATATATAATATGATAGTGCAATAAGGCTATCAGTTTAGTTGGACAACACCTACATTGTGTGTGCTCTTCTCTCCCGCATCTTCCTCTTCTCCTTCTCCACTACAATTGCATCCCTTTCAAAATCAACCAATGAGTATTGGATAGTAGTTCAGCCAGCAAAGAGAGGCTTATAGACATGAGAACATGCTTCAAATACTTTAAACAAGATTCCTACATACCCTACAATGTATACTTCTAAACAAGGGAACAACTTTAGGTATAATGGTGAACAAAAAGGGGATTTGAAAGTGGAACTAAATAGTCACCTAGTACCATCATTAATAAGCTTTTCTCTAATGACAAGCTAAAAATATTATATTTTAAATGTGAAAAAAAATGGTCACTTGATCATGAACAAAAGTGCAAAGCCAACTGTAAAAAGTTTAGCATAGTGATCATAGCAGATTCGGACGAGGATGAAGCATATAAGGAAGGCCTAATACAAGAAGAGGCAACTCCTACTTGTGATGAGGTGCATGACCATGATGATCAGTTTATATAAGAGGATCTAGAGCCAATCAATAGGTTTCCATTTGATCAAGGTAGTTTATTTGATCCAAGTGGATTGGAGATAGATGATTCATCAACTCTTGCATGCTCACCCATACTATGTTCTATATTCCAAGATGCTACGATGGGTTGTAATGGAGAGAGTAAACTTTGTTTCAAAGGCACTATCAATTCTAAGGATACTCATACTATTATAAATATAGGCAGCACACATAGCTTTGTTAATGGTAAATTATTATATGAGTTGAAGTTATTACCTCAAGAAATGGACACCCCACTAAAGGTTCAAGTTGCAAATGGAGCTTAAAAGTTGAGTAAGGAGATGTGTCTACAAATATCCATTGAGCTATCTCAGTCTTGCACCATTATGATGGACTTAATTGTCCTAGGTATGGGTCCTATAGATATCATTATTGGGTGCGATTGGCTTAAAAATATTGGTAAATTTTCTTTGGATCTCAGTCAGATATTTATGGAGTTTACTTGGAATGAGCAGTAAGTAATACTTAATGGTATATAGAGAAAACAAGTGGAAGTAATTAGCAAAAAGAATATAAAGAGAGAAATCAATGTAATCTTATATTTTCACACTAAAATCGATAATCTTTTGCATCTAAAGTACGTGATCCATGTTTATGTAAACTTTTGGAAGAGTTTAAAAACATATTTCAATCTCCTACGTCATTACCTCCTAAGAGAGAAGTGGAACCATCGTATTGAGGATGCACCTACTGACACTAAACCTATCAACAAAGCCCCTTATAGATTATCAAAGTATGAAAGAGAAGAAGTGGAGAAACAAGTTAAAGACTTTGGGGTTTATTCAACCTAATGAGTCACCTTTTTCTTCTCACGTACTACTTGTTAAAAAGAAAGATGGATCATATAGAATGTGCATTGATTCTAGGGACCTCAACAAGAGTACTATAAAGAATAGGTACCCAATCCCCTAGATTGATGATTTGTGAGATGAATTCAAGGATGCAAAGGTATTTACCAAGATTGACTTGAGGTCAAGTTACCACCAAATCAGGATGAAGGAAGGTGATGAGTACATGATGACTTTTAGGACACAATGGGGTCTCTATCACTTCCTAATGATGCGATTTGGGCTTTTTAATGCACCTATTACTTTCTAAGCTCTTATGAAAAACTTTTTATAACCATTCTTGTGTAGACTTGTCTTGGTATTCATTGATGATATTCTCATATATAGCAAGAATAGAGGGATTTATTTACAACATGTTTGTGAAGTTCTTCTCACATTGAGACAACATAAGCTTTTTGCAAAGGAAAGCAAGTATACATTTATGGCTAGTGAAGTAGAATATTTGGTTCATATTGTGGGTGAGAAAGGGATCATTGTGAATCCAAAGAAGGTACCATGCATCAAAGATTGGTCCAAACATTGAGAAGATTTCTAGGAATATCCTCTTTCAATGGGAGATTCATCAAGATTTGTGCCCATGTAGCAGCTCCTCTCACTTTGATAGATTGAAGAAATACGCTTTTTTTAAAAATGTTACAGCCATGAAGAGCTTTGATGAATTGAAAAGAATTCTTATATTAGCACCTATTTTACTGTGACGACTAGACTTTTCCAAAGAATTCACCATCTATGATGATGTTAGTGGTTGTGGTATTAGGGCTATTGTAAGCCAAGAACATGGGGTTATTGCCTATGAAATCAAAAATTTGGATGACAAAGAAAGGGAACTCCATGTCTATGAGCAAGAAATGTTAGCCATACTTTATGCCATTAAGAAATGGCATCACTACATTTATGGTAGCCATTTCATAGTCAATAGTGATCATCAAGCATTTAAGTATTTTCTTTCACATCCTAATCCATCTTCTAAGCAAAGAAGGTAGTTAGCTACATTACAGGGCTATGACTTTGAGATCTCTTATATGGTAGGCAATGATAATGTAATGGCAGATGCATTATCTAAGATGTGAGTATGTTCTATTTCTACTCTTTACAAAGATTGGATCCAAGATATTCAGGAAGAACACTTGTTAGGTGAGCACACAACCAACATAATGAAGAATTTATAATAAGGTAATGAATCTGAATTTCCCAATTGCAAGTGACAGAATGGACTTCTTTGGTTCAAAACCAAAGTATATTTGACTCCTCATACATCTTTTAAGCAAAGGATCTTACAAGAGATGCATTATTCCCCTTTGGTAGGACATATTGGCTTGTTTAAAACCTTTGATAGGATCCATAAATACTTTTATTGGAAAGAACTTTGGAAAGATGTCAAAGAGTTTGTGATGCAGTGTTTACTATGCTGACAAAATAAAGATTTCAATTATTATACAAGATTACCTACCACTAAGTGGGTCAAAATAGTATTTTGATTGTGGTTGATCATCTTACCAAATCATCCTATTTTATACCCACCAAAGTCTAGTATTCAACCAACAAGTGGCAGATTAGTTCATGGAAGGAATTTTCAAACTTCATGGTTTACCTGTGAAGATTGTTTCTAATAGAGATACAAAAAGCATGGAGAATTTTTGAAATTTCTTTTCACTTCCATGGGAATTCCAAGTACAATCTATCACCCACAAATAGATGGTCAAACTAAAAGATTCAATAAGTGATTAGAAGTCTATTTGAGACCTTTTGCCATGACATGAAAAATGCATGGGATCATTCGATTCATCTTGCAAAGTTTTGTTATAACAACACATACATTCAACATTATTTAATGATGAAGTAAATCCCCTTGCTAAGCAAGAACTAGAAAAGATAGAGGTCTTAATGTAGCAATGCAAGGAAAATATTAGAAAGGCATAAGAGACTATGAAATCTTATGTTGATGACAAACAAAGCCATATAGATTTTGAAGAGGGAGAATGGGTATTCTTGAATGTACATAAGTTTCATTATGCTTGTCTTAAAGGTGGACATAATAAGCTTACTCATCGCTATTATGGTCCATATCAAATCTCAAGAACAGTTGGAGATCTTACCTACCAACTTGGGAATTTCCTTCAACCACACGTATTCACAATGTTTTTCATGTCTCTTAACTCAAAAAGTATATTTGCCTTGATATTCAAGTTCTTGAAGAACTACCTCCCCTTGATGAGAACGGGTTAATCATCTATGAACTTGAGACGATTGTTAGCAAGTGGGAGAAGGTTCTAAGGAACCGTATTATCATCGAATCTCTTATTAAATAGAAGGGTTTACCTATGGAAGAGTCTTCTTGGCAGCATGCTTTGTATTTAGAACAATTTTAATGGCTTCTCCAAGAGAATACTAGCTCATTGAATAGTGGATAACTTTCTGTATAAAATTTCCGCATTCAAAATAATTAGCCTATTGATGTCAAGTTTGCATTTTGAAGATATAGATGGTTACCTACTAAAGTATACTTCATTTCTATACCTCATACCACCAATCCAACATGTCTATCCAAAGTTATGGACCATTTTTTACAACTACCCTGTTTCAAGACAAAATTTTACAAATTCATTGTTTGACATCTTGATGATGCTTCCAAAAGGCTACTTCAACCTTTGATTTTTCCCTATTCATTTCCACACTCATTTACCTTTTCTGTTTTCAAGTTTTGAGGACAAAACTTTTGGATAGGAATGCATTGTAATAAAACAAATTTTGAACCTTTAGTTTAGGAAAATTAGCTTAATTGGGGCTAGAGTATAAAAGGCAAGAGTGTGCCATTGTAGGGATCTTTTAGCACATTTGTAAACTTCTCCATATTCTTGAAGCTTGAGGGTTCTTGCCTTTCCCACCAACATTGAGGGTGAATACTCAATGCCTATCATAATAAGAGGTTGATTTCTTGCACTAGCCTCTCATCTATGATTCGCATTGTATCTTTGATTCAACCTAGATATGGCTTCATTGTGATATAGTCCTAATTCATATTCATCTATGGCATGGCTATGGCCAATAGTTTCAATTGTTGTTTACCTGAATATGAATTAAGACTACAGTACATTGAAGCCATAGCTAGGTTGAATCAAAGGTACATTAAGAATCATATATGAGAGATTGCTACAAGAAATATGCCTCTTGTTATGGTGGGCATTGAGTATTCATCCTCACTGTTACTGGGAAAGGCAAGAACCCTCAAGATCCAAGAAAATGGAGAAGTTTATAAATATACTAAAAGATTCTCACAATGGCACACTCTTGCCTTTTACTCCATCCCCAATTGAGCTAATTCCCCTAAACTAAAGGGCTCAAATTTTAACTTATTACAATGCATCCCTACCCAAAATTTATGTCCTCAAAACTTGAAGATGAAAAGATAAATGAATGGTAGAAATGAATGGAGAAAAATTCATTGTTGAAGTACCCTTGAAGAAGCATCATCAAGATGTGAAACAATGAATTTTTTTAACTTTTAATTTGAACACAGTAGTTGTAGAAAATGGCCCATAACTTTGGATAAACATGTCGGATTGATGCATATGAGCCATAGAAATGAAGTATACTTCAATAGGTAACCATTCATGTCTTCAAAATGCAAACTTGACATCAATAGGCCAATTATTCTGAATGCAAAAATTTTATACATTAAGTTGTCCATTGTTTAGTGAGCTAGTATCTTCTTGGAGAAGCAATGGAAATTCGCTCAAATATGAAACACATGTTGCCAAAAAGACTCTTCCATAGGCAAATCCTTCATAAGATGTTCCATGATAATACAGTTGCTTAGAGCCTTCTTTTGCTTGCCAAAAATTATCTCAAGAATATGATTAACCCATTCTCATTCAAGGGGAGGTAGTTCTTCAAGAACTTGAATATCAAGGCCAATATACTTTTTGAGTTAAGAGACATGAAAAACATTGTGAATACGTGTGGTTGTTGAAGGCAAATCAAGTTGGTAGGAAAGATCTCCAACATTTCTTGAGATTTGATATGGACTATAATAGTGATGTGCAAGCTTTTTATGTCAAACTTTAAGAGAAGCATAACAAGACTCGCATACCTTTAAGAATACCCATTCCCCCTCTTTAAAATCCACATGCCTTTGTTTGTCATCAGCATGAGATTTTATAGTCTCTTGTGCCTTTCTAATATTTTTCTTGCATTGCTTCATTAAGGCCTCCATCTTTTCTTATTCTTCCTTAGCAAACAAGGGGATTTACTTCATCATTAAATAATGATGAAGGTACTTGGACCTTGTATCCATATAAAGCCACAAATGGTGATATGCCTATACTCATGTTGTATGTGTTGTAACAAAACTTTGAAAGATGAATCGAATGATCCCATGCATTTTTCATGTCATGGAAAAGGTGTCTCAAATAGACTTCTAATCACTTGTTGAATCTTTTAGTTTGACCATCTTTTTGTGGGTGATAGGTTGTACTTGGAGTTAATTTTGTTCCCATGAAAGTGAAAAGGATTTTCCAAAAATTCCCCATGATTTTTGTATCTCTATAAAAAAAAAGCTTCATATGTAAACTATAAAGTCTAAAAACTCCTTACATGAATTGATTTGCCACTTGTTGGCTGAATACTGGACTTTGGTGGGTATAAAATAGGCTAATTAGGTAAGATGATCAACCACAACAAAATACTATTCCAACCTTTCTTAGTGGTAAGTAATCCTATAATAAAATCCATGTTGATATTAGTCCATTTACCATGTGAAATGGGTAATGGTGGCTGAAGTAGACCACGAGGCAATAAATCGGAATCTTTATTTTATTAGCATGATCAACACTCCATCACAAATTCTTTGATGCCTTTCCAAAGTTCTTTCCAATAAAAGCATTTGTGGATCTTATCAAAGGTTATAAACAAGCCAATATACCTTGCCAAAGAAGAAGATTGCATTTTCTATAAGATCCTTTCCTTAAAAGATGTTTGAGGAGTCAAATATACTCTGCCTTTGAACCAAAGATGTCCATTCTGCCATTTGAAATTGGGAAATTCACATTCATTACCTTGCTATAAATTCTTCATTATGTTGGTTGTGTGCTCATCTAACAAGTATTCTTCTTGAATGTCTTGGATCCAATCTTTGTAAAGAGTAGAAATAATAGAAATAGAACATGCCCATATCTCAGATAATGCAATTTGCCCCTACATTATCCTTGCCTGCCATATAAGAGATCTCAAAGTCATAACCATGTAATATAGCTAACCACCTTCTTTGCCCATGAGATAGATTAGGATGTGAAAGAAAGTACTTTAGCATTTGGTGATCACTCTTAACTTTGAAATGGTTGTCATAAATATAGTGATATCATTTCTTAATGGCATAGAGTATGGCTAACATTTCTTGCTCATAGACATGGATCACTCACTTTAGGTGCATAAGATTTTTTATTTTCATCCACCTTTAAAAGGAGAAGTATGAAAATATAAGACATTGCATTGGTTTTTCTCTTCATCTTCTTTTTACTAATTACTTCCACTTGTTTTCTCTTTATGCTATTAAGTGTTACTTGCAAACAACAATTGAAACAACTTTCCATAGCCATGCCATAGCTAAATATGAATTAAGACTACAACACAATGAAGCCATAGCTAGGTTGAATCAAAGGTACAATCAGAATCATAGATGAGAGGCTACTACAAGAAATCCACCTCTTGCTATGGTGGGCATTGAGTATTCACCCTCAATGCTGGTATGAAAGACAAGAACCCTCAAGCTCCAAGAAAATTGAGAAGTTTATGAATGTGCTAAAAGATCCTTACAATGGCACACTCTTGCCTTTATACTCCAACCCCAATCAAGCTAATTCCCCTAAACTAAAGGGCTCAAATTTTATTTTAGTATAGAGAGAAAGTTCTTGACTCTTAGGAACCGTTCATCACAGAGTACACCATCCACTTCTTACAAAATACTTGTCATCCAAGGCTACCTACCTAAAAATGCATGGCTACTATCCAGAATATCACACTAGATGATTTTCTAGAAGACTTGAGATTTGTTTGGATGAGAGTGGCATAGAAAATGGATGTCCATAGCTACAACTAGAGGGTGTGCCTGAACACAAAACTCCTATTGCATAGTTTTTTTAGAATTCAAGCTAATGATGTGGGTATCAATTACATTTTTAAATATATTATGCTTCCTTAATTATCACACTAATATTGCAAATTTATTATCATGTCACAAGTCTGTGTGGTCAAATTTGCAACATTTGCGACTAAGATCTTATATAGGCTTGGATTTAATATTGCTCTTTCGAGAGACATGCCTTAAACAACTAAATGAGCTTATAGTAGTGTGGCCTCCTAATGTATCTAATGCATATATGCCACCATGATCTCCACAAAGAGATTCAACCCCTGATTTAATGCTAATCAAGTAGATTTTGAATGATAATCATGGTACTAGAATTAGAAATATAAGCCTAGAGACAGATACACATCTAGGGGACACAATGTTTTCTCAATGATGTATATATTATGCATGTGAATCAGGGCTTTAAATATCTACTTCCAAGTCCCAGTCCATTGGTACACAATTGTTGTCTCATATCACAAAGTGCTATCTCCTATAACGAAATGCAAGAATAAAGTTCTAAGTAGCAACCATGTGCTTACAAATTATAGATTGCTTATCAATCTTACATGTAAGACCATTTACTTCTTTTTTATACAATTGTAATCCATGAAATTAAGATACTTCTTAGTTTTTCAGATGTGCATAAACAATTCCTTTTTCACTGCTTCATCATAGAAAAACTCAATGAATATATATATCACAGTTTGGTAGTATAGTCAGCTAGTGACCTAGTTCCTTCATTCATGTGTGACTTAGACTTTGGGTGTATTACAAGATGAGTGAATAATGAGAATGAGAGAGTACACTACTCTCTATGTTGGCAGCTCCATGTCTTTTTCCATCTCTTCTTCTCTCTTTTGATATGGTACCAGAGATGGAGAGCTTGGCTTCACGGTGCACAAGAGCTCAGTCTTGAAGGAATTGGAAGCTGGAGGGTGATTGTGACCTGCACCCTATGAAGAAGATTACCTTGCAACATTGGCATCCATAGCTTGCACTTGATGTGGTATGTATCAGTGGTTTTTGGTATCTACTCCTGACATATCCTATTGAGGCTTGAAAAGTGAGTTCATTAGCATCCATTGGAGCTTGGAGAAGTGCTCATCATGACCATACTACCAAGAGTAGCAAATCAATGTGATCTGTCTAGATTTGCATCTCTTTTTCTCTTGATTCAATATATTATAAATGGGTGGGAAGGTTTTTGTGGTTGTTGCACTCATTACTGAGTAACAACCTTGGCCATTGAGTGGAGATTCTCAGCACCACTAAGTGCACAAATGCATCAACAAGTAGTAGTTTAAAAGCCCTCTTAGACCAACATGAAGAGGTTGAAGTTGTGCCTATGTCTCTACATAAAATACTTAGCTTTGGTGTTCACCTACTATGCCTAAACACTGCAAGGATGGTTGGCATTGAGTTTGGCAATATACTCATGCATTTGGATGCCATTCAAAGGGCTTGAAGATCAGTCATTGACTAAATACATAAGCAGGGTGTTGTCTCAAATCTGTGATAGCATATGCTTGACACTTGGAGCTCACTGAAATTATTTTTGGTACCTACTTATGCTTGGATGATGCCACATGGCTGTAAAATAGTTAATGGGCTGATTGAGCACTGAATGCTCAGTTTTGGACTATAGCTGGTTATAATAGAGAGTTGGCTGGTCACATTCTATTTGCAGTCTTTCTCTCACTCCCACTTGAAGAATGTACAAGTATTGATGATCTTGTGTCCATGTGTTGACTTTCCAAGGTCATGGCACTTGTTTAAGATGTTTTTGAGCTGGTTCTAGGCTGAAAGTACTTCGACCTTACAGAGATTTTGCTACTGTTGTTTAATAGACTATTTTTCTATCATTGGTTGGAAGACTTGTATCCATGTTTGTTATGCAATTAATGCTCTCTACATGAAGTGCTACCATTCCCAAAGAGAATGACAATTGTTTGGATATTTTTGACATGATTTTGAGGTAAAATACCAATGGTTATTGCAGATTTTTTACTATCATTTACTCTAGGACTGAAATTGTTCTACCCAAGCAATGGCATACCTATGCTACTTGACTAAAAGTATTGGGGTTCTAATTGATGAACTAATGTTTGCTACACGTTCAGAAGAGCTAGACTAAACTGAATACAAGGAACCTACAAATGTACATGTGTTGCTTGAATGTTATGCAAGTATTTTATAAATGAAAAGACATCTTGGACTGCAAGGAGTCAAGCATTGACAGTTTGCATACTGCAATAAATACTTATAGTTGAAGATATGGAAAATGCAACATGTACCGACAATATCATTCAGATTGTGGGAGAAAGAGCTCGTAAGTAGTGGTCAGAAAGAGCTAGCAAAGTTTTTCATTGGTTCTTATTATGCATCTCAAGTGCAATGCCTATGCAGATTACTAGTTGCAAAATCCAAAGGATGCTTGGGACATTCTTATGAAAAATTATGGTAATGTTACTTATGCACAAAAGATTCAATTGAAACAACAATTCAATAATGTGACAAGGAATAGGAGTACCCAATCTTATACTGTAGAGATTGATCAAGAACGGAGACTAGAGGAGGAGCAGGGTTGATTCAGCCACTCATTTTAAGTGTTTCCTCTAAACTACCACAAGAGGGATAGGATCAAAATCCTCAATGACGACATCAGAGTGTTCAGTAGTAGGGGGAGGAACTTCTAGTGGATCAACTACCAAGGTAGGAACTTCCTTCGAATGGGCAGCATATGCCAAAAAGATAGAAAGGTAGGAACCAAATGTAACATTAGTTACATTACCCCTTGTGGCTTTGACAAAGTGTTGATCCATTTTTGACAAAAGGTTAGAACTCCAATCAATAGTTATGCCTTTCAACACCATTCTAGAAGCTGTAAACAACTCCTTTGAAAGGTAATTAGAGGGTGTCTTGGCAAGCATAAACCTGTCCTAAAGGAACTGGCATAGTTGCTTTCACATAGGATTGGAGATCATGGAGACACCAATGCCAGAAGTAGTAAGAACCTTCTTGGGATCCAACACATCTTGTGTCTACTTCTACAACAATTTAAGGATATCCTCATTCAAGAACAGTTGTCGAGTTGTAGGGAAAGAGTCTCCATGATAGGGTAAAGACAAAGCCTTGCCCAAACTTTTAGGCGTCAATTGGACAAATGTTCCTTTGACAAGACCAGTAAGAGGCTAGAAACTAATCACGAGTATTAGTATTCTCCGAAATGAGTGGTTATGAGAGTGCGATGAACTTGGCTAAGCTTGCTTTGCCAATAAGTTCGGACTCCCGCGATAAAGAATAATCGTGAGACACCAATGGGATGTATTGAACTGGAGGAGGAGCTTGAGGTGCCATTCAGATATATTACACACACACCACACACACAGACAATCACAGTGAATGCCTGCAAAACAATAGAATAACCAGAAATAAGAGATCAACCAGAATAGACACACACAGACGTGACTGACCTGACCACCCTAAACAATCCACATCCTAGAAAAAATTCGGCATGACCTCTACATATATGCGACCAAAAGCTTCATGCGATGCAAAACAAACAAACACCCTGAATTCCCATATCAGTCAAACTCGTAATCGTGTCATAGCAACCAAACCATAATACAAAAACAACCCACTCATAACATAACCAAAATTTCGATAAGCAATTACAACTTGAAAGACTGCACATGCCCATCCCACGAAGCGCTTTTATTGAAAAGGGAAAAAAGTGCAATGAGAGAAATTAGTTTTAATGAATAGTTTGTTTTAAGAAATTATTTAAAAATGGGTGAAATTTTATTAGGTGTTAAAACCTTTAAAAGAAAATGATGGTTCCTTCTGAAAATATTAATTATAAATTATTAGGGTGAAGATGTGCTTTAAATGAAACTTGGACTCCAATACCCAAACTGAGGTCTCTAAATGCAAATTCATTGATTACAAATTAAGTGTGTGTTTAGCACTTTTTATATAGTGCGTGTACTTGTGACAACGGGTTCAATTTTAAATAAACTTAGATGTGTTTGTAGCACACGAAGTGCGTGTTAAGTGAATGGTTGGTTTATTTTATTTTATTAGAAAAATATATTTTTCGTGCGAGCGTACATGAAAAAGTGGGTGATTAAATTTTATTTTAACAAATTACCGTGGTTATGGGGTGACCCAAAATAAATAAAGCAAAAAATATAAAAAATAAATACCTCACAGGGGTGTGTATGCAAGAAACTGAGGGCACACAGATTAGTCCCAAGATACAATGAGTCAAAAAAAAAAGTAAAAGCCACTAACTGAACAAAAAACACCTTATTTTTTTAAAAAAATATAAAGGTAAGGTTAGTGTGATCCTGTTTAGTTTGGTTAGTTATGATTAGTGTTTGTGCTCTGAGATTATTATTATTATTATTATTTATATATTTCTTAATTTTATTATATTAAAAAAAATAATAAAAACAAGCTTTTTACAATCAACCTTGAGTGAGAATTGAACTGTCCAATTTCAACAATGTATTTGTATTTTTTTGCATTTTTCAGCTTATTTTTGGAATGTAAAATGAAATTTCTATGAACTTAGGTTTTAAAAATTAGTATTTTGGTCTTAAAATAATATTTTATCCATTGGGTACAGCATTTTCAACACATGAAACATTTCAAAAATATTCAAATGAGTTGGTGGGATTTTTTGATTTTTTTGGGAATTATTTTTTATTTTAATTGATTTTTTATGAATTTATTCAATTTTTAATGAATTTTAAAAGGATTTTGAATATTATTAATTTTTTGCAATTACGACTAGGAAAATAATCCAAAAAATTTCCAAGTTATCAAAGAATTTTTCAACTATTTTTTGGGTTTTTTATTGGATTTATATGAATTTTGTAAACGTGTTTAAGTGTTTTTAGGTGTTTTCTCGGGTCTTAATGGGTTAATGGAAAATAAATAAGAAAAGTAGGTACCCGGGTTGCGTGTGAATAGTTGCGTGTGAACGGACGGGTACACACCACTGCACGAACAAGACCGGATGTGCGTCTCCGCACGTGAACACGTACAAGGAACTCTTGGACACAACACGACGACTCACGCACGCATGCATGATGTCACAAACACTTGCAACCGCGTGTGTGGGGAATGTGAATGTGTGTGGGTTAAAGGGGGGCTGTATACAGGATGGGTAGCGGGTTAGGGGGGAGAGGGGGCGGTTCTATGTGGTGTAAGGGTGGAAAAGGTGGGAAGGGGGGCTTAGGGGGAGGTGGGTTTATGGGGGGGGGGGGGGGGGAGCGGGGCTTAGTAGGGGGGTGGGGAGAAGGTAGTGGGAAGGGTGGGAATGGGGGTTAGGAGGGGGAGGAGAGGAGGGCCAAGGAGGTGGCGGCGGAGTGAGTGGGCAGCAGAGCGGAACGAAGTGGTGGTGGCAGCAGCGGCCGCAGGATGGAAGAGGAAGGGGAAGGAGAAGGAGAAGAAGAAATAGGAGGAGGAGGAGAAGAAGAAGAAGAAGAAGAAGAAGAAGAAGAAGAGGAAGAGGAAGAGGAAGAAGGAAGAAGAAGGAGAAGGAGAAGAGAGAGGAAGAGCAGGAGTAGGGAGAGAGGGGAGAGCGAGAGGGACGGGTCGGGGTCGGGAATAGAGAAGAAGAAAAAAAGAGAGAGGATGAAGAGGAAGGAGAGGGAACCGTCGGAGAGGGGGGATTTATTTTTTAATTAATTTTTTTAAAAAGATAAATAATAATAATATGATAAAAAGAAAAACAAGGGAGCCCCCCTCGTCCCGCGCATAGACGCGGGGCAGGGGTAAAACTTTTTGTAGTGGCAGGACCCGTAGACAACCGAGACACCGGCATGGAGGCGAACGGTGCAACAGACATAGCAGAGGATAGGTAAATTTAAAAACGCGAATGTTCACGCGCAACACGAGATGCGCGTACACACGAAAAAACACAAAAAATTTAATAAAACCCAAACTGCGCATCGGAATGAAATGTTGTAAAAATAAAAAATGTGCCAAAAGGCAAGGGGAAGACAATGGAGAAATGCAACAAGGATCCAGGGAGAATGCAGGGCATTCACATGGAAAAAAGATAAAAATCGAGCTTGAAAATACATACCAAGATTAATATCGAAAAATCCACTCACCGAAACATAGGGTAGGAAGAAGGAAAAATGTGCAAAATAACGTGCCCGACAGACCTATCACGTCAAAATACGGTTTCGATTGAGATAGGATGTGTTCACATGGAAAAAACCCAAAAAATAAACTAAAAAATGGACTCGAAAATCAATATAGAAAGAACCGAGTACCAAAACGAAGGGCAGTAAAAAGGAAAAACGTCCAAGGGAAGGGGACTGACAGAGTGGTCACATCAAAATTCGTGTCTGGGGATGAGGAGGGGTTCACATGCAAAAAACAAAAAAAAGACACCCAAAAACACATTAAAATTTTAATAACTAAAAATCCAGCAAGAAAAATAGGGTGGAGAAAAAAGGAAAAATGTGGGGAAAGATTGGCTAGACACAGCTGTCAAATTAAACTGGAATTTTGGTAAAAATAGGGCATGTTCACATGGAAAAATATAAAAAAATACGCATGAAAATGTCCCAAAAACCTGCAAAAATTAAGAACCGATGAACCATGCATCAGAATGATAGGGTATAAAAAGAAAAAATGTCATATGGAAGGTGTAGGGAAGGCGTGTCATGTCAGATTGTTGTTTCGAATAAAAAAGGATGTGTTCACATGGAAATACGTTCAATTCACGAAAAATGGTTCAAAAATTAATATCTCAAGAACCGTCTGGTGGAATAGGGGTTGGTAAAAAGAAAAAATGGCCAATTCAAAGGGACAAATAGGGTTAGAAGGTTGGATTGGCATTCCGATGAACGTAGGATGCGTTCATATGAAAAACTTCAAAACAAGGGATAAAGGGAAAGAGAGAAGGAACGGCCCCAAGAGTGGGGTGAAAGTGAAAGGGTGGATGAGGAAGGGAATCCATCAGGGTAAAATTGGGTCATAGCATAGATGCATGATCAAATTGAGGCATATGTAGGGGGTATGTATCATAGACGCGCAAGGATGCGTCCCGGCACTTAAGACCTTAACGGAAAGAGCAAGCGAAACATTAGGGACCTAGGACCACACATCATACCAATTGCTAACGTCCCCACACTTAAGACCTAACCATCACTAATAAGCAAAAGGTATAGGGTTAGAAAAACTTGACCCATATTGGAGAGAATCAAGGTTGAATATCGATGTCGCATACTGTGTCGCAGTTGGATGCAGGAGAAACCAAGGTAACTTTGCAGCACGTACACATCGAGCGGGGTAAGGACCATGCAGTAGCAATACCCAGGGAGGCAGCTTTAATGAGGGAATCGCGGAAAACCATCGATGGCGAAGAATATTACACTCAGCTCACAGTCACTCAAATGGAATGAAAGAACAGCCACTCGCTCCAGTACTGACATCACTCGAGTGAATCATGATTGAAACCCAAATCTCACACCCGAGTTAGGAATCGACAAGGGGGATGGTGCAGAGGGAGTATGCCAGGGTGCAGGGTTGATGGTGCATTAGTACGCCCAACCTCGTCTAGCATAGGTGCAAGCAAAAAGGCCATGGAGCCTTATTGTGTAGTGTACAAAAGAGGATGACGTGTCTTGTGGTGATAGCAAAAACCAATCCTGTGTGTGCATAGGGAAACAAGAACATACCGAACTCCAATTGTCGTAACGTCCCTCAATCCTCACCTCTCAATAATTGATTGAGGAAACACCAGTCATGCTCAACCCCCCTCTAACTAACACTCTGTTGGAGAATACAAGACAGCAACTTGATCCTTACATCCATTATTGTTATCCTCACAATCGGTTATGCAAAGGTTGTATGCCTTGTGCGCATTTGATGGTGCTGTAGCAGTGTATCCCATCCTATGCTGGCATACAATGCGAGAAGGAAGGCTAGGGATCCGTATAGTGCAGTGCACAGGAACAGATCGTGCTTTGTACATTGAGAGGCCCAACCTGTGCATCCAACACTCCATTCACACATCGCGCCTCTCTATTAAATGTAAAGGGCAAGGACTGGTCACTCACTCCACCCTCTGTCTCACACTCTGCTAATAAATATAGAGGGTAGCCCCCATACTCACAGCCCATCCTATTAGGATAAAAGCTCATATCACTTAATTGTTTGTCAATGAAGATCGCTTCGTCTATTATTATCATCGCGGTGTTGAAGATGAGACATATGCAGAGAGGCAGCCAATACACTTGGTACTTCAATTGGGTTGGAAAAGAGATCATCTGTTGAAGGGGTTAGATGAACTTATGAAGTTGCAAAGATAGCGCACCAAGGGAGATGGCTTGAAATTGTACCTGAAGAAGGTCTGTTGGTGAGTCAGCTATCCTAAACTATGGGGTGTTACTACAATTTCCATAGCCAGCTTCCCGCCCGAGGGTGTTTACCACCTTTTCTTGGAACAAGGCCTATTATGACAGGGAATTGCTCCCTTTTCTCCCATAGCAGTTTTTTTTTTCTTTTCTGACTTTTTTTTCTCTTCTTTCCTACTCCCAAGGGTGTTTCCACCTTTTCTCGAAGAATAGATCGGCATAATAGGGACCTAAGTCCTTTTCTCCCATGACCGATATATCTATTATTTCCTTTTTTTTCTTTAATAAAGAGAATGGTAGAAATACTATGTGTCAAGACCATCCTCACCACCACTACTGGATCAAACAAGAGGAGAACATAGTAAGGATGGGAGGTGTCTGGGAGGGGCTAGCAGAAGTATGCCACCTCATAAAGAAGAGCATAATGGCTAGCAGTAGCACAAGGAGAATGACAGTGCGACTCCCAAAAGGGAAAGGGTGGGTCGACTCTGATTGTCAAGATCCCCAGGGAGGGAAGTACTTCTTCAAGCGATAGCCATTGATCAGGAAGGGATCATTAGAGGCATCCACTATCTGGACTTGGACTGAGCCATTCGGATTGACGGCAAGTACCTTATAAGGACCCATCTATCGTTGTTGAAGCTTGCCTGGAAACTTGTCAAATCGGGAATCATAAGTAAGAACTAAGTCACCTTCCTTGAACTCCTTCTGCTTGATGAAGCTGTCATGATAGACCTTTCTGCGAACTTGTGTGGCTTCCATGCATTGTAGGGCCATCCTGCAGATCTCATCGAGACACTCCAAGTGCAAAAGATGGTGTTATAGGGACTTGTCATCTCCCAAGCATTCATTGATGGCCACGTGCAGAGAGGGTAGCTCGAGTTCAATAGGAAAGACGACTTCTGTTCCATACACCAATTGGAGAGGAGTTTGTCCTGTAGTTGCCTTATGGGAGGTTCTGTACGCCCAAAGGGCCTCTATAAGTCGATCATCCCAATCACGGTGATGTGCGGCAACCGTCCTTGTCAGGATCGAGCAGAGGATGTGATAGGTGACTTCAACTTAGCCATTGGCTCTGGGGTAATAAGGGGTGGACTTGCGATGGCAGATCTTATATAGTTTTGTCAACACTTCCATAATCTTGTTAAGGAAGTACGTACCTTGGTCACTTACGAGCTCTAGGGGATTGCCAAAACAATGATGATGTTCTCAGGAACAATGCCATGCTATTACCATCGTCCCGCTTCAGAACTTTAGCTTCACACCACTTTGTTGCATAGTCTGTACAGACCAAGATGTATCTATTCTGCTTCCTTCTGGTTGACAGATCAATGGGGTCCACGAAATAAATCCCCCACTTCTTGAATGGCTTTAGGGGAAGAATGGGTTGCAAGGGCATGTCACTAGATTTGGTAGGCTTTTCCATTCGCTGACAAGCATCACACTGTTTGCAATAATCATAGCATCCTTATGGAGGGTTGACCACCAATATCCTGCAAGTAAGGCATTTCTGACTGTCACTTCCCCTGCGAAGTGTCCATCACATGGCTTGTCATGGCATGCTTTCAATACTATGCCGATTTCTTCTCCTGCAACACATCTTTGCAAGACTTCTCCTTGCCTTTCTTGTAGAGAGCGCTACCTAATAGGGTGTAGGGGGATGATTCCAACAAAAGCTTCTTCTTCTTATGGCTCAAGATGCCAGCAGGATATAGTTGGGTTGCCAGGAGTTTGGCTATGTCTGCATACCATGGGGTAACTATTTCGACCAAAAACAAGGAAGTATCAAGAAAGTCAGGATCATCTTGCTTGTCTTCACCATCTCTTTGAGGGATTCCCTAAAGATGATCAGCCAGGACATGAGAGCGACCGGGTTTGGTAACCACTTCAAAGTCAAACTCTTGAAACAAAAGGAGCGATCTTGTCATTCTTCCCTTCAGATCTTCTTTGTTCATCAGGAAGGAAAGGGCTTCATGGTCCACGTAGAATTTGAAATGCGTCAACAGCAGATAATGTCGAAACTTCTCCAAAGCAAACACCATTGCTAGACAGTTAAGCTCTATCAATGTGTAGTTCCGCTCTCTATCAGTTACTTTCCGACTTGCATAATAGATTGGTTGATCTAACTTAGAGAGGCCCTTTTGGCATAAGACTGCACCTAGGCCTTCAAATGATGCATTAATGTGAACATGGAACTCCTTCATCCAATCAGGAGGCTGCAGGATGGGTGCTTCAATCAAACATTGCTTCAGGGTGTTAAATGCCTCGTCACAATTAGTGGTCCATGTAAACTCGGCGTCTTTTCTTAGGAGTTTATATAAAAGGATTGCCTTCGTCGCAAAGTGTGCAATGAACCTTCTGTAATATCCCACATCTATTTCCTAGATCTTTGGTCGTCCTATCTCTGCAACTATCTCTGTAGCTCTCTGTGGCTCTGTAGTGCTCTATACTTTCTTATTCTAGATTGCATTGTTCTTCTTTTCCCGAGGAAGGTTGAACTTCACACTCTTGGCAGAAGGAACATTCTCTTTTGGAGCTATGGATTCTCCTTTCTTTGCTCACGTTATTGCGACCACTTCCATTTTGGTAAGGAGGTCCTCTATTCTTTTGGTTCTGATTCAGAGCCCCTGTTGAGACTTAGGGTTGTTAATTCCAATGGGTAGAATTCCACTGTTGTTGAATCGCTATTGGAGGAACTGTTTAAGACCACTGTTGTTGTGGTTGAACCATCATTTGAGGCACTGTCATCTGCGGCCACTATGGATTAGGTGCATTGTACTGCGGCACTGTTTGCATCTAGAGGGTTAGGGATAGGGAACTGTCCCTGGGACTGCATTTGGTAGGTATACCATTCCTAGCATGGGAGGAGGTAAGACTCCTCTTCCTGAGGTCATTGACAACCTTGCTTCAACTTCGTCATACAGTCTTGCACCTTCCACTGTAGCTTGCAGATTGACTGGTCTTCTCAATTCCACAAACTTGCGAACTTTTGGTTGTAGGCCTCTGAGGAGCACTCCTTTTTGGATGCCCTGATCCAAATGATGATTGGTCCATCTCTTCAGAATGGATTCCATTAGCGAGACATAAGCTTCTACTCTTTCTTTAGAGGACTAACTTAGGTTCATGAACTCCTCTCACATCCTCTCTTCAAAACCTTCACGCCTGAATTTACTGAGGAAGGCCAACTCGTCCCATGTACCAAAAGTTCCTACTGCTTGTCTCTCATACCACTGAAACGCCGTGCCCTTGAAAGTGGTGGAGAATATTACTGACCAATACTTGGGGTTTCTTGCATTGTTAGCTAAACATGCTGCCATAAACTCTACCACATGAAGATCAAGGTCTCCATTGTACTCTCCCTTAAAAATTGGCAATGGGACTACATTTGCTAGCCTATCATCAATATTTCCACGATGAATCTGACTAGAAAGAGGACCTTGAGTCGCCATGGGGACTTCTGTAAAGAGTGCTTTTAAGGGATCAAAGGAGGCTTATGTTGCAAGCTTGTTCTTAGCCTTGATTTTTGCCTTCTCTCTTCTCATGTACCTCTGGACTCGTTCTAGTGCTTGCCTCTTGATTGCATCATTCATCAGAGGGTTGGCTCCAACCAGTTGGTCTATACTCAACAGAATAGAATCAGGGGGGGGCTTCAGTCTCTGGAAGACTCTCTGGCCAACATCTCTTCTACTTCCTTCTTCTCTATGTCTCTGAATTCAGCTTTCAAACCACTATAAAGGGGGAGATATTCCATTCTGAAAGTATCAAAACTCATTTTTCTGAGGATCATTGTTGTGCCATCATCATAATAATGCCAACTTTTGATAGTTTCAATAGTGTATGTTGTAAAGAATACTCTATCCACCAACTTCCAGTGGGTTTCTAATTGGAAAAATAGGAGATTGTCAGTGCAACAAGCATCCCACGTGTCCTACTGTTGAGCATCCACGAACAAATTACAACTCTTTTCTTTCTTGTTTTCGTGAACCTCCACTGACCACGACTTCCGAAGCTTCTTCACGATCTCCCACTTGATGTTGTTTGGAAACTTCTCAATGAACGCCAAATCTTCCATGGATGGTCATTCTCTCTGTTTCTACACTTTAATTTGTTCCCAAACAATTTGCACCAAGATGCGCATCTATGTTGCTTCAACTGAAAGAGGACATAGTCCACCACATAGAGCTTGCATCATGATGGTAATATGTTTCTGCCATTGTGGATGAACTTCTTGTGGAAAGTGGCTTTGGCCAATAAGAATCTCCAATTCTTCAGTGGAAGAAGAAAATTTGGAAACATGCATTGAATTCTTCTCTTCTTGGCAATGCCATTTCTTTCATTTCAGCCTCTTCTAATGCTTGTTGATGGCAGATATCCCCGGCTATGCACCAAAAACACAGGGGTCTACAGAGTTCAAACCGTGACTAGTGGGAGCCTTCTACAGCAAGTTGGAAACAAATTGGTGGATCTTGAAGAAGGTAGGAGGGAGAAATGGCAGCTTTAAGGTCATTTTAGCAGCTCATGGTCCATTTGAGGGTCATTTTGGGGGTTCTTGATCCTAACTGTGGTCTAACCATGGATTAGTGAGGCTAAACCCTAGAGTACTTTTTGGAACAAGCCTCTTTCCTCTTTCTCAACCATGGATTAGTGAGGCTGAAGCCTGGAGTACTTTTTGGAACAAGCCTCTTTCCTCTTTCTCAAGCTTTCTTCTTCAAGTTGCCATGGAGGAAATTACTCGTCTCTCTCTCCCATTGTTTCTATTATCTATGCAACCTATACAGAATCAAAGTAGGCATCCTAAGCTTGAGATTAAACACCTATGTGCTTGGATTTAGTGAAGTATCCATCACGTGGTTGAAGAAGCATGCTGGCAGCATTTTGCACCAATTTTCCAGCACTTGAAATTGCCATTTCATCAAACGTTTGAAGACCGGAGGCTATAAGCTCTTCCACAAGGTTATTTGGATCACAAGGGTGATGTAGAAGGCATCAATGGCATTCTTCCTTCTCTTCCCTTCAAGATTGAAGCTCTCTTCAAACCCTAACCATGGCTAAAAATGTACAACATGAAGAATCCTTCAATTTTTTGAAGATTTGGCCTCTTCTTGACTTCTTCTAGCTTCTTAATAGCAAGGGCAAGCATCTACATCAAGCATTGAATCAACATTGAAGATTTCTTGTAAGATGGAAGCATTCTCTTCTCTTGAATTTGGGAAAAATAGGGCAGCCACTTGGTTCTTCAAAAATTTTGGACTTTGAAGAATGGAATCATGGGGCTTTTGGTTTTTGATGCCTCCTAAGGCTTCTATGCATGGGATTTTGTCAAGAATTGATGGTCTTGCTTCAATATTGCAAGAATAGGGCTTCTTCTTTGCATTGCAAGTGCATGGGCAGAGTGTATAGGCAGCATATGCAAGCTTATGTGCTTCAATGGAAGAGTTCTCTATCAAGGATTGAAGTCTTCTAACCTTTTGGATGCTTATTATTGATTCCCTTTCAAATTTCTAGCCACATTTGGGCTACAAAGATCACTTCTATCAAAGCTTTTGGATATTGGAGCTTTCTTGAAGGAAAATTGGAGTCTATGAGCGACATATTCATCATGTGGATTACAACTTAAGGATATTCTTGGCTACATCAAGTGGGAGATCAAGAATTTCAAGTATCAAATGGTAAATGGGAGCTCCCATACTCATCCACTCCAACAATGAAAGAGGTATTTCTAAATTTCACTCTTAATCCCTTTAATATCCAATTTCTTAAGCCATCCAATTGTTAAAAAGGGAGAATTAAGAGTACTCCCATTTAAGAATTACCATTTGATTGCATTTAGACCCAACTTAGGTCTGAATGTTGTGCTAAATTCTTTTCATCCATCTCAATAAAAAAATCAGAACCCAATTGTTAATAATCTTCTCCATTTGTTGGAAACTTTCTGCCTAATCCTAACCTTGATTACTTGATGGATTGATTGCAATTTGGCTAAGAGTAGAATCAAGTGGTAAGTGGAATAAAATTGTAAAGTAGTGAATCACTGCTGTAAGTATTCCTTACCCATACTCATTCCATTTCAGCCCTATTTCATATCAATTCTTACATATCATGAAATGGCAAGATTTTGATTCAGCCATGCATATCATGCTTTGATTGATAGAATACTAGCTTTGCCACGTATATTCCGACCGAGGAAAAAGGTCGAAGCCGGACGAGATAGCAAGACAATAGAGAGGTGACCCTCCCTTGCTATTTAAGACTCTGCAGGGGTGCACAACCTGGTCCGAAAGAAACTTTGCACACCTTCCAGAGTTTCAGAGCCCATTTAGGTGCCTGTCCTGCCGTTTTATCCCTCACCATAGGTGGTGGACCACGGAAGACCACTTGGGAAAGAGTGGATGAAGAGTTGAAGACTAGTGGTACCAAACACAATAGTTTGTGACATCCTTGAATAGATATATAGGTCTTTCCAACATGTACCTATCAATTGCAAGTGTTTCCTAGATACCTATAGGTGCACTACAACCCATCACTAATCTATTAGTTGTTTTGGGGGTCTACAAGTACTACATGACCCATTTCAGGGTGAAATAGGGTTTTCACAGGGTATTTATAGGAGAGGGTATTTATAGGTTGTAGGAATTCACAAGATAGGTTCACAGTTTCTTTTATAGGAGCTTCTGTCATGATCTGATTTGGGAGCTTGATAGCTTGATTTGAAGAGGGGATATCAAACTTTGATTTGAATCAGAAATTTTAGTAATCAAACTCTAGGAGAAAAAGTTATAGCAATTTTTTTGACAAGGGATCTAGTGGGACTGCACCTAGATAGGTTGACATGGGTATATTGTTTGAGTTTATTTCACCCATATACCCTATTGTAAGCTGAGATCTTGCTAAATCAAGAGTACCCCTACTATATAAGATTCCTTTCGATTAAGAAACCATTGGCATTGGTCCAATAGTAAGCAAGTTATTGGGATGAGATAGCAAGACAATAGAGAGGTGACCCTCCCTTGCTATTTAAGACTCTGTAGGGATACACAACCTGGTTCGGAAGGAACTTTGTACACCTTCCGGAGTTTCAGAGCCCATTTAGGTGCCCATCCTTCTGTTTTATCCCTGACCACAAGTAGTGGACCACGGAAGACCACTTTGAAAAGAGTGGATGAAGAGTTGAATACTAGTGGTACCAAACATGACAGTTTGTCACATCCTTGAACAAATATACAGGTCTTTCCAACAGGTACCCATCAATTGTAGGTGTTTCCTAGATAGCTATAGGTGCCCTATAGCCCATCATTGATCTATTAGTTATTTCGAGGGTCTACAAGTACTACAAGACCCATTTCAAGGTGAAACAGGGTTTCCATAGGGTGTTTACAGGTTGTAGGAATTCACAGAATAGGTTCACCGTTTCTTTTACACAAATTTTTGTCATGATCTGATTTGGGAGCTTCATAGCTTGATTTGAAGAGAGGATATCACAATTTGATTTGAATAAAAAATTTTAGTAATCGGACTCTAGGAGCAAAAGTTATAGCAATTTTTTTGACACCCAGACAGGCTGACAAGATGTATTGTTTGAGTTTATTTCACCCATATACACTATTGTAAGCTTAGATCTTGCTAAATCGCGAGTACCCCTACTGTATAAGATTTCTTTGGATCGAGAAACCATTGGCATTGGTCCAATACTAAGAAAGTTATTGACATTGTTCTTCCCCACAGTCATTTTGACAGCACTTATCCATCATGGCCAAAAATAAAAGAAAAGATCAAGTCATGGAGACCATTCAAGAAGACATCATAGAATATATCAATGATCAAAACAAAAATAATGAAGCCCTCAATCATGACTAACAAGATGATGTTGTAAGCATTGGTAATGCTCATAGTGCACAAGTGGGTAATGATGGAAATCCCTTGTCTCATGAACCTTTTGAAGATTCTATGCTTTCAAGAGAGATGCATATGCTGAACATTGGGATGCATGATCATTATGAGAAACTATTTAAATACTTGGTAAAGGATGAGAACACATCCAACAAATTGGATGGACTTTAGCATAGCTGGTCAAGTTTATGAAGAGTGGATTTGAAGATGTAGTAGCAGCTATCAAGGATTTGAAGACTCAAACCACATCTTTCCCACTAAATATACCTCTTTCTCATATTGATAATGCTTGAGTAGCCCAGCCCTCAAATATGAAAGGAAAGGGGATTGATTAGCCTATATTGTCAACCTTTGAGGAAGGAGAGCCATCAACATTGAGAATATACTCATTATCAGCCACCAATGTCATCAAAGCATCATACATGTCCTCAATTCAATTCAAGAAGTGAGATTGCTTATGAAGAAGAGGAGGATTTAAAAGAAGAAGAGAATGAGAAGTTTCATGGATGTGACCCCTTCTACAAATCTTTTCCATCTCAATCTACCATTAAGCAAAAAGAATTGGATTTTCATGATAAGAGTGGAAGAATTGATGAAAGAAGGTTATTTCATGATATCACCAACAAAGACAAGTCATTTCATGGTCAGCCCACAAATGGACATCATCATTCTTTCGGCTTGGGACAACTGAATCAAGGTGGTGAGATTCTTGGAGACAATAATCTCTTGGGCAGCACTCCAACAATTTCCAGCCAACCTACAATGAAAGGGAGTACAAAGAAAAGATTACCATTTCCAACTTCAAGGGGGATAATGCATCTTCAACAAAGTGGGAAGAATGGGTAAACAAATTGGAGATGTACTTCACACTTTTCCCTCGCCATGATGAAGCCAATATCTTTTTTGCGGCACTCCATCTTGAAGGCTACGCGCATACATGGTGGAGATATATGCAAAGAGTTGGTCTCAATTTTGCTTCTTGGGAGGATTTTAAGAAGGCAATGTTGGAAGTGTTTGTCTCTCCAATGGAGAAAGAAAGATTGCAAAGAAGATGGTATGGTCTTCAAGAAAGGGACATGTACGTTCGTGATTACTTTAATATGTTCCTTAATCTTTCTATGTATATTGAAGGGATTGATGATTTGGCCAAGTTAAACAAATACATCTTTGGTCTAGATTCAGCCCTCTCTTCGCAAGTAGGTGCAATGTAGCCCAAGACAATTCATGAAGCCATTTTATATACTGAAAGGTATGGGCATAAATATAGAAGAGAATCAATGGGGATTCAACCAAAAAGTTCAGGGTATTGATTACCTAATCAATCTTCAAGGGTTGGAGCCAGCAAAGGGATGTTTATAGGCAAGAATGCAAGGGAACTAGTACCTACAACAGTAATTACAACAAGTTGCCTACATATCCAACGGTCTATGGATCAAAACCAAGTGGAGGAACTGGTTGTAGAACAATGCTTGAAGCAAAACAAAGCTTTGCAAGGGTTGAAAATGCACAAAAGGGATCTCAAAATAGCACTTACAACAACGTCCTTTCAAATGAACAAATAAGAGACATGAGGGCCAAAGGGTTATGTTTCAAGTGTGGATAAAAGTGGACACAAGACCATAGGTTGAAATGCAAATCCAAAAATAGCAAGCTTAACTTTGACATCATCGATGAGCTGGATGAGGATGAAAGTGAAGAGGGGAATGTATTTCATGTGGAAGCAAACCCTATGGTTGAAGAAATGCATGATGAGGATGAAGGAAATAATGATGAATTTTATGATATTATGGACAGTTTTCCTTTTAATCTTGATAGTTCTTTATATGCAATCTCTCATGATGCACGGACCGATTGTAAAGGAGAAAACACCCTTAGACTTGAGGGGCTGATCAATTGTAGAATGGTTCACCTTTTGATTGATACAGGCAACACCCATAGCTTCATTAATACCAAATCTTTGCATGGGTTGAGATTGCTTCCTCAACAAATGCAAGTGCCATTGAAGATTCAAGTGGCTAATGGAGCTTATGAATCAAGTAATGAAGTATGCCTACACACTCCTATTACTCTATCTCCTTCATGTATTATGGAAGTGGACTTGATCACTTTGAAAATGGGTAGCATAGATATTGTCATTGGCTACGATTGGTTGAAAACCATTGGAAAATTTTCTTTGGACTTGCAAAACATGCTGATGGAATTCCAATGGAATGGACATCCTATAATATTGAAGGGCATTGGTCAAAAGCAAATGGAACTCATCTATATGAAGAAGATGTGTAAAGAAATCAATGCATGGTCATGCATATTCAATCTTTTGCTTGCGAAAGTGGATGAAGAGCAGTCACCCATTAAGCCATGATCTTTTTTAAAGCAAAAGGATCCAAGAATGGAAGAGCTATTGGAGAAATACAAAGATTTATTTCAACAACCATCATCTTTGCCTCCAAAGAGGGAGGTAGACCACCATATTGACTTGCTGCCCAACACAAAATCCATCAACAAACCTTCCTATTGCTTGTCAAAGTTTTAAAGGGAAGAGGTGAAAAGACAAGTTAAAGAGTTGTTGCAAATGGGTTTAATTCAGCCAAGTCAATCTCCGTTTGCCTCTCCTGTGCTCTTGGTTAAGAAGAAAGATGGATATTTTCACATGTGCATTGATTATAGGGAGCTTAACAAGTCCACGATGAAGAATAGATACCTGATACCTCACATTGATGACCTCTTGGATGAGCTCAAAGATGCAAAGGTCTTCACTAAGATTGATCTTTATTTGGGCCATCATCAAATTCGAATGAAGGAAGGGGGTGAGTATAAAACAACCTTTAGGACTGAAAGAGGGTTATACCACTTCTTGGTCATGCCATTTGGGCTTTCAAATGAACCCGCTACTTTTCAAGCACTCATGAATAAGATAGTGCAGCCTTTCTTGTTCAAAACAGTCCTTGTATTCTTTGATGATGTCCTCATTTATAGCAAATCCAAGAATGAGCATTTAATGCATGTGCGAGAGGTCTTTGACACATTAAGAAGACACACACTCTTTGCCAAAATGTCAAAGTGTTCTTTCATGGAAGATGAAGTGGAATACTTGGGTCACATTGTAGGAGAGCAAGGCATTCGTGTGGATCCTTACAAGGTGAAATGTTTCAAAGATTGGCCTACTCCTGCGAATTCTACTTCCTTGAGAGGTTTCATTGGATTATCTTTATTCTATATGAGGTTTATCAAAATTTATGCTCATGTGGTGGCTCCTTTGACCGATAGGTTGAAGAAAGAACCTTTCTTTTGGGAATCCATAACCGACAAGAGCTTCAATGAGTTGAAATCTCTATTAGTTTCGGCACCTATTCTTGTATGCCTGGATTGCTCTAAGGAATTCATTATATGTGTAGATGCTAATGGAAGAGGAGTTGGGGCTGTTTTGTATCAAGACCATGGATTTATAGCCTATGAAAGTTGTAAGCTTGATGACAAGGAGCGTCAACTACATGTCTATGAACAAGAGATGCTGGCAATTTTACATGTTATCAAAAAGTGGCATCACTATGTATATGGCAGCCATTTCAAGGTGAAGAGCGATCATTGTGTGCTAAAATACTTCCTTTCCCAATCAAATTTGTCCCCTAAACAAAGGAGGTGGCTAGCTACTCTTCAAAGCTATGATTTTGAAATATCCTACATAGCTGGAAAATATCATGTTGTGGCAGATGCTTTCTCATGTATGTGGGCATATTCTTTATCTTCAATTTCAATTGTACATAGGGATTGGATTCATGACATCCAAGAAGAACTCTTATTGCCTCTGTTCAATTTTTTAAGATGATCAAACCATTGTCCCAGTCTTATATGACCCGTGCATTGCACATCTAGGGCCAGCCTAACAGGATGTCATAGCCCACTCCCTTCATGACTATAAATTCAACACATAATTATATCCCTGTGATCTTCAATGGCTAGTTCTTTAATACTCCAAATGACCGCACTTTCATTCCATTGGCTAGGGTGACATTGAACCTAGCATTCTCAATAGGTAGGTTACCTGAGTCCTAGAGTACTGCATGGCTCAACACACTAACTCCTACTCCTATATCCACAATTCCCTTTCTTGTGGTGTCTCCTAGAGCTAGGACCAGTAAGACTGCATGCATTTCGGTGCCTTCCCAAAAAGCACTAACGTGTAAGGACTTTGGCATTGAGTGCAATGTCATGCTGGGTATCTTAGTTACCGCGTCATGATTACATAGATTAGCTGCCCCTTGCTCCATTGGTCCTTCAAACCACTACTTTAGTTCTTGCCATAATGTCAGATGCTGCCTAAGTAGATCTCACTGAAGGGGTCATTAGCATGGTGAGGAGGTTATTGACTGCTTGCATCTCTCCTAATTCTGCATTTCTTGGCCAATGGCCCTAATTGGTTTGTTGGCCCGTAGGATGTAGGCTTTGTCTAAGCAGCACTATTTGGGGCACAAATGCGTTTCTCGACTTTGGTCATGGAGGCGGGGTTGGTGTGCTTATGCTTGAGAGATAATCGATCTCATCTTCCAATATGGGCTTAACATCCTTTAGGTGCTCTTGGGCTTCTTTTACCCACTCCCTGACCTTTTCAATGGCCTTGAGTTGGTGCTTCAGGTTGGGGTACTCCCCGACCTTTGCACTCCCCTTCTCTCAGCCATCTTTGGAGTTGACGTTTATGCTTCTATGTGTATCACTTTTTTTCCAGCAGGCAGTGTCGTGGCACTCTCAGTTTTCAGTGTGACCTTTACGTTAGCTTTCTTTCTCCTTTTCCTACAACTTTTCTTTCTAATTGAGGTTGCATCTAAGTTGTTGGGTCCATGCAGTGATATGCCGGCCTGCTTTGTTCGCACATGGGTCATGACATGCAACAGGATGTATGTGTCCTCTCCATTAAATGTCTTAACTCTAAACAACCCCAATGGTAGAGATGGCTCATTTTTTGCATTAGAGGGTGGTCTTTGTCAAGGGCATTCGGCAAATAGGTGAGTGATTCCACACTTTGGGCATCTAAGATCGACCTTTTTCCGATTAGTCTGCTCTCACTCGGGGCATTGTGAGGAGATATGTCCTAGGTGTCCACAAGTCCAACATGAGATTGGTTCTTGGGTCTGCCCTCCAAAGCTTGTGCCTCGACTTCTACTTAACGCCATCACTGGTATAGGTCAGTAATCCATAAGGATTGCATTGCCCTCTTCATCATACAATACATAGGGGTGCACGTAAGGCTCTTTGTCATTCAGCTACTCCACATAGTGGACTAGAGTGTCACTCGGTGGATGGGTTACATATGGTCCAGGTGGTCTAGGTATGCATGTGGGGTTTATCTCCATCCTAGGAATGGCAAGTTTGGCATCATTAGGTGCTGGGAGAGCCAATGGGACTCCCCCTTCAAAAAAGTTTTGCGGCCTATTTGCTTAGGTAAGGCTGTTCGTATGGATGCAAGTAGGGAGTCTCCTTGGTAGTCTGCACTACATGACATCATGACCGAACCTATCGTAGCTGGCACAAGGTCGGGACCTTGGGTCCTGACACTCAACTGGCAGGTGGTTTTTGCCACAATACATGCATTGGACATGAGGACGTGTTGGTCATCTCATCATTTCTTGTAATTTGGCTAGCTTCATCTTCATCTCCGCTAGCTCCTGACTTGCATCAGTGCCCTTTCCTTTATCCTGAGCACTTGGGCCTGACACTTGACATTGAAACTCTCTTTGAGTTTCTAGCGTTAGTCTCCTCTTCGAGTCGAGCTCTTGGAGCTTCTCTGTTTGAGTTGGTCATCCACTCTGATTGCCTCGTTAAAGACCCTAGCTAGCGTGTCTTGCTGCAAGCTTGAATTGCCTGCCAAGGCCTTGTAGAGTTCCTCACTTTGTATCCCATTAATGAAGATTGTGGAGACCGCTCTTTCGGTAGGTTGCTCACTGGTTGGGATCCTCTTGAAGAGACTCCGCATGTGAGTGATGTAGTCTCTTATGTCCTCATCTTTCTACTTGACGTTCATCAATTGCACCGGAAGGTTATTGGAGTACCCAAGCTTAGAGAATCTCTTAATGAAGAGACTCTTGAGGTTGTTGAAGTCAGTCTGCTTATCAGCGTTCAGACTCATGTACCAGGTTCTACCCTTATCTCCTAAGCATAGACTGAAAGCTTACGAGCATTGAGTAAGATTAGTGAGGCCATTGGCCTCATAGACTTGTTTGAATTGCTCTACGAAGCTATATGGGTCATCGTTTGGCTGATACCTATTTAGCTGCTTAGCCACCACGACGGGGATTCTTGATTAGCTCTTAGAGCCTTGGTTAACTCCTAAACCTACAAGCAATGAGGTTGCCATTACAGGGGCGCTTTGCTATAGTAATGAGCTGTCTAGCAACCACTAGGTAAGAAGCTCACTCGATGTGAGGTCACCTTCTAACGCTCTTTCCCTCTTTACGTTAGGTCATGTCCTATTTCTGTTTGCTAGGGCTAACACTCACCGAATCTCACACATTTCCATGTTCTATCGCAAGCTTCTAGCTTGCTATTCTTGATTGTAGGCCACTATGCCCTACAAAGCTTCCTGTGCTAGTCTCCTCTCCTCTTTGAGGTCCACTATGATATCCTCAGACGTCTTACTGTGGTGGTCTGTTTGGACCTGTAGATCGTAATTAGTGACTAGCTGCTGGATTTTTGTAGGTTGTCGATGAGATTGATCAAGTCGGGCAAATCCACTCCTTCAATGGCGTTAGTCCTTGCTTGGTCCTACGCTTGGGGCTCTTGATCACCCAACTATATTTCAGGGTCTTCTTCTACTAGTGGGTTTGTTCAGATTGTTAGGTCTGAGTGAGTTTTTTATTATTTACAAGTAGTCCTCAACTTACACTCACTCTGTGTGTGTGTGTGTGTGTGTGTGTGTGTGTGTGTGTGTGTGTGTGTGTGTGTGTGTGTGTGTGTGTGTGTGTGTGCGCGTGCTCTGTTCCGTGCACTGTGCAAAATCAGGCTTTCAGCTTTTCTTAGGTGCACTTCAAGTGTTGAAAAACAATGTGAGTGTGAATACGAAGTGATACTTGCAGCGTTCACACTCTCATTGACGTATTCAGTCGAATAGAGATTTTCACTCAGTTTACTGAGTGCTTTGTCTGGTCTCTAGGGTCTGTGCCACATCATTCAGCTTGCTCAGGGTCAAATGGGGTCTGCTAGTTAGCCTACGCCTCTAAGTGTGTCGAATATGCTGATATGAGTGTCAGCATTGTGCCTGGCCATTTGGTTGTGATTTCTAGGGCCAAATTTGCCTATAAGGCTTTTGATGAATTCTCCTATTGTAGATGGTAGTGTTTGTCACCCTAGATGTGCTAAATTTGTCAATTTTGATGTGTTAAGATCTGGCCCAATTCTGTAGTGTTCGATTTGATAGGTGTCTGATTTTAGCTGTCTGATTTGCTCTATTTGATTTTGGGATTGTCCAATTATGGGATGTCCAATTCTAGAAATCGGATAGGGTGTGTTTGATTGGATAGGTCAATTGGTCCGATTTAAGTGTGTCCGATTTCCAAAATTGGACAGGGTGGTTAGAGAGTCCGATTTTCAAAATCGGACAAGGTCAGGTCTGAATGTGCTAGGTCCGATCGCACTGGTCAAGTTGGTTCGAGTATTAGCCATAGGGCATTTGAGCGTCCAATTCTAGGAATTGGACACCTGCAGATCGCTTTCGATTCCATCGGTATGTAAATAGTGGGAAAGAAAATCTCTTCGCACCAATGATTTTTTGCTACGCAAGCTAGCAAGATTCACCAGAATCCAAGGTTAAATGTACAAAAAGGTTTCTACATGCTTGCTCCAAGCAAAAAAACTCATGTGGCCTTCGATCGATTCACCGGAAGCACCAAGTCTTGCATATGTTCTCAATCTTTCTCTCTCTCTCTCTCTATATATATATATATATAACCTGAAAAGGAGGTCTCCCTTTGCCTCCTAGGGTCTTAAACCCTTGTTGGACTCAGCCTTAATCTACCCAATCACTCCCCATGTGATTCTAACACCTCTAAGCACTCATTTTTCCCATTTTTCTCCATGTTTGTGCCCTATTTGGATCTGCTTCATACCATAAACCCTAAAGTTTTTTCCTTTGATTTCTTGGTCCTAACCTACTCTAAATGCAACAAAAAGCAAAAGCAAAATACTAAAATGATTCCTCCTACTTGCCTAATTATTAAAAACCAAAATACTTACTTGTTGCAAGGATTAAAAACCCAAAACCTCCTACCTATCTCAAGCTCTAGGTTCGGGGATGAAACCCTTACTCCATCACTCGATTTGAGGGCACAAGTGCTCAAGCTTGAATCCATTGGTCTCGACAATAGAACCAAAATGTAGTGGCAAGCTCATGCTCAATTGCCAAGACCCACGGACCACTTATTGTTCAAGCGTTTCAAGCGAATACCGATGGCTATCTCTCACCTAGTTGATGCACCTTCGATCCTACCAGGGTGTAGTGAGCTTACCTTGATGCCCAAACAAGTAGCCTCCTCCCTCAAGCACACCGATAGCTCCATGATTCGTGGTGTGAGCTCAACCAGCTGATCCTCATGGCTAGGATGTTAGACATGATGTTAGATAAGATGTTACTACATAGGATTTAGACACGATATTGGACAAGCAGCACAGTTTGTATTGAGGCATTCTACTAGGGAGGATAGATGACCTCCTGACCGCTATGAGCCCTCCATAAATTATGTCTTGGTTACAGATGCAGGCAAGCCTCTCACCTATGATGAGGCTATGTGCAGGGGTGACACTCACTCTTGGGAGAGGGCTATGTAGTATGAGATTGACTCATTGCATAAGGATCGTACATGGGATTTGGTTTCCTTGCCTAGTGGCAAGAGGGCTTTGCCTTGCAAGTGGGTGTAAAAGTTGAAAAGTACCCTTGGACACCCTAGGTCGGCATACAAGGCTAGATTGGTAGCAAAGGGTTTTAAGTAGAAGCATGGTGTTGACTTTGATGAGGTCTTCTCTCCTATGGTTAAGATGACCATGCTACACTTAGTCGTGGCTTTGGCTACATAGCTTGAGTTGAACTTATATCAGTTGGATGTCAAGATGACCTTCTTCCATGGGGACTTGCATGATGAGATTTACATGGAGCAGCCTAAGGGTTTTGCAGAGCTTGGCAGGGAACATATAGTGTGCAGATTGATGAAAAATCTTTATGGCTTGAAGCATGCACCTAGGGAATGGTATCATAAGTTTGATGCATTTATGCAGTCACAAAGCTATAGCCGTAGTGCTATGGATCTGTGCTTATACATGAAGAAAGCTCGTGATAGATCTTTATTGATTTTGGTACTCTATGTGGATGACATACTTTTGGTAGGGAAAACTTGCTTCAAAAAAATGAACACATAGCCAAAGGTGTGAACTTTCTACTATATGCATGTCCTACATAGTCAGGGTCAGTGTATCCCATGACTCCTATAAATTGGCTACCATAACATATGTACATATCAGTAGTGCCCTTCAGGTACCTCCTTCAAGTACCTCATGATACCCTTCACGGCGTCCCAATGCCTCTTGCTAGGTGTAGCCATATAACGTGCCACAGCACCAACTGCAAAAGCAATATCTAAATGGGTGGCTATCATGGCATACATAAGACTGCCCACTTCGAATACACAGGGAATCTTGGCCATCTTGGCCCTCTACTCATCTATCTACGGACAACTGTTTGCGGGCTGTCTGCGACAATCGGCCTGTGATACCTTCACATGAGAAGGCAATGGATAGCCAATAAGTTTTACATCCTACATATGGAAGCGCTCAATGACTTTATGAATGTACTCTCTCTATGATAGATAGAGTAGTCTTTGATGCCTATTATGCATAATGCACATACCAAGAATATGAGAGGCATGTCCCAAATCTTTCATCTCAAAGCTCTTCTTGAGCTGAGCCTTAAGAGCATCTAGCTCATCATGACTCTCACTCAAACTTCTCCCTTCACTTACAAAATTTTTACAAAACCCTTAGTCAAGAGACTAATTGGACATATAAATAAGTCGACAATAAGGGAATAGAATGGATTTATTAAAGGGGATATATCCTATATGCCATAATTAGTCAATGCAAAGGATCAGATTATGCCCAAAAAAACAACCAAGACTATGCTTTCTTGAAAATAGACTTTGATAAAGCATATGACTAGCTAGAGTGGGACTTTATACTCCAATCTCTCCTAAACATGGGATTGGATAAACAATTCATTAGGTTTATTTTGGTACTATTTGGCAACGTTGACACTAGAATTACAATCATCACTACTTGTTCCCATATGGGATTTGGGATCACCTTAAAATAGAGATAGAATTAGTAATAGATAAAATACAAAAAAAGTTAGAAAGGTGGATTGGTTTTTGGGAAAGGATTAGCTTCCATGTGTGTTGTTCACCAACACATCCTCGTCCCCACATATGTATATTTTTTGACATGCTAGAGACCCCCCAAAGGGGGCTTTAGGACAATTTGAGTTAGTTTTTAGAAACTCCCTATAGAGAGGAGATCCTCATAAATTCAAAGTATTAAAGGTAGATGAGAAAACTTGCACTTTCCCTAAGAATTGAGGTGGTTTGGGACTAATTGACTCATGCAACCTAACTAATGAATCAGTTAAGAAGTGGATTATTAGATGTCTAGAGAATTCGGATGAAGATTGAGTAGCATTATTTTCTCACAATCGCAAGAACTTTAGGATTGTAGGCTATATGCAAGGCTAAAGAATCTTCCATTGCAGAGTAATCCTCTCCCCTACTAAGTTCATGCTGATTAGTTCATCCCCCTAAGTCAAGTGAATATGGGAAGCATGGCACAAATTTAAGGGAAAGATTTCCCTAAGGAACCATAAAAGGGCCCTTCACTAGGCAATCTCAAACTCTATATGGCTTAGCCTATCCCTCCCACATGTAGAAATTGAAGAGTTTGCAAAGGCTGTTAAGTTAAATAACAAGGTATCAAGGTTTGGGGGGGCCCTCTTTGGGATAGATCCAAGATAAAATGGATTGAGGATCAACCCCTTAACAATACATTCAAGCTAAATAGAGAGGACCTAATGTGTATTCAAATTATGAAAGACTAATGAAATGCCCTATTCTTATACATGTGGTTTGCAAATCAAGTTAAACATATTTTGAATGAGAGAAAGAATCTTATTTCTCGACCCAATTTGCAAGAGATAATGCTATCAACATCCCCACCCTCACTAGGAGATGGAGAATTGGAATGCTAAGCAGTGGGAATTCTAATTCCACCAAGTTTGATCCCTCTCAATTTCCCAAAGATCTCTATCCTCCTACGTATGTGGCTGGTACTCTACAAAGACATTTGGACACAAGACAGGGCCAAGCATATTGGATTGGCACAAGGATGTGTAGAAGGTGCAACAATGAGAAAAAAAACCATTCCTCACCTCTTCATCAATTGCCCCAACAACCAAGCCACCTTCTACCGGGTGCATGTGGACATTTGGCCCTTTCACCCTTACCTCCCATCTTGGTGTCAAAATTACACAGCGCAATGAATAGAATTTGAGAAAGAGATAGAGAGTACACAACAAATAAGAGGAGAATAAGTAAAATTCTTTAGCTCCAAACAATTGATACAAAGATGGCTCTGTCCACCATGCACTTCCATTATGAAGCTTAGATGGTGATCTAGACAGAAGATAGGTGAAGAGCTTAAGGCTAGCTGGAACAACTCTGACTAGGTGAAAGATAGATAATTGATGGCTGTGAAAGGGTTTAGCTTTTATAGCCTGTGAAAGGGGTCATGATGGATGACCTTCCATATGCACATGTGTCCGTTCACCTTCCATGTGCACATGTGTATGTTGACATTCCATGTGCCCATGTGTCTGTTGACCTTCCATATGCACATGTGTTTGTTGACCTTCCATGTGCACCTCCACTAGTTGGCTAAGGAATATTCCCTTTATCGTTGGCTAGGGTCCTTGATAACTCCCTTACCCTGTAACTCGATGCAATGTGCCTCGAGTTGCTACCATCTTAACTACTCCATCCAGCCCAAAGATTAGACCCACAACGGTCACTTTTTGCCATCCGGTCATGTAGACCTCATCTGGCATACAAGTCAAGACTCAACCAATATTCGGGCTCACATATGGCTTGTCCTCATTATGGGGGCCTTACAACTTTGAGCGCCATGGATCATTGGTGGCACCTTATGAGGGTGGGGCATTGAGCATATCTAACACCCTCAAACACTATATAAAGGACCTTGGGGTCACTTGTTGTAACGTGCCCGCCGTCTATTGGCTGTCCAAGCACGTTTTTAGCGGTCCATCAAGAGACGAATCTAAGCGATGCCGCTCGGCACTCCCATGGAATGTTACGGGGTTTTTCGCCTAGGGTTTCCCTAGTCCACCTTGCTCACATATGGCTTGTCCTCATTATGGGGGCCTTACAACTTTGAGCGCCATGGATCATTGGTGGCACCTTATGAGGGTAGGGCATTGAGCATATCTAACACCTCAAACACTATATAAAGGACCTTGGGTTCACTTGTTGTAACGTGCCCGTCGTCTATTAGCTGTCCAAGCACGTTTTTAGCGGTCCATCAAGAGACGAATCTAAGCGATGCCGCTCGGCACTCCCATGGAATGTTACAGGGTTTTTCGCCTAGGGTTTCCCCAGTCCACCTTGCAACGGAATGTTCACAGCCAAACCCACTAGGATCGACCTGAAATTTGGGTTCCTAGGGGTCAGGGTCTCCTGACAACATTCTAGCGTCGGGTCCTGGACATCTTATTTTACGCCAAGATACCCAATCCGAAGCAGATCCATGCCGTACTTGGTTCAAAGATAATGGGAAACAAGAGGGATGCACCTCAACCTCTGTGCCGTAGGGCATAGTCCCATTCCGGTCCCGTAAAATGGTATGAATCGGGTCCTAAATTAACAATACCTAAAGGTCAAAAAACATTGTGAGAAGCCTCCAAGTTCTCTAGGACCACCCTGTCGTAGGAAAGACCCATTGGGGGTTTTGCCCACCCACTTCCCTCAATAGGAATCCTTTAGTTATTTAATTAGGTCCTATCACATTTATGTGTGACATTTGAAATCAACTTCCTTAATTAAGCCTTTTAGGGAACACGGTTCATTCACGTAACCTATAGTACTGACACAAATACAGAGCAAGCAGCCCTTTTGAAAAATAAGTTTCTTAACTTATGTTCAAGTTAATCTTTATCTCTTACCCATACAGGAGAAATTATATATTGCTTCTGCCCCTACAGAAGTACCTCATCCAAATCACATGGAACCATAATTTCTATCATTTATCTAGAATAGGATCTTCCAACGTCACAGATGTTGGGCTCATGGTAGTCTTCAACACTATTCTGGACTAGGCAAGGGGTGTCCAGAGCTCCACCTGACCCCAAGCGACCTAGAAGTGAGACACAACTTTCGTGGTTGGCCTTTTCACCACTTGACCTTTGGCCCATGAATCGAGCAGTGCCGTTCTTGGGGTTGAAATGCGGCGTGACCTTGGAGATGATCCACCCGTGTAAAAATATTTGTTCCTTAATTAATCTAATTAAGAATCAAACACAATCAAGGCAATCAACTCTAATATCATTTTCCAAGAAAACATTCCTTTATCCCCATGGCAACTTATTATCACAGACCCCTGCCATGAAATTTCCAACAATCACAAGCACTTGGAATAATCATCCAAACCACAATCCAACAATTAGTTGATTGTAAAAGCATTTAGAGTGTTCTTCGATCAACCAATGAAAACAATGTTATTGTTTCCTAAACATTGCAAGAATAGTCGCGATAACATTCCCATCACACCTTTGCTCTCCCCCTTGATATCGAAGGGTAATTCTATGCAAAATTTACTTAACACTCCCTTTCTTTGGCTAAGGCATATGTTAGGGGTTTTAACACCATACATGATGTAAGTTCTATAGGTCGCTTACATTGTTCGATAACCCCACCTTCTTTCCAAAAAGTAGTGGTCTTTACTTTGGTCTTTACTTTGACTCGGGTTTTCTCAATCCCTTGAGCTCTCTACTTGCCTTTGAGGGCTGGAGTTGTTGTTCATATCTAGCCAATCCCCGAATTTGGATTGATAAACGTAGTGGTTATCAGACGGATCCCAATGCATCTTAGGCTTTAATCCTTATGATCATTGTTTGTACTAGCTAAGCACAACATCAAGATTTCCAATCTATCAAACATGAGCTATTAATAAGAGCTTGGGCAAGGGTCTAGAGCTTCGAAAATGATTCTCTTCTAGACTAAGTTGCTTGCCATGCAATCCATCAGGCATGAAAGTTGCAACATATACCTTCGAAGTGATGAAAACACACCTACTATTGTGAGGACAGGAAGTTGACAATGCTTGAAGCCTTATATGTTGTTTATGAGTTCATCACATAGCATCTAAATACAATTAACTTGTCTTGATACATGCATTTGGGGAATTCAATCCTTCGAATACTTGCGATGCAGATTATCCTTTTCAATGTCCTATTCTCGTGCGGTATAATACGTGTCTAATGCTCCTCATGTGAAAATCAAAGCAAGCATTCATCAATTTGGAAAAACGTTACTAATGACCAATATTGCAGATGGATGGGTAGTGAGGTCCTCACTCGAGGCATTCATTGTGGGATTGCCAATCGCGTATGACATTTTCCCCTTGGGGGCCATTCTCGATCTTCGTCTCCCCTGGAGGCAAATTGCACAATACTTCCACGCCTTTTCCTTGATTAGCGGGGGTCAATTGGGGAGAGAATTGAGCTTGTGGGTGGAGGATAATCTCAGAGAAAAGGTATAGATTCGTGGGCAAAAGGGGAAGGAAAAAACGTGTGTGGACACCCTCTAGTCTGCGCACTCGAAGGTGGAGTGTTCCTTGTAGTTACACTCTTGTTTCCAACCATTTCCAATGATCATAGCCATGGCTCTCTCTTTGACAATCTTGGTAGCCTAATAGCCCTTTGAAAGGGGATTGAAACTCCGCAAGAGAGCTTTGACTAGGAAGAAGGCCTCATATGTGGAAGAGTTCCTTCATGCAGATGAAAGGAGAATGAACAGAGGTGGTAGGCCCTTGGTAATGATGATCCCCTTCTCCTTCTTGCCTTGATGGATTTTTAACTCTCTCTCTCTCCCTTTTTGTAGCAGCATCTCTTTCCCTCTCTTTCTCACCTTCTCTGTCACCCTCTTTCTCTTTCTCTCTTTCCCTCTCTTTCTCTCTCTCTCACCCTCTCTCGCTCTCTCTCTCTCAGCATGTCGAGCCCTTCAAGGCCTCTTATGCCCCTCGTGCAATGGGGGGGGGGGGGGGGGTTCATAATAATGAAGGGTGGGTATTATTACGGGGAAACATGTGGGGGGGAGAGTGAGGTGACACATGTGTTCCCCTCCCCCCTATTGTCATCTCTAGTGTCATCTCTGTCCACTCCTTCACCTTCTTCGTGGATGTCGTGGAGAGTGAGGTGACACACGTGTTCCCCTCCCCCCTATTGTCATCTCTGTCCACTCCTTCACCTTCTTCGTGGATGTCATCCTTTGCCTCATTGGCGCTGTTGTAATCTCCTCCATGTCGTCAATGTTGATGCTATCGTCTCCTCCTTCCTCCCCCTTCCACATCCTCATCATGCTATCACCCTCCTCTTTTCCCCCTGCCATCTATCGGCGACGATAGGGGGGAGGGTAAAAAAGTTTCACATGACTTAATTTATTTTGGGGGAGGGGGCGGTTCCCATGCGGGAGCGGGACTGGATATTACATCCTCTCCCCCTTAAAGAACTCGAGATGTCCTCATCTCTGAAGAACTGGGGAAGTCAAGCATTAATGGGGCTTAAGGCCTGTGGGTTAGGACCCACCATGCATCGCTACGCTACTCATAATGACTCAAGTAGTACAACTCATATTATTGCAATTAATCGTAGGTACAAGAGTAGGATTTATTCCCGATATAAGTTGTATTACATGTTGATAAAATTTCAAGGATTTCTAATCATCCTAAAGAGGTGTAGTAGGTTCTAGGTCTTCGTCTTCATCTGATTTCTCTATATATTCGAAGATTGCACTTGTGAAGCTTCGTTTCCTTGGAGGCTCAATATCTTCTAGAAGGTAGCCTGCTTGGAAGTGCCCTAGCTCATTGCAGTGGAAGCATTGACGGTAGGGACATCTGCTACTAATGTGCCTTATCTCTTTCCATCTGTGGCATCTCTTGTCATGTTCTCAAGAATCATCTTTGTCACAATTTCCCAGTTTAAGTTCTTGGATGATTGGCTTTACTTGAAGTAATGCATCTTGCAAATTTTTTGGACGCATTGCTTCAAGACAGTAGTTCAGAGGAGTGTTTAGGCCATGGCAAAACTTGGATACTTGCTGCACGATATCCATAGGTGACGTGTATTTTAGTAGGGTTACAAACTTTTAGTAAGCTTATTCCAACTGCTTGATCTTGAAGAATTCATTTATCCTCAAAATATAGTAGGTTGATGGAAGGTATCGTCCGCATACAACAACTTTCAGTTGAGCCCAAGTGACATTGGCTTCAAAAACACCTCGACCAACTAACTTAAGTTTGGCTATCATTACTTGATTGGTAGAGGCAATTCCCGAAGCAGAGAAATAATCATCCATCGACTCAATCCATATCTCCGCCTATACTACGACGTCTATCCCTTCTCCATTAATCTCAGGTGCCTTAATTTTCTTGAGAAGGTATTTCTTCTCTTGCATGTCAGCATTCGTGGGTGCAGAAGATGCTTGACAATCAAGCCATACCACTTAGGTTATTTTGTTTAGGATATGTCCACGGATCATACATTAATCAATCACACATTACTACGAAGTTTTTGCTCTAATACCAATTGTAACATGCCTGCCTATATTGGCTGTCCAGCACGTTTTTAGCCGTTGAATGTAAGTGACGCCGTCCAGCACTCCCATGGAATGTTACGGGGTTTGTCGCCTAGAGTTTTTTGAGTCCGCAACAGAACGTCTGCGACTAAACCCACTAGGATCGACTTGAAATTTGGGTTCCTAGGGGTCAAGGTCTCCTAACAACATTCTAGCATTGGGTCATGGACATCCTACTTTACATAGAGATACCCAATCCGAAGTAGATGCATGCCACAATTGGTTCAAAGAGAATGGAAAACGAGAGAGATGCGCTACTCAACCTCTTTGCCCATAGGGCATAGTTCCATTCTGGTCTCCTAAAATGGTATGAATTAGGTCCTAACTTAACAATATCTAAAGGTTGAAAAACCTTGTGAGGAATCTCCCAGTTCTCTAGGAGACCACCCTGTCGTAGGATAGTCCCGTCGAGGTTCTATCCACCCACTTCCCTCAATAGGCATTCTTTAGTTATTTAACTAGGTCCTATCACATTTATGGGTGACATTTAAAATCAGCTTCTTTAATTAAGCCTTTTAGGGAATAGGGTTTGCTCATATAACTTATAGTACTGACACAAATGGAAAGCAAGCAGTCCTTTTGATAGGCAAGTTCCTTGACTTATCTTCAAGTTAATCTTTTTCTCTTGCCCATACATGAGAAATTATATATCCCTTTTGCCCTGCAAAAGTACCTAGTCCAAATCACATGGCATCATAATTTCCATCCTTTATCTAGAATAGAATCTTCCAATGTCATAGACGTTAGGTTCACGGCAGTCTTCAACTCCGTTCCGGGCTAGGCAAGGGGTGTCCAGAGCTCCACCTGACCCCAAGCGACCTAGGAGTGAGACACAACTTCCGTGGTTGGCCTTTTCACCACTCGACCTTCGGCCCGTGAATCAAGCAGTGCCCTTCTCGGGTTGAAACACACTCAGCCCTAATATCATTTTCCAAGAAAACATTCCTTTATTCCCATGGCAACTTGTCATCATAGACCCCTGCCATGAATTTTCCAACAACCACAAACACTTGGAATAATCATCCAAACCACAATCCAACAATTAGCTGATTATAAAAGCATTTAGAGTGTTGTTTAATCAACCAATGAAAACAATGGTATTCTTTCCCAAACATTGCAAGAATAGTTGTGATAATGTTCCCATCGCACATTTTCTCTCTCCCTTGGGATCGAAGAGCAATTCTATGCAAAATTTACTTAACACTCCCTTCCTTCGGCTAAGGCATATGTTAAGATTTTTAACACTGTACACGACGTAAGTTCTATAGGTCACTTACATTGTTCGACAACCCCACCTTCTTTCCAAAAAGTAGTGGTCTTTACTTTGACTCAGGTTTTTTCAATCCCTTGAGCTCTCTATTTGCCTTTGAGGGTCGGAGTTGTTGTTCGTATCTAGCCCAATCCCCGAATTTGGATTGATAAATGTAGTGGTTATCAGACGGATCCCAATGCATCTTAGTCTTTAATCCCTATGAGCATTGTTTGTATTAGCTAAGCACAACATCAAGATTTCCAATCTATCAAACATGAGCTATTAACAAGAGCTTGGGCAAGGGTCTAGAGCTTTGAAAATGATTCTCTTCTAGACTAAGTTGCTTGCCATGCAATCCATCAGGCATGAAAGTTGCAACATATACCTTCGAAGTGATGAAAACACACCTACTATTGTGAGGACAGGAAGTTGACAATGCTTGAAGCCTTATATGTTGTTTATGAGTTCATCGCATAGCATCTAAATACAATTAACTTGTCTTGATACATGCATTTGGGGAATTCAATCCTTTGAATACTTGCGATGCACTTTATCCTTTTCAATGTCCTATTCTCGTGTGGCATAATACGGGTCTAATGCTCCTCATGTGGAAATCAAAGCAAGCGTTCATCAATTTGGAAATACATTACTTACGACCAGTACTGCAGTTGGATGGGTAGTGATGTCCTTGCTCGAGGATTTTGTTGCGGGATTGCCATCTGCATGTGTGATTTTGCCCTTGGGGGCCATTCTAGATCTTCATCTCCCCTGGACACGAATCACACAAGACTTTCACACCTTTTCCTTGATTAACGGGGGCCGATTGGGGAGAGAATTGAGCTTGCGGGTAGAGGATAATCTTGCAGGAAAAGGTATAGATTTGCAAGCAAAAGGGAAAGGAAAGAACGTGTGTGGACACCCTCTAGTCTACGCACTCGAAGGTGGAGTGTTGCTTGTAGTTACACTCTTGTTTCCAACGATTTCCAATGATCATAGCCATGGATCTCTCTTTGACAATCTTGGTAGCCTAATAGCCCTTTGAAAGGGGCTTGAAACTCCGCAAGAGAAGAGATTTGACTAGGAAGAAGGGCTCATACGTGGAAGAGGTCCTTCATGCAGATGAAAGGAGAATGAAGAGAGGTGGTAGGCCTTTGGTAATGATGATCCCCTTCTCCTTCCCGCCTTCACAAATTTTTAACTCTCTCTCTCTCTCTCCCTTTTTGTAGCAACATCTTCTTCCCTCTCTTTCTCACTTTCTTTGTCACCCTCTTTCTCTCTCTCCCTCCCTCCCTCCCTCCCTCCCTCCCTCCCTCCCTCCCTCCCTCCCTCTCTCCCTCTCTCTCTCTCTCTCTCTCTCTCTCTCTCTCTCTCTCTCTCTCTCTCTCTCTCTCTCTCTCTCTCTCTCTCTCTCTCTCTCTCTCTCTCTCTCTCTCTCTCTCTCTCTCTCTCTCTCTCTCTCTCTCTCTCTCTCTCTCTCTCTCTCTCTCTCTCACAGTGTGTCGAGCCCTTCAAGGCCTCTTATTTCCCTCTTGCGATGGGGGGGGGGGGGGGGGGGGGTTGTAATAGTGAAGGGTGGGTATTATTGGGGGTAAACACGTAGTGGGGGGGGGGGGGGTGGTTCCCATGCGGGAGCAGGACGGGATATTACAGTTGTACCACATCTTCCCCTTGCCAACCACTTATAGATATTGTTGATGTCAAATGTCAAGAGACTGAAGGAATAAGAATTTGAGTGTGAGGTATGTAAGGCCAAATTTATTTAAAAATGATTTTTGGTTCTTGCCTTTTAGCTAGCTTACAAAAACTCTACCAAAATATCCAATTGAGTATTTTGTTTCTATACAAATCCATGCTAGTTTGGGACCATACGTGGCTAACCAATGTCAATCAAGTCTACCTAGGCTATATATGGTCAACCATTGTCACTCAAGACAAACCAGGCAAGGCATCAAATCAATGAGGTTGTGACAAACGCTAACATGGAAGCTATTAGCATTTCCCCCATGAATGAAATGATAAACATGCAAAGAAATCAAAATTTCAAGGCTCAAGTTAAGAATGTGTAATTAATTAAAGCAAGATTGATTATTTCTTGGAGAAAATGATGTTTTCATATAGTAAAGGAAAGCAAACTTTTTTTTTGTTGGTAATGTGCTAAGTTTGTGATGGATTTGTTCTTACTTTCTACTAACTCCTCCACCATGTTGGTAAAGCTAGTGTGATTATTGTTATTAAGGTATCCCTCTAACCTTGGAGTAGGACGACCATAGAGGCTAGATCATGCGGTCACTGATGAGTGAGCCATGTTGATTAGAACCTACCTAGCATCATGGGCATGAGAGAGGTGGTGAATAAAACCCAACCTTAGCATGCCCTCAAAGAAGGGAAAAAATCTAATGTTGGGTTCAAAGAGTTGTTGGATAGCTGATCACCTTATTGTTTGCTTAGGACAAGGTGTGTAGCCCTTAGGAAGTACCTAGTTGGTGGACTGATAGATCGATTTTAATATGGCTTTGAAGACAAACATTACAATATGAATTTGATTTAATGGAAGGGACAGGACAAGTCTTAGATTACATTGCCCATCTTACATGCATGTTTGAAGAATAGAAGAGACTAGAGGACAGTGTGAACCTATTTGCATGGAGTTTAGGGTCGGGAGTGAAATAGGGGAAAATGCAATAGCATTCTATCTGTTAGCAGGAAAGGAAAACAAGACGAGGACGAAGGAGGAGGAGAAAAATTTTTGGACAACATGTTGCTTACTTATTGTCTACAACCACAAGTCATATTGGGTGTAGTTTGCGACGATCACTGCACAGCATGAACAATGCTACTTTGGGACAAAATATGGAAAATATTTGGAGAATTTTGGGCTGATTTCTATGGTTAAAAATAGGTTATTTTGGGACTTATTAATAGCAGCCCACTATTGTCATAAATCTCTCCTATGTGATGAGCATGATCATGATACATTTTTGCTAAAAACTAAAGATTTTAGAGGTGTGATTTTGGGCTAAAGATGGGGCACACTTTAGGGATACTTTGAACATGATTAGGACTAATCTAGGAAGGTGGAGAATATGGAATTATAGGCTAAATTATAACAATGAATTGCAATTCTGTTTCTTATTGTTGTTATGTATGCTTTATTGCCTTGAAACAAGGGACATAATGGTTTGAAAGTTTCTTAACCCACTATTGACATGCATTAGAAGGATGATATTTTGGGATGAAAGAAGAGTTTTTCATTGCTTTAATACATAGAAAAATAGGACAACACTACTATCATTCATTTCACCTAAGATCTATGTACTTATTTGGTTCTAAATCAAGTGATCTAGAGGATTGAATTGATGCTTTCATGGGTATCTATTGTCATGAATGCAAAGCTTGATGTATAAAGGTGAAAGAAGGGTTCTAAACCAATACAAAACATGGATTTTTTTGTTTATCTAGCTTGATTATGTATTGGGCTATTATCATGAATGATTGACTATTTTCAAAACATAGACACTATGTTTATTGTCCAAATCTATACATAATGGGTTAGATGCACGAACGGCTAAACATGGCTAGCATAAAACTCAAAATTTGATGTTTATGTAGTTATATGATCTATATCCAGTTTGGAAGTAGAAACTTATGATCTATATCTAGTGTGGAAGTAGAAACTTATGCATTATAAGACATCTATGGACCTTATTTGTGTATACAAGTCTCCCTATGTTTGAATCTTGAAACCCATTTTCTTGCTCTTCATCTCCCATCACTGAAAGCTTCTCTCTCTACCACTTGAGCTCTTCTTTCTTGAGTCCCTATGACTTTTGATCATACATGTGAAATCCCCCAACATCTTTAGGAAACTCAATGTGAAAGGGCAAAGGAAGAATTCTACAAGATGGGGGATACTACAATGCAATCACATGACCTAAGGCAATTGTTCAAACTTGGAGATGGCCATCTTCCATACAATCCACACATATGACCCACAATCAAGACTTCATTTATCCTAAAGAATGAATTTTTTCCTGATAGTGTTAGATTTACCTCTTCTAATCTTGTCAAAATATTTTCACACTTGGAAATATGATCTACAACAAATCTCCTACATCCCTTTTCATCCAATGATTCATCATTGGCCTCTTCTACATGCCCTTTTATCAATACACCATCGAGAAAATGCATAATTAGCCATAGATATAATCTCATAAGACATCTATATTTGCATCTATGAGAAAACCCTTGCCACCAATCTTCAATTCCTTTAGAGGTTATATTGTAAATCAATGTCGAGTCTTTTTTGGGTCTCTCAAATTTGGCTAACAAGAAGCTACTTCATTCTTTTTCAAAACCCTTGCTTCAACCTCCTTTTCATTCAAACATATACATTCTTCTTTTGCAAACTCTTCAATCACCCAATACATATCCAAAGAGCATAATCTGACCATGCTATTCCCAGTATTCAATTCAAAATTCAATGGAGTTGAAGGCTCATTGATGGCATCAACATATGACAACTCATTATACATTCTTGAAATACATTCCTCAACTTCAAGCAATTCATATATCTTCATATCTTCATGTGTCTTACAAATATACTACTTTGCAACCTTATGCATGCTTTTCAAACTTCTAGAAACATATCATACCATTTGCTGAAAATGCCACAAAATCTGTAGAAAAACCACATGTCCCTACTATATGAGGCCAAAGCTTTTTTCATTTTGCACCATCATAGTCTCGCTTCACAATGGTATTCACTATGGAAAATCCATTGTCTCATGAGAACTCATGAATCATTTAGCATTGGGAGGTAAATGATAGTCTCTCAAACTATCACGATCTCTCAAATGATTAATACATATAGTTAGAAATTGCACAACCTACTTTCCATTGCACCTAATTCTAGTGTATAAAAATCCATCATTCAAAACTTTGATTTCCATGCAAATTGTTGTAATGTAGGTTGCCGAGAATCACGAGATATGAAGAAGAATCTTGTACAAAAATGTGATGTTCATTCTAAACATCCCCAATAGTAACTTTCACATTGTCCCCTAGTGGGTTATTCGCAGCTTGCATCCTCCATCCATGCTCCATATCAACTGACCATCTACTATTTTCATGAAGACTCCTAACCATAACATTAATTTTTTCCCCATGATCAATCAAGGCAATGCAAGGCACCTCAAGATCTCCCACCTTAAGGAGAGTTTCAATTGTTGCTCTAGCCTAGTGATTTTGCATATATCAAATTATAAGAATATTGTTGCTTCATTTTTGTTGAAATGCTTGTCTTATCCCTCTTGAGGTATGGCTACAGACACCTATATTTTTTTCATCAACAACTATATTTTCCATGTCATCATCATCTCCATGCATTACTTGTATACCCTATATAACAAGGTCCTCATTTCCTTGTATAGTAGCATTAGCCAGATCTCCAACAAACAATTTCTTTCTCTTTATAATGTCAATAATCTCCTCATGAAATTCTCACTTGGTAGATAATTTTACATGAGATGAATTCCACTTTACTACTTAAAATCCACTCTTCTAGAATCTTCTTAAAATAAATAGTTGTCTCAAGGTTAAACTAAAACTACAATCTATAACCCGACTGCTTGCATTTTTATTTACCATGATCTTGCTTCTTTCCTTTTGATATATCTTCCATAGACTTTTCAAGAAAATGTCTAATAGGAGGTGAAGATTGATCTAACTTAGGCCTACCACTCCCCTTTGCTGCCCTCTTTGATGTCCATGGATTTCCATCATCTTGCTTCCTCTTATCCTCTACAATAGCCTCAATGTTTCGGGCCTTGGCAAGATATGCATTAGATAGAGAAAGAATAAACGGGAACATCCCATCCCATCATTTGTCAAATATAGTTCCCTTCCTTGTTAAAATCATATCTAGGAATCTCTCCTTTCTTTGCAATATGCATTGTATGCAACAGATTCCAATTTCTTGGCCAAACATAGTCTCTTATCCAAACTCCTTCCTAGAAGTATTCTTAATTTGCAAGCCAAACATTGTAGGCTCTGCTGCAACATATACATTTTTAACATCCATTTTTTCTACCCATTGCTCCATACTATTGCATCAAATACATCTAGGCACAAAGCCTTCGTGAGTTTGAAACTTCAATCTTGTAGACCATCCTTTTTCTTCCAAATTTATAAATTTCACTAGTAAGTCTTACATGCCTTTCAACAACTCATCCATTACATCATCCTTCATCATAGTCATAGTAGTGATTGACTATTTATCTATTTGTTCAATTGCCTTCTTTTGGTAGGGAAAGGAATATTGCCAACATGCATCTTTGCTTTTTTTCTTTGTTACTTCACCATCATAGACACAACATCTTTTATATCTTTCTAGTTTGACTTACAATCCTTACTTTTTGGTTTCATTCTCCAAAAGCAACTCAAGGCTCAGTTGTAGTGTTGAGTTTGTCGATTGAATAAACAATTTAATCTTTTTGGATGCATATATTTGCTTAAATTCATGAAGCAACTCTATTGTAGCTAACCTTGGGCTTTGCAATCCACTCTAAGAATGTTCTTTTTATCACCAGCTTTGCATCTTCTATAAAGTATTAATCTTTCAATACTTTCTTAAAATCATCCCATGTGGTTCCATGAATTGTATAAACTTCATTTATGCATTAGAGTTCATGAATGACAACTTGCAAAGAATATCAGCTCATCTAGTTTGTAGGAATCCCAAAAAAGTATACTTTTTCTACTAGACCTTTGAATACTTGGTACATTCCTGCCATCCAATAGTTTCACTTCATTCTATATAGTTTGCATGCTTTTGTCATTGTCATTGCTCTTACATGCTAGACCACCAAACTTATGGACCGCTTATAGTTTCAAGCGTTTCAAGCAATGTGCCTTGGCTATCTCTCACCTAACCATTGCAACTCTCCAATCAAATGTATCAAACTCATCAATTTACATTCTCATTGTAGTCTATCTATGGAAGGCTCATTGATGGTGGCTCCATGATCCTTGCAACATGACGCAAGTTAGCTCCACCTCATTTTTCTCAATCAATGCATAAGCTTGAAGAAGAAGAAGAAGAAGAAGAGGAGGAGGAGGAGGAGGAGGAGGAGGAGGAGGAGGAAGAAGAAGAAGCAAGAGCTTCTCTAATTGATCCCTCCTGTTGAGAAACACGGATCTAGATCTAGATCGACTACAGTGGATGCAAGTCAAACACATGATACATTGTCAGAATGAGGAATTGTAACTCAAGTGAATTAGGTTCCAAGATAGATTAGCTTGGACTCATAAACACAGTCTTGAGTGACTCAAACTGATAGTACCATTACATTGAAATGAGTGTCAAGTACATGCTTATATAGCTTTTTTGGATAGTACCACTCCTTCTTACTGTGCTTATGGGATTTTGGACATCTCTTCCTAGAGCATACCTCTTTGTCTATCTCTCATACAAAGCCTCTCATGGGCAGCCTCTTTTAGGCATGCCTCTAGCCTCTATGGGAGTACATGCAAGCATCATTTGCTATTCTTAACAACCCCCCTCAAATGATGAGTCTCTATCCTTGCTGGATTTTGCCCCCATACATGCAAACATGGACCAGGAAACTAGCTCTTTGGCAGCCTAGTCAAGTTAAGGTTTGAAACTTTACATTCTTGGTAGGGTTTTTACATCCACTATGGGAACAAATTCCTTAGAACAATCTATCAGAGTTGTTGATGGTAGCGGAAGCATCTTCTTCTTCTTCTTCATTCATGAATTGACTTTGGTGGTGATCATTCTACATCTGCTGTGCTCCTTTCTTGTGAAAACATTCACTAACAATATGGCCAGTCTTACCACAATAATGACATGTCATTCGACTTTTGTTGTCTGTGTTGAATCCTCGACCTCTTCCTTTAGGTTCAACAACTCCTTTGGTGTATAAGAGATTTTCCCTAGATGACAGGATACCATCTTTTGCATTCTTATTTTTCTATTTGTTCCCTTCATCAAGAAGAGAGTGCTCAATATCTTTAAGTGAGAGACTGGGAACATTGCTTAGTGTTGAAACAAGGTTCTCATGTGGTTCATGATTAACACTAGCAAGTAGCACTGCTATTGCTTCATCCTAATCAATGGTCTTTTTAAGAGTTGCTAACTGAGTTTTAAGGCTCTTGAACTTATTGATGTGTATAGTCATAGATGAGCTGTCTTTTGCATCCAACTTATAAAATTTCATAAGTACTTTTACATTTGAGTTCTTTGCTTGTGTACCAAAGATCTTGTCAAGTTCTTTCCATGCTTTCTTTGCATCCCTGATGCCAGAAATATGATGTAATACATAATCGGATAGACCCCAGGCAATAATACCTAGAGCTTTATTGTTCATCTTCTTCCATGCCTTTATTTTAGGCTGGTCTTCTGCAGCATCTTCCTCTTTAGCATCTTTTGCATCATTTTCTTCAAAGAGATCCTAGAGGTCTTTCCTCATGAGATGTTACATGGTTTTCTCTTTCTAGGCATGAAAGACTTCACCATCAAACTTTGCTATATGTTCCACTTCGGTCATCGTAGAAGGAGGTCTTACCACGAGAGCACTCGGGCAGTGTCTATCCTTTTACAGAATAATTTGTGGGATTCAAAAAAGATTTTGATTATGAGAGCTTGATTTTACAAAAAAAATGATGGATATCAATAGAACCCACATACAATAGCCTTTCACAAAAAAAAAATTGAGAAGTGCTCAAGCTTCAAGTATGAACCGCCTTTTAAAATGAGTGCACAAATGAGTTTGGAGTAGAAGATAGTGTGAATGGGGTTTATAAAAGGCTTTATAGCTTAAAAGAGAGATAAGCCTTTGGGAAAAAAAAGTTTTATTTCTGTTGATCTCGCTGATGATTGATTGTATCCAATCTGGGAGCTACATTGAATGCCACGCTGGAGTTGGAGTTGGAGTTAGAGCCATGAGGATGTCTGTGTCAGCGCAAGATAATCGTTGAACAACTCCACTTGTAAAGAATAGTACAATAATAATTCGATGATGCCTCTCGTGAGCTGCAACGTTTCTACCTTCAAGCTTCACCTCAACCTTCACGTAGACCTTGAGAGCTCGATCGGTATTTTGGCCCAGTGTTCAAGTCGATGTGCTTCTCATTGCCTTGCTCTCCTTCTTCTACTCGATGGAGGAGATGACCTGCTAGAACGAATGCACCTTCAACCTTTGGAGTTTCTCTGTAACACAAAAATAGCACTATCATTTTTCATTTTCCTTGCAACACTTAGCCCACATAACAGATCTTCTTAGGCAGCTTCCAGATTACATCCAGGAAGTAGATGATTTGATGGCTTGAGTAGAGATGAGAGTGAGAGAGGTAAAGTTTGGGAAGTATGCCCACTAGCTACCTAGCTTAGCCATGGCTCTAATACCATGTTGAGAAACACAAATTTAGAGCTAGATCGGCTACGGTGGATGCAAGTCAAAGGCATGATACATTGTCAGAATGAGGAATTGTAACTCAAGTGAATTAGGTTCCAAGATAGATTAGCTTGGACTCATAAACAAGTCTTGAGTGACTCAAACTGATAGTATCATTACATTGAAACGAGTGTCAAGTACATGCTTATATAGCTTTTTTAGATACTACCAATCTTTCTTACTGTGCTTATGGGATTTTGGACATCTCTTCCTAGAGCATACCTCTTTGTCTATCTCTCATACAAAGATTTTTTTGGGCAGCCTGTTTTAGGCATACATCCAACCTCTATGGGCGTACATGCAAGCATCATTTGCTATTCTCAACACTTCCCTCTCTCACTAGCATATACGTTTACATCCTTTTACTAGTTCATCAACTAGTTTGGCATATATTAATTAATATAATTTTCATAGGATCAAGCCTGGTACTCTTTACAAATGTAATTTCAAAAAGCAAATTTCTACTTTCAAAAACTACAAGCTATTTTTTTTGTTCGTATTTTCTTCCCTTTTCTTGCACCTCTCTGAGTTTTCAATTTTTTCTTCTACTTTCTCCTACACATTCCTTGGTTGCACCTTCATAGATGGGGTACATTACCCCCTCCTAGATTTGTGCCAATCCCATGGCTTTTTGTGGTCTAATGGGATCTATGTACAATTAATGTTGGTTGGAGGTGTAGAGGGTAACTAGAAGTATCCTTATGCTTTAGTCCAATGCTTAGTAGAAATAGAATTAGCTTCAAATCAGTCTTCGAGTTTAGGCAGCATTATTGAAGTAGAAGAGGGAAGGATCAAGATGATGTGGGCCATCGATGTTGTTGGTTTTGTCAAACTTCTCTTCAATTGTGTTCTCATCATAGAATGGTGTGTGCACTAACTAAGGGGGTATCTATCTCATTGTGTTGTGACTTTTGTACTTGTGTAGGTGTAATTAGGAGATGAGTCGAATCCTAAGTAGGCTGGGAGTATTGTCTTACACTTGAGGACAAAGTTAGCATCAAGGGAAAGTGCAATGCAAAACTAAGGGGGACAGGTCTATTGATGTTCTTGGCATGTCCTACCCTTGAGGTGCCCTGAGTTAGTGAAGTGGGAAAGGGCTAGGGCTTACGGCCCCCTTGGTGCTGATATTGTGTGTGACCCTCTCTTTTTTTCCCTTTTTTTGTGGAAAGAAAGGTGTCCAAGTAAATGAGGAGGACTTTATTGGGGCTCTTTTTTATTCCTAGGCGGTGGTCAAGACAGTGGCTACAACAATCTCTCTAGGCATGCTTTGCTCATCATATAGGTCTTTAGTGTGGACCTTGTTGCTGCCAAGGATGTCATTGGGAGAAGGGTGGCTACAATTGGTGATGTTCATGTCTCCTAGTAGCTCAAAAATAGTAGCAATGTAGCACAATGGGTTGTAATGAAGGGAACCTAACAAGACCTAAGAGAGAGAAGAAAGAGTGTAGAAGAGAGAGAAAGAGAGCGATGAGGTGAGAATAATACTAGAAGAAGAGAAAGAAAGAGAGAAAGAAGAGGAAGGAAGCCATGGAAGCTATGAAGGTGAAGAGAGAGTTTCTTGATTAATGCATGATAACTAACCTGACCCTCTTACGCCTTAAATGCTGTCATGGTGACTTGTATTTGCCCCTTATTTTCCCATATATTCATTCCTCCTTATTTTCTCATATATCTCGCTCATTACAATCCATCCCCACTCAAAAGAAGTTTTTTTCCTCAAAAACATTGGTGGACTAGTTACCATGGCTAAATATAGAGGAATCAGAGCACTATTCTATTTCAAGTGGTTGCAGAAATAGGAAAATCACTAATAGATACCAAGTAATGGATAGAACCAGAAGGGAAAAACCAAATAGGCCATATGGACATCCATTCTACATGACAAAATTGAGAACTAGACCACCTGTAAAATAGCTAATTCTCATAGCAAAAGCAAAATAACTGGAAACACAAGAAATATACCATATGTGCCAAGAAACCATAGCCGAGGTGGCTAAGCATGAAATTATATTGCCATGGAATGCTGAGAACCATAGATGAATGCTGCAACATGAATACTCACCTTATGCCAAGGTGGGACATGGTATGCACCCCATGATCTTGGTGGCTAAGAGTATGCACTGTCTTAGATGGTGGGAGGAAGGAAACCTCAAATCATATATTCTTCAAAACGGAAAAAGATCCTTCACATGTTACATCTCCACCTTTTATACTTAACCCTAGGCTAAGCCATTTATGCTTTATTACAAGCCATCCCGGCCTAAAAGAGCTTTGTCCTCAAAGTTGGAATCGGGACAATTTACAAGGAAAGATTACAAGGATAGCTTTGTAAGTAATGGATCCATGCTGAAATGAAACTCCAAGTTGAAGAAGATCTCTTATGTCAATGAAGTACAAGTATGAAATCTTAGTATACTATTGGAAACTATCTAAAACAAGCTGCTGCACAAGAATGGCCATAACTTGAAGAAGAAATGTCCAATCTTCATGTGTGAGCTATAGAAAGGTACAAGACAATCCCTAGTATCCAGCCATGCCATAAACATCCAATTTTGATGATAGTAGAGAAATTATTTTTATGACAAAAATTTTATACAACAAGCTGTCATGTTTAGATTTAACTTTGTTTCCTACAAAAGCCATGGAAAAGAATCAAGGTATGATGATGATTTCCAAGTAGACTCCTCCATGGGAAAACCTCGCCATTTTATAAGATATTCTAGTAGTGAACAATTCCTTAAAACATTTTCTCTTTTGCCAATAATCCTTTTAGGCTCATAAATGATGAGACCTGCCATCTCAACAGTTTTGAGATCCCTTTTGTACATTTTCAGCCCTTGTAAAGTTTTGCTTTTCTTCAACCATTGGTCTAGAACCACCATCAACTTGGTTTTGACCATAAACCATTGGATAAGTAGGCATCTTGCTGTAATTACTTTGGATCTAGACCAAAGATGTATTTGTTTAATTTTGCCATATCATCAATTCCTTCAATGTGCATTGAGAGATTGAGAAACATATTGGAGTAGTCACAAATGGACATGCCCCTTTGTTGAAGTCCGTACCATCTTCTTTGCAATCTTTCATTTTCCATTGGAGAGACAAACACCTCTAACATTGCCTTCTTAAAATCCTCCCAAGAAGCAAAAGTGTGACCAACTCTTTGCATGTATCTCCACCATGTATGTGTGTAGCCATCAAGATGGAGTGCCGTAAAATAGATCTTAGCTTTATCTTGGCGAGGAAAAAGTGTGAAGTACATCTCTAATTTATTTACCCATTCTTCCCACTTCATTGGAGATGAATTATCGTCCTTGAAGTTGGAAATGGTGATCTTCTCTTTGTACTCCCTCTCATTATATGTTGGCTAAAAATTGTTAAACTACTGTCCAAAAGATATTTGTCTCCAAGACTCTCTATACATTGAACCTCTTCCAAAAGAATTTGGTCTAGAAGCATTACCACCTTGATTTGATTGACCTGATCCAAAAGAATGAGGTTGTCCACTAGTGGGCTGACCATAAAATGAGTTCTCTTTGTTAGTGATATCATGGAATGACCTTCTTTCCTCAAATCTTCCACTCTTATCATTCATCTCCGATTCTTTTGCTTGATGGTAGATTGGAAAGGAAAGGACTTGTAGAATGGGTCACATCCATGAAACTCTACATTTTCATCGTCTCTTAAGTCCTCCTCATCTTCATAAGTGGCATCATGACTTAAATTGAATTGTGGGCGGGCATGATGCTTTGATGGTATCGGTGGCTAATAATAGCCACTCTTCAATGTTGATGGCTCTCCTTTCTCAAAGGTTGATATTATTGGCTGATAAATTCCTTTTCCTTTCATATTAGTTGACTGGGCTAAAGTATTTCCAATATGAAAAGTGGGTATATTGGTGTACAAGGTTTGGTTTGAGTTTTCAAGTCTTTGATGGCTGCTAATACATCTTTAAATCGACTTTTCATAGACTTTGCTATTGCATTTTCAAATCCATTCTGCATAAACTTGACCAAGTGTTGAAGACTCTAATTCACCTCATTGTATGTTTTTCCATCTTTCCCAATGAATTAGATAGTTGTTCATGAGTGTCATGCATCCCAATATTCAGCATACGTAGCTCTTTTCAAAGTATGGAGTCTTCAAAAGGTTCATGAAACAATTGATTCTCATCATTGCCAAGTCGTATACTATGAGCATTACCAACACTAATACCTTCATCTTGTTGGTCTTGATTACAAGCTTCATTGGTGTTATTTTGATCATTGACATACTCTATAATATCCTCTTGAATGGTTAAATGACCATGGTCTCTTGCTGTGAATGTCTGTAATATCTATTGCATCTAAATTGAAAAAAATGCGTGGGATCCGTGAGGGGTAGGCAAATTTTTCTCTCAAGCTGATTTGTGCTCCCCTTCAGGGTCCTCGTCAGTAGGGGAGGGTCACCTCACTTTTGTCCTACCAACTCGCTTGGCATCCACTTTTCCTCATGGGTGTAAACATGGAAAGGTATGTGAAAGGCTAAGAAAGATAGTGATAGTCTAAAAAGAATTCTTTCATCCCTTTAATGATATGCAAGTGGAAGTAGGAAATTGATCAAATGGAAAATGATAGGGATAGGTATTGCCCTTTCTTGCAGTGACTCACTGCATACAATGAATTCCACTTACCACTTGATTTTTACTTTCAGCCATATTGTAATCAAACTCATTCAAGCAACCAAAGTCAGGTTTAGTTATAAAATTCCAGCAAATGAGAAAGTCAAGCATCAATTAGCTGATTTTAAGTGGGTAGGATGAAGAAAATTTAGCATAGCCACATTCAACCCTAAGTTGGGTCTATATGCACTTAGTTGTCAATTTCAAAATAGGATTACCCTTAATTCTCCCTTTTTTAGCAAATGGATGGCTTTAGCAATTGGATTTAAAGGGAATTAAGAGCAAAATGTAGAAGTATCTTTTTCATTATTGAAGGCAGATGATCATGGAAGCTCCAACAACCATATAGGGCTTGAAAAGCTTGATCTCCAACTTGAGGTGGCCAAGAATACCTTCAAAGTGTAATTCCTAGGATGAATATTCAGCTCATAAAATCCAATTCTTCTCCAAGAAAGCTCTTATGACCATAAGCTTGATGGAGATTATCCTTATGAGCTCCAAATGTGATTGAACATTGAAGGGGAATCAATGATGAAACTTCCAAGAGAGTAGAAGATGTTAAATCTTGAAAAAGACTCATGTTGAAGCAAGACCTTCAAATTTTGGTAAAATCCAATGCCTAGGAGCCTTAGGAGGCATAAAGAGCCAAAAGCCCCATGATTCCAATCTTCAAAGACAAAAAAATTTGAAATAATTAAGTGGTTGCCCTGTTTGCCCCAAATCAAGAGAAGAGAATGCTCCAATCTTGCTTGAAATCCTCAATGTAGACCCAATGTGTGTTGTAGATGCTTCCCCTTGACCTTTGGAAGCTAAAATATGTCAACAAGAAGCCAAATCTTCAAGAAATTGAAGGAATCTTCATGTTGTCTATTTTCAACCATGGCTAGGGTCTTGAAGCTCCAAGAATTCAAGAGAGAGTGATGAAGTTTGCTTCTGTCATGTTGTAGACTTGGAAGAGAGTTTGTAAGTGAACTTTAGTAGACTAGAAACTAAGCTTGGCCTCCATTTTTCTCACGTTGATGAGGAAGTGTGTCTTCAAGAAAATTGGCGCAAATAGTCCATGAACATACTCGTTTACCTCATGATCAAAATGAGGCTTAAGCAAAGCATATAGGTACTCTATAGCAAGCTTACAACATGAAGAATTGATCTATGGTAGCCATTTGGACCATTAGGGCACTGGGGAAGAGATAGAAGCAAGATCTTGGCTATGGAGTTGTAGGGAAAGCTTGCAAGAAGAAGAAAGAAGAGAGAGAAACTCTCGTTTACAAAGTAACCCTTGTTTTAGTCCATTATTAATCCCTATTAACCATAATTAACTCAAGGACCTCTAAAATGTCATGAAAAGAGCCACGACTTGCTATTTTCACCATAGAGCCTCTAGTTTCTTCATGTCCAACTCCAAGAACCTCCATATTAGTGATGACTTGATGCAAATAACCATGGCCAATCATGGTTTTAACTGTGTCAACCAATGTAACTAAATCTTGTACTCCAGTTATTTGTCACCTATCCCTGTGACTAAATTTCCCAAAGGAAATGACTCTTCCCATGGATCAAAGTCCATGCTCTGATACCAATGTAAAATAGCTAATTCTCACAGTAAGCAAAATAACTAAAAATACAAGAAATACACCATATGTGCCAAGAAACCATAGCCAAGGTGGCTAAGCATGAAATTATATTGCCATGGAAGGCTGACAATCATAGATGAATGCTACAACATGAATACTCACCTCATGCCAAGGTGGGACATGGTATGCACCCCATGATCTTAGTAGCTAAGAGTATGCACCCTCTTAGATGGTGGGAGGAAGGAAACCTCAAATCATGTATTCTTCAAAATGGAAAAAGATCCTTCACATGTTAAATCTCCAACTTTTATACTTAATCCTAGGCTAAGGCATTCATGCTTTATTACACCACCATAGCTCCAAGAAAAGACACTTGCAAACAATAGGCAGCTTGCTATCTATTACAACCCTATTGTATTAAAATTGAGATATCTTTTGATGGGCATGTGTGTGACACTAGAGTAAAACTTTTCTTACTCATCTCCCCTTCTTCTCAATCTTTTCCTCTTTGTGTACATGTGAAGGTAGTGACACAAGGTTGCATGATGCAAGGAGCATTTCTTGGATTGTGGAGCATGCAACGAGCCTTGGAGAATGACTAAAACACTATGCTAGACATCTATTTGCATCCACCTTTCTTAGATAGGAATGCTAGGTGCCAAATCAATTTTGAAAGTAGCATGTGTCGTGATGTGAGAGATAGCCACATGACACGTGTGCATCAAACTTCTTGAAAGAGTAAGAGTAAGAGTGAGAGTAGCATGTGTCATGATGTGAGTGAAAGAATAAGATTACATCCTTAAGTCACACATGTTGAAACCCATCATTTTGGTTCCATTTCCAGGACCAATGATGGTTTGAACATATCGATTGTGCTCTCATTGCCACATAACAGAATAGGATGCCATCAATACATGCAAATCCAAAATGCTTATAGCTAGTTAGTTGTAGGTTTATACATTGCAAACATTTTCATTAGATTTGTGGAATGAGAATTCCTACAGCGAATACTTCTATGATCAAAGATATGTGTAGTTCTCATGAAACTAGAAAAGTATCAAATTAGTGATGATCCATATAGCTTTGTAGAGTAGTTTGAGCAAATATGTGAGGCTAACAACCTTGGACAAGCTTTCAAGTTGTGTCTATGAGAAAAAGGGTGGGATTGACTCAAAAGTCTCAATGTTGTAGGGAAGGCTAGTTTTGCCACTCTCAAGGACCTAGTCGTCAAGATATTTTTCAAGGCTACCTATGCAAATAACATCATAATCATGCTCATGAACATAGGGTACAAAGAGAATGCATCCATTAAGGATTATGTGAGAAGCATTCATGGGATCTACATATCTACGTCATAGCAACCGAAGATAAAGGCCATTACTATTGCATGTATCAATGGGATCAAATATGAGGTGCTATTTATAGGCTTTATAAGAGTATACCTATAGCATGTCAACCCAAGGTAAAGGCAATTACTATAGTCTTTATCAATCGATTAAAGATCAAATGCTATACAAGGCTATAACTAGCAATTGAAGCTTGGATAAGTCCAACTTTTCTATGGTTGCTTTCCTTTTTAAAAATTCATGCTTTCCTAGATACAAAAACCTCCCACTCTACTTCTTTGTCCTAATTAAAGAGCAAGCATTCCAACACACTATTTTCTTCTTTTTTTCCTATACACACAATGAAACAGGAAGATCTTCCCAATCCTACTACAATTTAAAGACCCTTAATCCTTTCTCACACCTCTACCTCTCCTCAAGATTACCTTTCAAGGTTGAAATCTACAATGCACAAACATATCCTAGCATTCTTGTGGGCAAGGCCAATGCACTTGCTGAGAAAGGAATAGAGGCTTCAAACATTCTTGTTCTTTTGGGTTTTGAGCTTTTTCTCCAAATTTTTAACATTTTCTAATTTTATTCTGGTTTTCTAACAATTTGATGCTATTCTTTCCCACAAGTTAATCCTTTAACAATTCAAAAATAATGGTACATAATGGTGCAAATGCAAAAATTATCTAGTGCTAGTCAATGAGTTCCCTACACAGGCTAAGTGTGTTAAACCCTTAGGTGAAGTTGTGCTTCAAGTGTTTGAGTGCCATGGAGTGAGGTTTCTTGAGCATTCTTGAAGTCATAAGTGCAAATTTAGCTACTTGACCCCAGTACTAAAGACTATTATATGGGCATTGACTAGAAAACTAGAGTGTTAAGTGCCAAACAATGATGCCCATGAATAGCCAAGTGTGTGAGTCTCCAACAACGATTTTTATGAGATGCCTAGATGTTATAGAAACTAGTTAAATAGGCATGGATGATTGAACTAGCAAGGATTTAACTACTCAAATACAAGTGAAGTGCATGCTAATCAAAGTAGAAGAATGCTTCAAGTTGGTGCTTTTATATGCAAGTTTATGGATTCTACCCTCTACTAGTTACCATACAATGCAAATATTGAGCACTCATAACATTTAAAATGCAGCATAGTCATCCTTTCCATGCCAATGCTCTTAACAACTTGAGAACTTGAAATTTCTATAAATTCATACATATTGTAACCGACAAGTATGCAAGAATGCTCTTTAAGTAAGACAAGTATAAAGTACAAGCAATCCATGCAAAGACAAAAAGTTGATATGAGTGCTTATCATTTGATTGTGTCTCCACTTTTTGGTTTTTGTGTGAGAGATAGAGGCATTAAGAGTACGTGATGCTCTTGAAATAATAAGAGTACTTTGTCAATGTCTCACAATTGAGCTTACAAAGTCCAACAACCTCAAGCTTACATTTGAGCCTCATGGAAATTGATGCATTGACTACTTTCCATGCTGACATCCTACACATACTTTATATATGCAATCAAACTTAAAGGTTGGTAATATCATGAAAAGTCCTTAAGACTACATAGTTCTTAATTTTTTGCACATTAAATGACCAATTTGCATATATCATATGCCTAAGTCTGCAATAAATACATGCATCATGTGGAAACATTATAGGTTTATGTAACATGCCTAATGTTGATACAATTCAATAGTCCATCAAGAGATCATTTTAGGCAATGCCAAACTGAAACTCCCTAGGAATGTCATAGACTTTATTACCCAATATCACTTGATACTACCTTGCATGGGAAGATTTGGTCGATTCCCACAAGGATCAATCCAAATCCACTAAGGTAGTACTATGGTAACCTAATAATTCACCAAACGTCGATCACGGGCAATTGCTTATGCAACTCATCCCAAACCAAAGAAAACTTATGTCGCACTTGGTTCAAAGAGAGTGAGAAACGAGGGGGGGTTGATGCATCAGCCCCTCTATCCATATGACAAAGTCTTGCTCCGGTCCCCTAAAATAACATGGGATCGAGTTCTATAGAATTCCCGATGAAGGTCGCCATTCCCCTCTCCTAAAACATTCTAAGTCTAGCACTTCAAAAGAAAACTCTTGACTTACTAAGACCACTGGACCTGTCAGGGGTTTCACCCTCCCACTTTCCTTGATGGTGTGTTTTAGTTATTTAATTAACTTGACACATTTATTCTTAACAGGTAAAGATAGCTTCCTTAATTAACCATTAAACATTGGTTCCTTCACATAGATTATGGCATAGACACAAAGACAAAATAATTATTTTAGTGAAATGAATAATTCTTTATTCCATTTAAGCAATATAGCTTTATTTACATCAATAAATCTATCTAAGACAGGACCTATCCAAAGGCATTTCCACCAAATTCCCACCCTTAGCTAGCTTTAGGGCCTTCCAAGAAGCCATCTTTTGCTCATAGGGGGGTTAGACTGGTCTTTGATGTGTAAGGGATTTATGGCCAGAACCCCCCTCATACCCTTGCCCTCTCCTAGCTAACTGCACTTCCTATGGAGAGACCTCTCACTTGCATGTCCAGAGTGGCAAACATAGCCCTTTTGGCAAAGGCTCTTGCAACTAACCTTGGGGGAGGTTAGTGTGTCTCTAAATTTTAACCTGATTTTTTAATACAAGTTCTAAATTAGTATAGGTACAAGCATAAACAATCTTATTAATGCATCATCCCCTATGCATCAAAATAACCTTTGGACGCAATTTAAAACAGTTGGGATATATTTAGTAAGTATCCTCCCAATATTAGATTCTACTTGATTATTGAGTGTCAAGATGAGTTAAGAAGGGTTATTCTAATCATCAATCTTACAATAGTATCTCTCTCCCTTAAACCTCCTCTCTCTCTCTCTCTCTCTCTCTCTCTCTCTCTCTCTCTCTCTCTCTCTCTCTCTCTCTCTCTCTCTCTCTCTCTCTCTCTCTCTCTCTCTCTCTCTCTCTCTCTCTCTCTCTCTCTCTCTCTCTCTCTCTCTCTCTCTCTCTCTCTCCAATGCTCAATTGATTATGTAATGGAAAGGAAAAACTAAGACTTAGAGCCTTATAATCTAAGGCTTTTATAGCTTTAAGGCTTTAACTTCTCTCTCTCTCTCTCAGTATTATCATGTGTTATACTGAGTTCAAGTGCTCATCATCATGAGCTTGATGATCATGAGGAAGATGTGGCACAGCTAGTTTGAGGTTCTCTTTCTCTCTCTCATAGTGGCAGTTGCCATTTGGTTTGAGGTACTATTGAATGCTGAAATGATTTGGTTTTTTGGTTGATTTTTGTTGTTTCTGTGGCCTAAATGGTTGATTTTTTATGAATTTTGTGTGATGCTTGATTATTTTGGAAGTGTTTGAGAGTGTTTTGGATGAATTTGATTATGTTGATGATTTTCAGTAGAGATATGAGACTATGTGATGGTCTGATAGGTTCTGTTGAGGTTCTAATAGCTTCTCTTTAGTTCTATTTTTCTTCTATATGAAGCATGGATTAATGATTGATGGAAGTTGAGAATGTTTGAAAGCTCATTGAATGGTTTTTGATAGTTTGGAATGGTTTTAGTATGAGTTATGTGGTTCTGATGCTTTCTGCTGATCTTCTGTAAACCTTCTGTTGAGCTTCTATAAGGCCTCTGTTCCTATTCTGTTCTATTTTGTATCCTTCTGTAAGTGTTTTGTGGAATGTATGTGTGACTTTGGGGAAGTTTTATAGCCTTGGAATGAGATGAATGTAAGTTCAAAAGAGCTCAAGGAAGTGAAAGAAGTAGCTGCTGAAGACTCAAGAGAAGACATGAGTGAAGTGACAATAGTGAGTTGTGAGGAGTTGCTATAGTGGCTTTGGTGACCCTTCATATCAGACACACCTTTTGGAAGAGGCATCCATGACCAAAGAAGGATTATGATGAGTGATTATTGAGTATTGTAGTGAGGAGATGATGTACTATTGATTGAGAGAGAAAGAGAGAGTCAGAGATAGCCTAAACAATGTATTTTTATGTGAAAGACTGTGAGAGAAAACTATGAAGACAATGAAGATGAATACTATGTGATATTTTTTCCATTCAAAGTGGTGTTTCTTTTGTTTTCTCTTTGGTTGATTGATGAATTCTATGAAAAATATGAAGAGAGTGATGAATTTTGTTGAAGTTAAAGCCGTGAGAGAATTGTTTCTATGAAGCTGCATGAAGTTTTTTTGTTCCTAGTGTTGTTTCCTTTGTTGTGATCATATAAAAGATGAAAGAGATGGTTGTTGATGTTACAAGATATATTTTCTTGCAGTAGAAACCCCTTTTCCTTAGTGCCTCTCTTGGGGTTCCATGTTTTTGGTGTGCAACCGGGAAACACTACCATCAACAATCATCGGAAGAGACTGAAAATTAAGGAAATGGCATTTCCAAAGCTACTTTCCACAATAAGTTTATTCCACAATGTTGAAAACATATTACCATCATGATGCAGGCTCTATGTGGTGGACTATTTCCTCTCCTTGTTGAAGCAACAAAGATACATCTTGGTGGCAAATTGTTTGGGAGCAAACTGAAGTGCAAAAATAGAGAGAATGACCATCCATGGAAGATTTGGCATTCATTGAGAAGTTTCCAAACATCATCAAGTGGGAGATTGTGAAGAAGCTTCAGGAGTCGTGGTCAGTGGAGGTTCACGAAAACAAGAAAGAAAAGAGTTGGAATTTGTTCATAGATGCTCAACAGCGGGACACGTGGTGGGATGCTTGGTGCACTGACAATCTCCTATTTGTCCAATTAGCAACCCATTGGAACTTGGTAGATAGAGTATTCTCCACAACATACACCATTGAAACCATCACAAGCTGGCATTATTATGATGATGACACAACAACAATCCTTAGAAGAATGAGTTTTGATACCTTCAAAATAGAATACCTCCCTCTCTGTAGTGGTTTGAAAGTTGAATTCAGAGATTAGAAAAGAAGTAGAAGAGATGTTGGCCAAAGAGTCCTCCAGAGATTGAAGCCCCTTTGATTCTATTCTGTTGAGTACAGACTAACTGGTTGGAGCCAACCCCCTAATGAATGACACAATCAAGGGGCAAACACTAGAACAAGTCCAGAGGTATGTGAGAAGAGAGAAGGAAAAAATCAAGACCGAGAATGAGCTTGCAACAAAAGCCTCCTTTGATACCCTAAAAACACTCTTTATGGAAGTTTCCATGGCGACTCAAGGTCCCCTTCCTAGTCAAATATGTCTTGGAAATATTGATGACAAGCTAGCAAATGTAGTCCCATTGCCCATTTTTAAGGGAGAGTACAACGAAGATCATGATCTTCATGTAGCAAAGTTTATGGTAGCATGTGTGGCTAACATTGCCAGAACCCCTGAACATTGGTTAGCAATATTTCCCACCACTTTCAAAGGCATTGTGTTTCAGTGGTATGAGAGACAAGCAGCATGAACTTTTGGCACATGGGACGACATGAAGTTGGCCTTCCTCACTAAATTCAGGTGTGAAGGTTTTGAAGAGCGAATGCGAGAGGAGTTCATGAAACTAAATCAATCCTCTAGAGAAAGAGTAGAAGCTTATGTCTTGCAAATGGAATCCATCCTGAAAAGATGCACCAATCATCATTTGGATGAGGGCATCCAGAAAGGAGTGTTCCTCAGAGGCCTACAACCAGAAGTTCACAAGTTTTTGAAATTGAGAAAACCAATCAATCTGCAAGCCACAGTGGAAGGGGCAAGACTGTATGACGAAGTTGAAGCAATGTTTTCGATGACCTCAGGAAGAGGAGTCTTACCTCCTTCCATGCTAGGAATGGTATACACACCAAACACAGTTTCAGGGACAGTTCCCTACCCCTACCCCCAAATGCAAATAGTGTCGCAATACAATGTACCTAATCCACAATGGCCGCAAATGGCAATGCCTCAAATGATGGTTCAACCATAGCAGCAGTGGTCTCAAACAATTCCTCCAATGGTGATTCAACAACAGTGGAATCCTACCCACTGGAATCAACAACCTCAAGTCTCAACAGGAGCTTTGAATCAAAACTAGAATAGAGGACCCTCTGGATCAACCCAACCAGTGTATGTAGTAATCACAGAAGCTTTCCAAAACCCTACCACAAGTACTCCAAGAGGTGAAAATCTGAAGGATTATCTATCCAACTCAGTTGCAAGTATTAAGAAAGAGCTTATGAATGTGATTACAGAACAACTACAGACATTGAAGGTGAATACCGCCAATATATCCACTTTTGCAAGAGGTGGGAGAGGTGTGATGCATTCTAATACATGGTGCAGAAATTGCCATCAAGCGGGACATTTAGCCACTAGATGTACCCAAAAACTAACCATTCCTAGAGCCTTATGTTCATATTGTTTGAAGAAGAACCATGCAGAGGATATATGCTCTCTGAAAGAGATGCACAAATGAAGAAATAAAGATGAAGACACAAGATTCAACTTGCTGGAATCCAAAATGACAATGTAGGACATTGGACCAAAGCCTAGGGAGTTTGGTCCTAATTTTGGTCCAAGGAGGTTTCCCTCTCAGAGTTATAGAGAACGGCAATTTGGCGGTGGTCAAAGATCAGAGGTGGAGTGTTACAGATGTGGAGAAAAGGATCATATTTCACTAAATTGTCCAAAGCCTATAAGGTCTGTGGATTACAAGCCCTTATGCAGTCGATGCAAAGGAGAAGGCCATACTGCAAAAGATTGTCCAAGTCCCTAGCCCCTATGAAATCTACTTCTGATACCCAACATAAGACTCAAGAACCTGCTTCCAATTTTGTGGAATTGGAAGTGGCCGCAATAATGCAGGCAAAGAAAGGAGAACCTGTAGTTCCAAAAGAGAATGTTCCCTATTGAGGCAAGCATAAGCTCAACCACCAAGACCCATGGACTACTTATTGTTCAAGCATTTCAAGCGAGCATTAATGGCTACCTCTCACATAGCTAATGTGCTATCCCTCTCTACGAGTGTAGTGAGCTTACCTTGATGCCTGATTGAGTTGCTTCCTCTCTCAAGCACTCCGATAGCTCCACGATTCATGATGCAAGATCAAGCATCCTCAAGCCTCTTCCTACAAGCTCAATCCTCCATAGCCACATGCGGGATAAGAGAAGAGAAGAGAAAAGTGTCAAGAATCGTGTGGTGGGGAGACTTGCTTGAGCTACTACGCTAAACACACATTGTATGCACAAGAGGAAGCTCATTCAAGAACATAAGAAGAGAGATGGAGGACAAAACTTTTTCTTGCTAATTTTTTCTTCTTCTTCCACACACTATGTTGAGATATTTGCAATCACACCTACTTTAGTCCCTTTGTATGGAGCAGCTAGACTAGGAAGATGCAGTCCATTCTAGGAAGAGAGACAAATCCCATATGCACAGTGGATGTTAAGTGCTACCAAAGAACTCTATATAATGATGTACTTGAACTATCACTTACACATGATGACAATGCAATAGTAATTGTCTCTTTCTGTCAAGTGCCTGTGTCATTGTTGTCCATACACAAGATTGTGTTTATGAGTTCAAGTCTCAATTTCGAAACCTAATTCACTTGTGTAATAGTTATCTACATTGTCATGCCAACATGAGTTGTGTCTTTATCTTCCATCCTCCATAGATTCCGCCTTTGCCATGCTCTAGATCCCGCATGTTTATTACACTATATAATGTACAAAAAGTATAGATAAGATACAACATAAAGGCAAATGGCCTAGTAAGTCCATCAGTGCATAACAGACTACACTAATCGACTGGTGCTATATCTTTGCCAACTGTAGGTAGGTGTACCAAACTAAATATAATAAGTGATAAGTCAGTGGCCATGTGAGTATCATGATGACCACCGATGTAGATGTGTGGACTCATCTAGCTAGGCGGTCCATCATCAATGTCCGCACGTGTTGAGCTTGCCATCTCAATACTCCCCCTCAAGCTCAACTTTATCTCTGCAACTCCAAGTAAGCTTCGGAACTTTCGAAGCTTCTCTGCACCCAATGCCTTTGTGAAAATATTAGCTATCTAGTCCTATGTGCTGACATATACTAAGTCAATGTCTCCTACAAGTACCTTCTCTCTCACAAAGTGGTAGTGCATCTTAATGTGTTTTGTCCTAGCATGGAACACTGGATTCCTAACTAATTGTATGTTGCTCATCTTGTCACAATGAATGACAACTGGACCATCTCCCTGCACATCCAAATCACCTAATAACTTTTGCAGCCATACCACCTCACATGTTGCCATAGCAACACCTCTATACTCAGCCTTCGTACTCGATAAAGCAAATGTAGGTTGCTTTTGGCTGCTCCATATAACTGTTGCACTACTAAAGGAAAACATGAATCCACTAGTAGATCTTCGGTCTGACATGCTACTAGCCCAATCTCTGTCTGTGTATCCAAAGACCTGTACATCCTTACTTGCCTCATAAAAAATTCCATAATGTAAAGTGGACTTCATATATCTCAATATACGTCTAATTGCATCCAAATGAGGCTTTCTAGGCATCTGCATAAATTGACTGACAAGGCCAACATCATGTCTCAAGTCTAGCCTTGTGATAGTCATGTAAATCAAACTTCATACTATCCTCCTGAACATAGTAGGGTCTTCTATCTCATCCCCAATGTCGGCACTCAACGTTAAATGGCTAGGGCTTTTTTGGTGGTGATGGTTTCATCTCAAAATGTAGTCCTGTGGGATATTCTTATTACGTATATACTCGTCAACAATAGGTCATGAACCATTTAATTGTTTATCAAGTATTGAATAACGTTCTTTCACCATACTGGGTATGCATAGCTATGCTAGTACCAATGCATCACTATTCTTGCAATTTCGAGACTTTCCCGTCTAGGATGCATTCTTTGCTCTCAACAATATATCTTTGTACAAATGTAACTGAATAAATATCCATTAGCAAGGCCTTTAGGCAATGCTTTACTAGCCTTTAGTGAGTGCCATGTGTGCATTGTACTCCTGCATGGCCATACATGTTCATGCATTTAGGGTTTGCAATTGCAAGTGTGTCTATCGCTTATGTCTTGAATAACTTTGAGATTTGTTTATTGTGTGACTCTTATGTTCTCTTGAAGGTTTGGTGTGGTCATGGAAGAAAGCAAATCCATGGGAGATATTCCAGACATAGTGCTTTTGACCCCATTGAATGCAGCGGATTCAATAGAATTAAACAAAATGGCCACAACATCATCTCTTTGATGCTTACTGGCTTGGAGCCGTTCACATGGGTATGAAAGATAGTTATTTTAAATGTGCTTGCATCAAGTTGCTATATATATTTTTGAAGATAAATATTTCATTATTTTGTTACAACCAAAATGTGGGCTCTAATAGAGTAAAATAGGTAACAAGGGGACAAGGAACGCATGTTGCTAAAGTGCAAAAACTGCAAGGATTAAAAGAAACACAAGGAGTACTCCAGGTTCTTCAAAAACAAGTTTATGTACACGTGTTGATTATGCACTTGCCATGTACTTAGCGGAGTTACTCAAATAGGCTAAAGGTCTGTATAGTGTTGTATGTGAGACAAAGCACGCCCAGAGTGTTCTTTACCATGTCTCAACTAATCTAGGTGGTGAAGTAAGGGCACTTTTGTCAGTTATGTCTAAGACAAGTGCCAAAGGGGTTGTCAATTTTTGTTCTTGCAGTTTCAAATGAATGTTAGTAGATTTAATGCCTTGCTATAACAATTGAGTCATCAGATGAATAGTCGCAACTAAGGAGGGAGACTTGCTTAGAGGGGAACTTATAAGCTCGTGTTATCTTACATATTTCAAATACTTGGGTGAGCATTTTTTTTGTGATAATATATGCTTCTTTTTTGTGAAGCTTGCATGGAATATACTAAGATGTGCAAGACTTGCTTGGGAGAAAACTTATAAGCTCATACTATCTCACATGTTTTAAAGTGCTTGGGCTAGTGCTTTTTTGTGATAATATATGCTTCTTTTTTGTGAGGCCTACATGGAATGTGCTGAGGTGTACAATGCTTTTGATGTAAGAACGCATATTTGAGTAAAGTATATTGAGTACATACAATGTGATGTCTCTTTCTTGAGGTTTGTATGGAGCAGTTCTAATAATCCATTGATGGTTGGTATATTTACATTTAATATTTAAATATTAATGGTACATTTGATGTGCATGTACATATATATTTTGTGGGCATCCGATCAACATGGGGTGTTCACATCGAGCAACTAGCAAAGACTATGAGTTGCGTATTTGTAGGGGTGTGCTTAACTCCACTAGGTGTGAACGATGGCAAGTTGCCAAGATCAAGGCTCGGATAGGGGTCTTAGAGCATGATAGATCCATTCGTAGGGGTGTTCAAAACCTACCTTTTCATCATGATGTTCCAAATGGTTATACAGAACTAGACCTAGTTTGGTATATATCTAGCTAATGCTTTATTATCACAAGTTGGTTGCAATTACCAACATCATATGGGTGTAGAAAATAATGTGATTAGTATGCCTTTTCACATTGGGAATGCAAGTGAAGATAATGAACCAGCTCAATGGTAAATTGGCTTGGATTTGACTAATGCTTAGGCATCAGTGGGGCAACATGTGGTTGCAACGGTGGCCAAAAACATAGGAGTGTGGAAAATCATGTGATTATTAAGTCACAAGCCAATAATGTTTCGACGTTTAGTTGCCAAAATGGAGGAAATCATAATGGATTGGTTTATGAGAGTGTGTCTCACCATGTTGAGATTGCAAATGGAGATAATGAGCCAGTTGAATAGTATGTTAATATAGATTTAACTATGATGCATGTTGATGTTGTTGTGCCTAATATTTTAACGTCAATTGATGGTTGCAATGTTAGGAATCACCACAATGTGGAAAATTTCGTAATTAATGAGTCACATGTTAATAGTATTGTAATCTTTGATCCCCGAAATGGTGGATTGTGCTCCATTTTGCATACTTTGCCTATAGCAGATGGTCATCCAATAACAACAGTATTATTATTTCAAGAGCCAGATGTGCATTCCATGGGGAGTCTTTTTGAAATATGTGAGAGGTATTTAGCTAAAATATGGAGATGTGAGGCTTGAGTGCAGGGGTTGATTTTTTTTGGAAAGCAATATTGTCAAAATGGAAAAGTAATGTTGCCAATGTCCACCATAGCCATTGCATGATTTGTTGCATGGTATGCACCCTCAACATAGGATACTTAAAAATAACATACGTGCATACAATATTGCTCTTGTATTTGTATCGCTCGAAGGTAATGTTGATGAGCTGCCTATTGTTGGGAGTGGTTATACCTTTAGAGTGCATGGCTCTATTTATCACCATATAGGTCATGTACTTCCTGATATGTAATGTCAAGAAAGGCCAAGATTTGCACAACTCTATGTTTATGATAGTATGCATGAGTTGTTTAACACATGATTGTTATCAAATTTTCTTAGGAAACTTCAATCTATGACACATCAACACAACATATATGCACAAGCTTTTATGTTTGTGGGTATGCAACTACAAAATAATCCCGTGCAAGAGTTAAGAATGAGTATTTTTGGTGTTCAAAGAACTAGCAAATAGTACTCAACTCCTACAACAATTGAGGTTGCTACTATCATGCCGGGATAGGGTGATGAGAATACTCTTAATCGCCGGGATATTCATGTTTACACTTGGAGTGGTCGATGTGTTGCTATTTCAAACTTGCATAGAGCATATATGCCAATGCTATATGTCCTCCTTTTCCCTATGGGTGATGATAGTTAATATGTAAAGATTCCCTATAGTAACATTTATATTTCTATTAACATGCATTAATTGTCCAATAAAAATTGTGTTACCCAAATGCAATATATGCATTTCAACTTTAGGTGCATGAAGATACTGAGGTATGCATATTGCACAGTGATCGACTATTGCAATAGTTTATTGTTGATACTTATTGTACTATAGAATAGTGCAGGTTCAATTGGTGTCGTCAAAATCAGTCAATGTTATGATCCAAGGCCTATGAAGGCTTGGTAGACATGATGGGCCAAACGATAATGGGCTGGTACAAATTGTTGGTGCATTTGTTGGCAGGAGGATAGTTTTACCATTGTCATTTAGGGATGTGGACCAAGGCACATGTATCAATTGTATCAAGACACTATGGCTATAGTGCGATGCAAGGGAAAACCAATGACATGTAATCCAAAGTGGTTGGAGATAACTAATGTTTTGTTGCCTAGATAGAGTGCTTATGACCGTCTAGATTTGACTGCTTGCGTGTTTCACAAAAAACATGATTATTTGATACACATGTTATTGCAAAGAGACCTCTTTGGAAAGGTTGCATGCTATGTTATTGTGATTGAATTCCAAAAGACGAGACTACCACATTCTCATACTTTGCTAATTTTGGAGTAGCCTTTCAAAACTTTTGAAGCATGTCACTACAATAGAATGGTTTGTGCCGAGTTGGTAGATAGAGTTAAGTTTCCAACCTTATTTGAGATAAATTCAAAATGCAACATTCATGGCCCTTGTGGACAATTGAACCCCAAGATTTCTTGTATGAAAAAGGGTAAATATACTAAAGACTACTCTCAAAAATTAGTGGGCATGACAATAATTTATAGTTCTAGCTATCCCATCTATCGAAGTTGAGATGATGGAAACACGGTGATCATATATAGTAATGTTATTTTGGTAATCAATGGGTTGTTTTGTATAATCCTTAGTTGAGTAAGAAATACAATGCACACATAAGTATGGAGGTGTGCTCAACAATAACAGCTGTTAAGTATTTGTATATGTGCACAAGGGGCATGATTATGCAACCACCAAATTTTCTACTAGGGTCGATTTAGCACAGAATGGTGGCAATGTTCGTGAAGTGGATGAGATCCAGAGTTATTTGGATGCACGATATGTTTTTGCCTCTGAGGCATGTTGGTGGATCTATGATTACCCAATGCACAATGAAAAGCTTGATATATAGCAGTTGCAAGTGCACTTTCATGGTGAGAATTATGTGGTGGCAATATGGTGGCAATGTTCGTGAAGTGGATGAGATCCAGAGTTATTTGGATGCACGATATGTTTTCGCCTCTGAGGCATGTTGGTGGATCTATGATTACCCAATGCACAATGAAAAGCTTGATATATAGCAGTTGCAAGTGCACTTTCATGGTGAGAATTATGTGGTGTTTCAAGATACGGATAATATATTGGATGTTGTGAAAAATGAAGACCTCCAAAAAACTACTCTTATTGAATGGTTTGTGTGTAATCACATTCATCTGAAAGCTAGAACTATTGGCTATCAAGACTTTCCAATGTACTGGGTGTGGAATGTAGGACATAAAGTGTGGACAAAGAGGAAGCATGGGAATACATGTGGTCAGATGTATTTTGTGGTGCCTACTTGTGGTGAGCTTTAGTATTTGCGAATGCTTTTAACAGGGTGGGGAGGGTGTACTTCTTTTGAAGATCTCCATATTGTTGATAATGTGATCTATGATACTTTTAGGGATGCTTGCATTGCAAGCGGCATGTTGGAGAGTGATGATGCATATGCTATGTGCTTGGAAGAAGCTACCTCCATGCAAATCATTGCTCAAATTTGTACATTGTTTGTTACAATTTTGGTATTTTGTGAGCCAACTTAGCATGTTGGCCAGGAAGGGGTCTGCATAATGGCACATGGTTGATCTATAGGGCCTTTAATAGAAAAGTGATAGCTGTTGAGATAATAACAGGGGCAAATGTAGACGAATGAGTTTTTATTCCTAGGATTACTTTTATTTCCAATATTGCATAGCTACCATTTACTATGAAATAGAGGTAGTTTTCCATCCAATTGGCATTTGTTATGATGATCAACAAATCACTAATACTAGACTATATCCATTGTTGGACTTTATCTAAAAGCATCAATATTTACACATGGTTAGTTGTGTGTTGCATTTTCAAGGGTAAAATCTTCACATGGTGTGAAAGTCCTTTAGGTGACAAGGATGAGGATATGACCACAAACATTGTATACAAGGATGTACTTCGGAAGGTGCAGTGATGTGCATTGCTTTTTCTGCAAGGATATAGTTATTGACAACCATGTAGAGTCACTAGTTTGCCATATGTGTGAATTGCTCTTCATGCCATGTTTGGTTAGTATATAGTCTTTTGAAAGTGGATTATTTTCGTGTTTCAGTATTTATTCAACTTTTGCAGATGCCTACCCTAGAGTGGGGCTATTATCTGACTTTTGACTATCAAAAGGAGCTACAATATATATATGTTGCATGCAATAACGAGTAATGATATCATAAGAAGGACACTTGTAAGAGTTATTGAGCATTTACATGATGATGTCAACATAGACACTAAGCTCCTGATTTTTACTGAAGTTATACATTGTGGATACATGCTGTATTTTCGGGTGCATATGTACAAGGTTGACCATAGGAATAGGTTTCAACACTCTCACACTAATAAGATACCAAGGCATTAGTTTAAGTATGGGTTCAAGGATTTGGGTTGTTTTGTGACATTGCATCAATGTTTATCAATACCTCTATTGAATGGTTCACAAATAATTGGCCAAGTATTATTATTTTGGGAATAAAGTGGTTTTTGTTACTTGTTCCATGTGCTTATATTGTGTTTTTGTTCAGATGGGTATAATGTCTTGGTGGATGTGAGTTGCACAAATATATGAATGCTTCTAAATCTACCTTCAAACATGAAAATAATATACGCTTGGATCTTGAAAGACCGAATATAAAACAAAGGGGGCAAAACCATGTTTTTGAAAAGTGTAAAAGCCATTGAGCAATTGCTTATATGCTCACACTTAACTTATCACACATATATGAGTGCTTTGTAAATCTGCGATTAAACATAAAAACATGTACATGCTTTGTCTTGAAAGACCAAATACCAAGCAAAGAGAGCAACAATATATTTTCTTTAATTGTTAATGCCATTGAGAAATTGCTTATATGCTCGCACTTAATCTATCACACTTAACCTCTTAAATAAAGAAGAGAGTTTTGTTGAAAGAAAATAACAAATCTTTGATTAAAAATTAGGCATATACCAAATAGACTCTCAAATAGTAACCTAAGCACTCTTTATTGGACCACCTACAAAAGTTTATATTGATAAAACAATCAATCTCTCTCTCTCTCTCTCTCTCTCTCTCTCTCTCTCTCTCTCTCTCTCTCTCTCTCTCTCTCTCTCTCTCTCTCTCTCTCTCTCTCTCTCTATACATGAGTTATGAAAAATGGGACAAATTTAATGCATATACATTATTGGAACCACTATGTGTGTGTGTGTGTGTGTGTGTGTGTGTACCTCTCTCTCTCTCTCTCTCTCTCTCTCTCTCTCTCTCTCTCTCTCTCTCTCTCTCTCTCTCTCTCTCTCTCTCTCTCTCTCTCTCTCTCTCTCTCTCTCTCCCCTATACATGAGTTATGAAAAATGGGACAAATTCAATGCATATACATTATTGGAACCACTATGTGTGTGTCTCTCTCTCTCTCTCTCTCTCTCTCTCTCTCTCTCTCTCTCTCTCTCTCTCTCTCTCTCTCTCTCTCTCTCTCTCTCTCTCTCTCTCTCTCTCTCTCTCTCTCTCTCTCTCTCTCTCTCTCTCTCTCTCTCTCTCTCTCTCTCTCTCTCTCCCCTATACATGAGTTATGAAAAATGGGACAAATTCAATGCATATACATTATTGGAACCACTATGTGTGTGTGTGTCTCTCTCTCTCTCTCTCTCTCTCTCTCTCTCTCTCTCTCTCTCTCTCTCTCTCTCTCTCTCTCTCTCTCTCTCTCTCTCTCTCTCTCTCTCTCTCTCTCTCTCTCTCTCTCTCTCTCTCTCTCTCTCTCTCTCTCTCTCTCTCTCTCTCTCTCTCTCTCATACACCACATGGTAAATAAGGAAAATTGGAGACATTGTTTGTTTGAAAACCATTAAACACAAGCAACACTATTTGAATAAGGTTAAGCTAGTTCTTTTTCTTACAAAATAGTATGCTTCAAATGTGGCCTTTTAACACAAATGAGGACGATGAAGCTATGGGACCTAGATTTGGCTATGGTAGAGAGCCAACTTGGTGCTCTCTTTGAAGGCGTAGTTGGCAACAACCAAGTCGATGGCCACCCATACCTCCTAGATCTTAACCAAGTATGGATAAGATACATGAGGTTGCAACCTCACATGATGTTAGACATGCTACTGGAAAATTAGACGTGCCGATGAATACTTGCATATGGCTATGTATACAACCATGTCCATTGTCACATTCATTGACAAAAATGAGAATAGGCCAATGGTGAGTTCTAGCCTATGTAGAGACCATGTTAGCTCACACCCTTTAGAGCCTCCATCAATATGTTCTCCTATGCGTAAAAGTTTGGCCCCTTGCAAGTATCTCATCTGCAAGCACATGTGCTGCATGCTTGGCACCTCATCCACCACAACATCCAGTAAGCACATCATGGGGCTATAGCATCCTCACATTGGCATCACAGTTTTCCTCTTCCACCTTAGATGCCTTGGTTACATAGAACACAATATGGAATATATCCATCTAGATAGATTCATACTATTTTATTCTAAAAGCTATACTTGATCAATAAAAGCCACAAATTGCTTATATAAGAGAATGACTTGATAATTCTAATAATGGCACCTGGAAGATGGAAGCACAGAGGGGGATAGAGACATGTACCTTCTCTACTCCATTGTAGCACACATTTTTCATAGACTCATCCATATCGATGAGAGAGAATGGAGAGAGGAGTGAGACAAAAGCAAGCAAGCCGTTGAAGGTATCAAGAAAGAGGGTGAGTATGGTTTCAATGCATTGTACTGAAAGGTAGAGCCCAAGTGGAAGCAAGAGTGAGAGGTGTGACTAGGTGCCAAAACTGAAGTATTTGAGGTAAAAATAAAGAGGCTTTGGACTTTCTTCTTAAGCAAAATGGTTGGCCCAAAATGTGTTAGAAGCACCCATTTGTCAATTGGAGTTCGTTAGATGGCCCATTTAATGAGACACAACTTTAGCATTACAAAGTGCATATATGGCCCATTTAATGAGACAGAACTTTAGCATTACAAAGTAACTACTTAATCCAAATGCCTAAAATAGCATCCAAGAGGCCAAGTGAATAGAAAACGATGCCAAGAATACGATTGTACCTTTAGATCTAGAATCCAAGCTTGTTTTCCCCTCCAATTTTAACAAAATCACTTTTCAATAGTGTGAACATGCTAGAGATGAATTGAATATTTGCTAATTAGTGCTTAAGAAGCTCAAAAGCTTCAAAATTCATCATGATGGGGGAGGGGGGGGGGGCACTTTTTTTGGCATCCCCATTTCTCATGAAATCCTAATTTTGCAACTATTCAATTGGCAAAAAGCAATCCTGGCTATGGATTCTTGAATTTCTTTGCTTCTTTTGATCACTGCTTGAATTGCATAAAATGACGCATTATACAAGAAATTTGAACCTTTTTCTCTCCCCTTTCTCTATTGCCATAGTGGGTCCTCATATGGGCTGAGAGGGAGACGAAAAAGGGATGTTGGAGAATAATATGATGCAAGAAATGGATCAAGGGATTATGAAGGTGGTTATTAGAGGCTATGTGGTGAAGGGAGGTGAGCCCTGAAGTGGAAGCACGAGCGGGAGCAAGAGCTATGGTGAAAGGAGTAGGAGAGAGAGAGAGAGAGAGAGAGAGAGAGAGAGAGAGAGAGAGAGACTCCAAATGTGAAAGCTCCAACGATCACAATGTGTGACCGGCCTTTCCTTTATTCAAATGTCACTAAAGAATAAAGAATGAAGTGGCAGTGATGGGCACCCACCACCTGCAGTGTGCGAGCGTGAGTACAGTCAATGTAGTAATACACGGGCAGCTAGGTAGAGGCACTTTTACCCCCAACAACCTCCCACTTAAAGAGGCAAAACTTCCCTAGTGAGGAGGGGGAAAAAAAAAGAAAAAAGTACAAGTATACATAGGTACAATAGGATGAGGAAAGACATCATCTCATCCTACGCCCATCATCTTCCTTAGAAAGGCAAAACGCTCCCTTGAGAGACTTTTCATGAGCAAGTTTGCAAAATTCTAGTCAGTCGAGATCTTGACAAGATCAACAATCTTGTCCTCAATGACCTCATGAATGAAGTGATACCTCATCCCAATGTGTTTCATCTTTGCATGGAAGACCATATTCTTGGCTGACTAGATAGCACTCAGAGAATCTGAATGTAATGTAGGGATAGCATCTATCTTATCAAGGTCAACAACCAAACGGCCTAACCAGATGGCCTCCTTGCAAGCCTCAATGGCTGCAACATACTCGGCCTCTATAGTGGAGAGGGCCATGCATTTCTGCACCCTGGATATCCATGAAACAACACCTCCAGCAAAAGTAAACACATAGCTAGAAGTGGACTTCCTACTGTCTACATGTCCTGCATAGTCTGAGTTAGTGTATCCCACGACTCCTGTATCCTGGCTACCATAACAAATGCACATATCATTAGTGCCCTTCAGGTACCTCACGATACCTTTCATGGCATCACAATGCCTCTTGCTAGGTTTAGCCATATAACATGCCACAACACTAACAACTGCAAAAGCAATATCTGGATAAGTGGCTCTATCATGGCATATCTAAGACTACCTACTACGGATGCATAGGGAATCTTGGCCATCTCGACCTTCTGCTCATTTGTTTGCGGAAAATTGGTATGTGATACCTTCACATGAGAAGGCAATGGATATCCAATAGGCTTCACATCCTACATACAAAAGTGCTCAAGGATTTTATGGATATACTCCTTATGTGAGACAGATAGAGTAGTTCCTGAGACCTGACACATGTAATGCGCATACTAAGTATATGAGAGGCATGTCCTAAATCTTTCATCTCAAAGCTCTTTATGAGCTGAGCCTTAAGAGCATCTAGCTCATCATGAGCTTTCCCTACCAAAACCATATCTTCCACATAGAGTACCAAAATCAATAATGAACCATCATGGGCTTTCTTCATGTACAAGCATGGATCCATAGCACTATGATTGTAGCCCTGTGACTACATAAAAGAATCAAACTTACGGTACCATTCCCTAGGTGCCTACTTTAGACCATAAAGACTCTTCCTTAGTCTGCACATTAGGTGTTTCTTACCAGGCTCTACAAAACCCTTTTGTTGCTCCATGTATATCTCATCATGCAAGTCCCCATGTAACAAAGTCATCTTGGCATCCAATTGATAAAGATTCAAGTCGAGCTAGGCAACCAAAGTCAATACTAAGCACAGGCTAGTCATCTTGACTACAGGAGAAAATACTTTATCAAAGTCAACGCCAGGTTTCTGCTTAAAGCCCTTAGCAACCAATCTGGCCTTATATGTAAGCTTGGGGTGGCTAGGGGTACTTTTCAACTTGTACACCCACTTGCAAGGCAAAGCCTTCTTGGCCCTAGGCAAGAAAACCAAGTCCCATGTATGATTCTTATGCAATGAGTCAGAGTCTCACACTGCATAGACCTCTCCTAGGAGTGACAGTCACCCCTGCACATAGCTTCATCATAGATGAGAGGCTCTCCTGCATCTGTAACCCCAAGACATAGTCCATGGAGGGTGTATAACAGTTAGGAGGTCATCTATCTCTAGTAGAATGCCTCAATGCAGAGGCTGTGATGCCTATCCAACATCATCTCTAACATCCTGGCCATGAGCATTAGCTGCTAGTGCATGCTATCTAGCTGGCTATGCGAGAGCAGGGGGCTCCTCTTCAAAGATAACCATGCATATCTCAACCACTTTCTTAGGCTACCTATGCATCTTGCTTTCATGGAAGACTACATCATGGCTGCAGATGACTTTCCATGCCTATGGATCCCAAAGACAGTAACCCATCTCACATGCATCTCCATAGACAAGGAAAATGCATTTCACACTTTTTGGATCCATCTTATTGCATTGGTCCTTGGGCACATGGCAAAAGGCTTCACATCCAAAGACACACAAATGAGCATATGAGGGAGTCTTTCTTGTCCATACCTCCTCTGCAACCTGGAAGTCAATACCACTACAAGGTGACATGCTAATGAGATACATAGTAGTAGAGACTGCCTCAATCCAAAAATGATGTGGTAAGCCTGCCTGGCTAAGCATACTGCAGACCCTCTCCTAGATAGTCCTATTCATGTGCTTAGCCATACCATTTTGGGGAGGGGTATAAGGGGCGGTCAACTAATGCTTAATACCCTCTTCATCACAAAATTGCTTAACAGCATGTGAGACGTAATCACTCCCATTATCTATCCTTAGGCATTTCAACCTATGCCCAATCTGATTCTTTACAAGAGCAAGCCAATGCTAAAAGACGGCCAAGACATCATATTTGTGCTTTATGGGATAAGCCCAAACATTACCTAAATAATCTTCAATAAATGTGACAAAGTACTTCACACCCCCTAATGACTAACAAGGCATGGGTCCACATAAATCTAAATGCACAAGAGCCAAAGGCTCACCCACGCGTGGAATACCAAACTTTTTATGTGAATTACTGGTTTTCCTACCATATAAACAATGATCATGACTCAAAATGCGAGTAGTCAAAAGGCGAAAGATACTACAAAGCACTAAGCATTTTCATTCCCTTAAGCGACATATGCCCAGACAAGCATGCTAGAGAGATACATGTGGGATAGAACCCACTGACAAAACATGGTCAATAGTACTAGATACAACCAAGGGGTAGAGACTCCCAGACTTGGCACCTCTTGCAAGAACAAGCGTGCCACAAGTTATCTTCCATGTAGAATCACCAAAGCATATATGATAACCTCCATCATCAAGCTGCCCAGCAACAGACATAAGGCTTTTATTCAATGCGGGTACACGATGTACATTTTTCATAACAAAGGTGCTACCATAGGAAAATATAGAATGACATCACCAATGCCAACAATAGCAAGAGACCGATCACCACCAAAGTGCACAGAACCAAATACATTGCAATAGGTATGAAACCACTTACGTTAGGGGGTCACATAAAAAGATGCACCGGAATCCTAGATCCAACACTGTGCATGCATAGACTAAGCCTCGGTCAGCTGAGAGACATCACATAAAGAGGCTGCTGATATGTAGTCACCATCGTACTCATCAAGCTACATGATATTTATCTCCTCAATCTTTATGCTAAACTTTGCACATATAATACTGCGATCATTGGATTTCTCTTGCACTTTCTCTTTCCCCTTTTCTTTGCACTTGTCATCATGTATCTTATGGCACTGTGGCCGTATGTGTCCTGCTTTCCCACAATAATGGCATGTAAAATAAGACTTACATCCATGGGACTTGTTGCATCCACATGACTTAGACCAAAACTTCTGAGAGTCCTTCCCATGACGATCATTATCTTTCTTGCCATTTTTGCTACCTCTAACGGATAAAGCATGTGTTGTGGGAAGGATCATTGTTTTTCCTGTTAATTTCTTTAGTCGAAAGAGCACTCTCTACATATTTCAATTTCAACCCATCAAGTTTGTTGGTATAGATCGCAATGCAAAATACATCCCAAGACTCAGGTAAAGTGCCAAGTAGAAACGAAGGGTACAGATTATTCTGAAACTGAATACCTTGTTGAAGCAAATTCTTCATGATAGAATGAAATTGGCTAAAGTGAGCAGAAAATGGGATCCCCTCCGTCATGTAGAGATCCATCAACTATTTAAACCAATATATTTGTGAAGCAAGGCTCTGGTTTGCATAAATTTCTTGAATCTCTTCCCATAGATTCCATGCACTCTGACCTTCATCTTCAACAACATTATTGTGGACCTCTTCAGAAGAGAGTGATAAAATGATAGTGGACTTGCATAGTGCATCTAAATCAGCCCAATCATCATCATCCATGTTCTTAGGTTTAATAATCTTGTTTTTTAGTGGCTTAATCTCCAATTTTTGCACCAAAACTTGCCATATTTGAGACTTCAAGTAACCATAGTTGGTACAATCAAACTTGGCAATGTTAAAAAAAGCCTTACCTTTGAGATGACCAGCCATAATGAGTCAAACAGAGGCAAACTATGCAGGAAACATGCTATTGAGGTAACTCCTAAACTAGATGATAAGGGTAAGAAAATCTTTAACCTTGACGTACAAACTGGTCCTTTGAAGATTGTTGATGTCAAAGTAGACCTAATAAGGAGCCAACAAAGAAGAAAGTGGATGCCAAGAAAGATGCACCTAAGCCTATGAAGCAACCAAGAGATTGAATGGTTTGGCAAGAGAAGAGAGCTATTACTAGCTTTCAGGAATTTGACCTAGTAAGTTCTCTTCATGAGGTCAAGCCTAATGTTAATCTCATATAGCTAGCTAATTAAACTATCCTCGAGAGTATGTAAGGAGCTTAAGAAGATCCTTCTTACTAGATATATTGTCGAATTGTTGGGTATAGCTTGTGTTGGTGATGACTAGCTTTAGTATGCCAAAAAAACATTGCCCAAAGGTGCCAACTTATGTTGATGATATATTGGCAGACCATGACATTGTGGATATAGGGTCCTTCATTAGTATTATGCGCTCAAAATTGATAGAGAGGCTTGGATTAGAGATCCAAAAAGATGTCTACACAATTCTAAGGATGGTTGATGATAATTTGAGATAACTGGAAGGTTGTATTCCTAAAGTCCATATAACCATTGCTAGCATCGAATGTATCCTAGACTTTAGGGTCATTAGGTTTGCAAGGCGGCTAAGCTACCAAATGCTATTAGGAAGACTGTGGATCTTGCAATCCAACTATTAAGTTGACATATCGACTAGTTGTTTGATCTTTGGTAAGTGTGCCATATGGGTTATAATTGATGCCTACCTAGAATCACCTCAAAGTGAGAGAGTATCCATATCCTCAACAGAATTGGATGTGTTAGAGGAGCTTTCTAGTAGTGAGACTTCATCGAGTGATGAATCAAGAGAGGAGTCTACTATGGAAGATGTTTACTAGGTAACTCTCTCTTTAGGCTCTCAGGATAGAATCAAAGATGCAGATGTAATAGAGATAGACCTTGGTTTGTTGAATGATTCACAACCAATCAAATTAGGGTCTACACTAAAAAGGAAGAAAAGAAGGATTATGTGCCCTTAATCCTAGAATTTTGTGATATATTTGCCTAAAGTTATGATGGATTGAGGGGTATCCTTCCCAGTTTAGCCGTACATGCTATTCCCTTGAAAGAGGGAAGTTGACCTATCTAATAGAAAGTGAGGCGCCACAATAATGCTCCAATGTTGGTCATGAAGAAGAATGATCACTTGAAATCACTTGGATAAGGTGTCTTGAACTTTGTTTTATGCTTCATGATTGAAGAATCCCATGCTTGTTGAAGAATCAAATTTTTTTTCTCCCATGGAAACTTGATACACTCCAAGAATGCCAATAAGTTGTAAATCTTACAAAGATTTTGAAGAACCCTTTTTAAGCACTAATCAACACCTAACCATTGTCACATTTGGCAATAAATACTCCTACAACTATTTCCATCATGATTCTATGAATTATAATCTCAATTAATCTATTTACAAATCATAGGTAGCAGTTAACCATTTGTGGGTACCTTCATATCTCAAATCTGAGCTCTTTGCCCCTCCGATTTTAACAAAACCATTGTGGATGTTCATAGGAGCTGAGAGGGAGAGGGAAAAGGGATGCAAAGCATAATATAATATGAGCAATGGAGCAAGGGAGCATGAAAGTGGTTGTTAGTAGCTATATGGCGGGTTACCTAAGTGATCCTAAAATAATAAAAAATAAAGTGATTTTATGGAATATTATACGGTAAGTCTCATTTTATTTGAAATTGAAAAATTTTGAATGGTGTTTGTGCATATAAAGCATTCTTGCTGAGTAAAAATAAAAAAAATATTTTTTAATGCTTGATTAGTGTGCTTTTCATAATAATATTTTTTAAAAGGCGTTCGTATGAGTAAAATAGTGAAAAATGGGCTTTTGAGGGAAATTGAATGATTAGATAGATCTTGATGTTGTGAAATAATATATATATGTTTGTGCAATATTTGTATACATTCCATGGCATGGAGATTGTTTAACTATGGCCTCATATTGTATGTTAAGGTACATTCTTATGCGGTTTTTCTCATTTCACTATGACAATGCTCGCAAAATTTATTGATAGTAGAGAGTAGTGAGAAGGAAAAAATGAGATTGAATGTGTCAATTTTTTTTATCTTTTTCATATCCATATAGGTCATTTTTTTAGTGTAAGGAAGATAATGACACTAGTTTTCGTACTCCTATCTTCTAAATCACTGCAATATGTATGGTGAGAAGCATGAAAAGATATGATTGTGTACATAGAACACGCTATTGTTTTTCTTTTGTTTGTGGTGTTATAAGGCAGCTAGTATATCTAGAAGCCAAAAAACAAGTGACAAAGTCCAAGGTTATAGATTTTGATGCTAAGAAGACACACGTCCAATCAAATCACAAATCCAAGGTCATTTGCCACTCCATTTGGCCGGAAACCACTTGCAAGACAATGTGAACACCCAAGGTCTTTTGCCCCTCCATTTGACCAGAAAACACTTGCAAGACAATGTGAACACCCAAGGGTGAATCAGTTTTTTGCAAGTTAAAGCTTAAGCTTGATTAAAAGAAGCATGCAATCAAGAAAACATGACGAATGGGGGGAGAGGAGGTGCCATTTTTTTGTGACCCCTCAATCCATTTAAAAAATGATTTTGGTGATTGTTAGAATTATCCTTCCTCCTCTTGGGGCTAAGATGAAGTTTTTCATGCTCTACATCGCAAGAAATAGCACGAGATTTGGCATAGTAAATGAAAAGATAGAAATTCAATCTTTCTCTCTCCTCTTTTTCTATCTCCGTAAAGGTGGTTCATATGGACTAAGAGAATGAGTGAGAATGGGTGCCAATTCATAATGAGATGCAAGGAATGGATTAGGGAAATGGAAAGATGTGAGCAACTATTAAATAGCATTAACGGCTTCTCGTTTTTAAAATATGATGCATGCATATGCAGATTATCAAGTAAGCAATATTTTATTGAATTTTATGATGAATCTTATGTTCTTGTGATGAAAAATGATTGGCAATTGTTAAATATGCTTGAATATGTCTAAAATCATAGAATAATAAGTAATTTCCAATAATTCACATAATAAAAATCAAAACCGTAAAATCCATAATGAGAGATCTAATAGAAAAATGATAATTTCATGGATTTTTATGGTTCAAATGGTTTTCCTATGGATATATATTGAATATAATGTTGAATCACAATCCACTTAAGTTAAAGCCATGGGAGAATTGTTTCAATGAATCTACGTGAAGATTTTTTGTTCTTGGTATTCTTTTCCTTGTTGTGATTACATAAAAAATGAAAGAGATGGTTGTTGATGATAAAAGATATATTTTCTTGCAATAGAAACCTTGTTTCCTTGGTGTTCCTTTTGGAGCTCCATGTTTTTATTTCATAGCCGGGGGGGAATACTACCATCAACAAGCATTAAAAGAGGTTGAAAATGAAGGAAATGATATTTCCAAGAGGAGAATAATTCGATGGATGCTTGCAAAGTTCCTTCTACCACTAAAGAATTGGAGATTCTCATTGCCAAAGCCACTTTCCATAAGAAGTTCATGCCACAATGGTGGAAACATATTACCATCATGATGCAGGCTCTATGTGGTGGACGATTTCCTCTCCTTGTTGAAGCAACATAGACGTGCAGCTTGGTAGCAAACTATTTGGGAACAAACTAAAGTGTAAAAATATAGAGAATGATCATCCATGGGAGATTTGGCATTCATTGAGAAGTTTCCAGACATTATCAAGTAGGAGATTGTGAAGAAGCTCCAGGAGTCATGGTCAGTGAAAGTTTATGAAAACAAGAAAGAAAAGAGTTAAAATTTGTTCGAGGATGCTCAACAGCAGGATATGTGGGATGTATGGTGCACTAATAATCTCATGTTTGTCCAATTAGCAATCCACTGGAAGTTTTTAGATAGAGTATTCTTCACAACATACACTATTGAAACCATCAGAAGATGGCATTACTATGATGATGGCACAACAACGATCCTCAAAAGAATGAGTTTTAACACTTTCAAAACGGAATACCTTCCCCTTTGTAGCAGTTTGAAAGCTGAATTCAGAGACATAGAAAGGCAGGAAGTAGAAGAGATGTTGGCTAAAGAGTCCTCCAAAGACTAAAGCCCCCTTCTGATTTTATTCTATCAAGTACAGACCACCTGGGTAGAGCCAACTCCTTAATGAATGACACAATCAAGAGGCAAGCATTAGAACAAGTCCAGGGGTACATGAGAAGAGAGAAGGCAAAAATCAAGGCTAAGAACAAGCTTGCAGCAGAAGTCTCCTTTGATGCCTTAAAAACACTCTTTACAGAAGTCCCCATAGTGACTCAAGGTCCCCTTCCTAGTCAAATCCGCCCTAGAGATATTGATGACATGCCAGCAAATGTAGTCCCATTGCCCATCTTTAAGGGAGAGTACAATGAAGATCCTAATCTTCATATAGCAAAGTTTATGGTATCATGTGTGGCTAACAATGCCAAAACCCCCAAGCATTGGCTAGCAATATTTCTCGCCACTTTCAAAGGCACGGCATTTCAATGGTATAAGAGACTAGCAACATGAACTTTTGGCACATGGGATGACCTGAAGTTGGTCTTTCTCACTAAATTCAGGCATGAAGATTTTGAAGAGTGGATGTGAGAGGGTCCTCTGGTGAACGAGTAGAAGCCTATGTCTCACAAATGGAATCCATATTGAAGAGATGGACCAATCATCATTTGGATGAAGGCATCCAAAAATGAGTTCTTCTTAGAGACCTACAACCAAAAGTTTGCAAGTTTGTGGAATTGAGAAGACCAGTCAATCTGCAAGCTACAGTGGAAGGTCCAAGACTGCATGATGAAGTTGAAGCAGGACTGTCAATGACCTCAGGAAGAGGAGTCTTACCTCCTCCCATGCTAGGAATGGTATACCCACCAAATGCAATCCCACGGACAGTTCCCTACCCCTACCTCTAGATACAAACAGTGATGTAGTATAGTGCACTGAATCCACAGTGGCCACAGATGACAATGCCTCAAATGATGATTCAACCACAACAACAATGGCCTCAAATAGTTCTCCCAATGGCGACTCAACAATAGTGGAACCTTACCAACTAGAATCAACAACCCTAAGTCTCAATAAGAGCTCTGAATCAAAACCAAAATAGAGGACCCTCTGGATCAACCCAACCAATGTATGCAGTTATCACAGAAGCTTCCCAAAACCCTACTACAAGTACTCTAGGAGGTGAAAATTTGAAGGACTACCTGTCCAATTCAGTTGCAAGCATCAAGAAATAGCTTATGAATGTGATTACAGAATAGCCATAGATAATGAAAGTGAATACCGCCAATATATCCACTCTTGTAGAAGGTGGGAGAGATGTGATGCGGTCTAATACATAGTGTGGAAATTTCCATCAAGCGGGACATTTAGCTATTGAATGTACCCGAAAACCAACCGTTCCTGGGGCCTTCTATTCATACTATTTGTGGAAGAACCATACAGAGGATATCTACTCTCTAAAAGAGATGCATGTTAGAAGAAAGAAAGATGAAGAAGCAAGATTCAACTTGTTGGAATCCAAAATGAAAATGCAAGACATTGGACCAAAGCCTAGGGAATTTGATCCTAATTTTGGTCCAAGACAAAGGACGACAGTTTGGCGGTGGCCGGAGATCAAAGGTGGAGTGTTACAAATGTGGAGAAAAGGGTCATATCTCACCGAAGTGTCCAAACACTAGAAGGTCTATGGACTACAAGCCCTTATGCAGTTGATGCAAAGGAGAAGGTCACACTGCAAAAGATTATCCAAGTCCAACTCCTATGAAGGCTACTCCTGATACCCAACAAAAGACCCAAGAACCTGCTTCCAATTTGGTGGAATTGGAAGTTGCTGCAATAACGCGTGCAAAGAAAGGAGAACCCGTAGTTCCAAAAGAGAACATTTCCTTTGCCAAGACCGTGAAGTTCAACCTTTCCTAAGGAGAAACATAACAGTGCAACACAGAATAATGCAGTACGGAGCACTACAGGGCCACAGAGAGCCACAAAGACAGTTGCAAAGACAAGACCAAAAATCCAAGATATGGAGGATGTTGAAGTACCTCCTCAAGGAGAAGAAGTGCAAATGTTGCCACTCTTAGAAGCAAAGGGAAAGATAAAAGTGGGTGTGGCCCCATTCCCTAGCCGATTGGAGAAGCCTGTGGATCCTATCAAAGAATATGATTTGGTCAAGGACCTAGACACTTTTAAACCAAACTTAACATTCCGGTGTTGTCTCCTAGCTATCGAAAGAAATTCAAAAGCATACTAACAAGAAGAGGCCTAAGGATTGCTTCCTCTGCAACAACCAAGTCCAACAGAGCCTCAGAGCCTCAGAGTCTCAAAGCCTGTGAAGGAAGTGGATGTAGCTAACGCCTTCTTGGATCCTGGAACCTCAGAGATTGGCGTATGTATTGAAGGATGTTTTATAGCAGACGCATTGATTGATGGAGGTTCATCAATAAACATAATGATGGATGTGACAATGAAGGATCTAGGCTTGCAAGGAATGCAGCCTACACATTGGCTTATCAGATTGGCAAACCAAAGTAGAATCAAGCCTTTGGGCATTCTCCCATACGTAAAAACAACCCTTGTAGAAAGAGACTATTGGCTAACATATCTGGTGGTCAAACCAAATTCCTAGGGACCTCATACCCTCTGCTGCTGGGAAGACCTTAGCTCTTTGAAGCAAGTTAAGGACAAACTGATTCAAAGGAATCCTAACCCTAGGCAGAAGACCCAACAAGGTGGTGTTAAAGTTGTATGGATCGCAAAAAGATAATGGATCCACGTCCATCAAAGTCGTAACAGACTCCTCTAATGAAGCAACAGATGGTACATTAGGAGATGAAGAGGCCGTCAAACATATCTTTCCCAAGAAAACAGAGGCACAATCCTTGACAATGTGGACACTATAAGCCAACTCCCGAAGGAACCAAAGTCTTTGTCAATGGGCGAATACCTCTTGCCTGAACTCGAATTAACTTCTGAAATCACCTTTGACAGTGAGATAGAAGCATGGATGTACTATTCTCCCTATTATATGGCAATAACAAAGACAGAGACAGAAGCAGAAGACATAACAGAGAGCTTATTCTTCTCTTACTACAGAGCCCCCACAGAGATAGAAATAGAATCTGAAGAGGATGAAGGCGATAATGCAGAAGAAGAGTATGAAAGCAAGCTAGATGAGTCTGTATTCCTCGCAGAAGGCAAAAACGAGAAAGAAGTTCTTAAAGTTCCTGAAGCCTCAGAAGTAGAAGATCCATTTTTGTTCGACGGAATGACTATGGTACCCTTTGGACTGAATAATGAGTCACGTCATAAGCAATGCCTCTATAAGAAATGGATTAAGAAGAATAGGCCTTCCTTCACCAGTGGCTCTTGTCTCCCAAAGTTACCCTTCCTAAGAGAAGAAGATGATGATGCACCTTGCCAACAACCCCCAGTCTTGTAGCTTAAATGGAACGCAGAAAGTTCCTGTTATGTGACATTTTTTGGATGCATCCTTGGAAGACCAGTCCTCGTGCCAAGAAGTAACTCATCCTCAAACAAAACCCAAAATTGCTTTAATACCCTTTATGCTCCCTAAGGAGTGCACTAAGTCTCCACTAAAAAAGTTAGTTTCAATGAATCATGAGAAGAGGAGACAACTCCCTTGAAGGAGTCAGATTTATATCCAGAAGCAGTCCTCCATGGGACATTCATCCGCAAAGTGGAAGATGAAAAGCAACAAACATTTATGGATGCTGAAGGGATTGAACGTCACCTGAAGGTGGAAATTAATCTTCCAAAAGAAGAATTATTGATCGTGCAAGACTCACTAAAGGAGAACTTGGACGTGTTTGCATAGTCGTACAAAGATCTGAAGGGGATTGACCCCACAGTGTGCCAACACCACATCGACCTAGAGCCTGATGCCAAACCTATGAGGCAAAGATAGAGGCATCTGAATCCAAATTACTCTGCCCTAGTGAAAGCCGAATTATTGAAGGAAGCTCCTTAAAGCTGAGTTTATGTATCCATTGGCTAACAGTGAAGGGGTTTCATCCATTGTGGTAGTACCCAAGAAGAATAGAAAACTGTGAATTTGTGTGGACTTCCGAAAATTGAATTCCAAGACCAAGAAGGATCATTTCCCTATCCCTTTCACTGACCAATTGTTGGACACAGTGGCAAGCCATGAGCTTTATTCCCTCTTAGATGGATTTAACGGACATAACCAAGTCCAAATCACAGAAGAGGATCAATCCAAAATGACCTTCACAACAGAATGGGCAACATATGCTTACAGAGTGATGTGGGCTCTATAACGCCCTTGCTACATTCCAACGGGTGATGATGGCTGCATTCCAAAACCACTTGCATGACTTCATTGAGGTTGATGCCAAGAGACATATTTCATGGTGGATTCCATGACCATGGTGGATTCGGTAAAACTATTTATTTACCGAGGCTTATACACAAGGTGGATTCCTTGTGCGAGAAGTGACGGAGACGCCTGTCCTTTTAAGGTGTCATATTAATTTAATGTGCACGTGGGTGATTCCATAAAATACATATTAAATTAGTGGACATTTACGAGTTTAGAGTGTGCAATCAAATTAAATTAAGGTTAGGACACAAAGTTTTAACCTATTTAATTATTTTGTAGCTGAAGATTGCTAGGTATTTACTTTTGTTGGGTCTTATTTAATTATTTTCTAACAATTGTGAGTGCTTTAGTTGATATGTAGAGCAAGCAGTGTTGGTGTTGGGTAACACTAGGCAATGGCGTGAATCCAAATGCCTAGAAGAATTACTATTTTTGATGGGTATGCGTATTATCACTAAAGGCGTGGCACCAATATTTATTTAAGCGTGCTTATTTATTAAAGCGCTTGACAAACCATTTATTATCTTGTATGCGTATAGGTGCTCGGTTAAATATTTCATTATTTGATATTTATATTTGGGCATAGCCCGACTTTTGGACACCCAAAATGCCTTACTTTATATTTGGGCAAACACAAACGCAAAAGGAAAAGTATGATATTTGTAAAGTGGGCTATTTTTTAGCTTGAAGATAAATAAATCTATAAATACATGCCTTGTGAAGCGCTCAGTAAGGCATGGGGAGAGATTGCACCCAATTTGTCTCATGTCGCGCAAATTTTCTTTTGCTTTGTACTTGAAATTATGAAGGTTTGTAGAGTTCTTTGTTCTCAGGGACCTTCCGACATTCACTACGCGTGTATCCAATATTCAATCTGTGCACCAATGGTATCAGAGCGGAGCTAAGATGATCAAGAGCTTCCAATCGCTTGCCATCTCGTGCAAGGCATGTTCCTGGTGGTGAAGAACCCTCTGTTGTACCCTCTAATCGCAAAGAACCACGCGTAGGAGGTGAAGGACTGGCAGACATACTCCCACACAAAGCGTGAGTTTACAGAGGGAAGCAAAAAAGAGTTTATATAAGTTTGAGTTTTATAAGCTTGAGAATCTTAAAAGAGACACCAGCTTTTCAAAATCGACGATTCGTGGGCGGGAGTGTGTCTTCAACGATGACATCGATGGCAAATCCTCTGACAACAAGGGGATTTTTTTTTTAAATGATTACTTAAGATTTAAAGCTTAAGTCAATTAAGCTACTCAATAAGGCTTAATCATCCAAGTCACAAATCTACTTTCTCAAGTGGCTGTTCTTCACACTATCTTTTACATCAAATTGGTTTTCAAGCTTCTTCAAATTCTGTTCATACTCGTAGTGTTGCTAACCTAGATTCGGTAAGAGCACTATCACGTGTAGGCCTAAGAAGATCACGTTTGTGCTTGAACAAGGCCATCCCAATTGTCGGGATTACAAAAGAAAATTTGTGACGGTAGCATAATGCAAGCCACCTATGAGATTTTGAAGCGTCTACTCATACGTTTTTCCTTCTATTTGAAGCCATAAAAAGCAAGCCTTGTAAACCCAAATTTGAGCTACGCTCATCCTTCTAACAAGATTTTGAGTATGTGAGATTGTTTGAGATTTTTGCAGGATATCGGATCATAACATGGACGATTTTATGGGCGAAGGCGATTTACCAGAGCCGACTATGGAATAGAAATTGGATCTAATCATGATGCAGCTTCAAGAAGAGCGAAGGGAACATCAAAACTTGCAAGCACAATTGGTTGCACTTCAACAATCTATTATCGAGCAAGATGGAGCTCAATCTAAAGATGTCATTCGATGTACTATTGATGCGACGCTCGATGCATAGGCTCTTAGGAAAGAGGCCAAGACAAGTAAAATAAATTTTAAATTCCGCACTTTTAATGGGCAATGTGATGGCAAAATTATTCTTGCATTTATTAGTCAATTTGACGACTATTTTCACGAAGAGCAATATGCTAAAAAAGATAAACTTAAATGCATCACTAACCATTTAGCAGACAAAGCATCATTATGGTGGACTGTTGTCCGCAAGAGTGTTGATTATCCCTCTGCTTGGGAAGCCTTTCAAAAGAAGCTTTTGTAGAATTTCCTTCCACCTCAATTCCATGACAAAGCCATCAAACAGTGGGATCTCTTGCAACAAAGAGATCAAGAATCCATCCCGCAATACACTGAGTGAATCTGGAGTGCCTTACTTCAACTTCAAATGCTTGAAGATGTTCCTGAGGCGACCCACAAGCACAAGTACATGCCCGGTTTGCTTTGTCACTTCTATGCAGAAGTGAATATGTTCAAGTTAAAGACTTTGAAGGATGCGATTTCTTTAGCGCATGATGTGGAGGATAAAATTCATGGATGAGAAAAGCAACCACAATAACTTTCGATTAATGGTAACTTTGGTACAAAGCAATTCAATTCTAATTTCCAAAAATTCAATCAAAATCGATTTGCTCCTTCTTCTTTCTGTAAACCCTGGACTTGATCTCCTACTTTACCATCAAGTGCTAATTCAAACCTTAAGCCTTTCCTCCAGCCAAATCCCAATATACCCAAACTTATAGCCCTTACCAACAATGTCTCCAAAGCAAAGCTTATAGTTTGCTACAAGTGTCATCAGCCTCGACTTTAGCAACGAACTATCAATCCAAGAAGCAAGGTGTTCAAATCAATCACTTGGGAGCAACTAATGACAAGGACCATGAAGATATGCCAGACTTCACTAAAGATGATGATGATATTGGTGATGCTTTAGATACTTTACCAGGTATACCAAATCCTCATCCGTTATTAACAACGAAATGTTTTGTGCATGGTCAATAAAAGATTGTTTTCCATGATGATGGAAGCACGCATGATTTTATTTTTGCAAAGTTGGTAAAAGAATTTAATTTATCTACTGTTCCAACTCATTATCGCATAAAGGCTACATTCATGATTTAGAGGTTAAAATCGGTGATTATGTTGAGCGCAGAAATTTCTTGGTTGTGCCTTTGCAAGCTAGTGATATTATTTTCGGAATGCCTTGGCATCACAAATATAACCTTGACATAGATTATTACACACATTCTATGAAAATTCATTTTAATCGAAACCAAATCACATTACATGGATTGCACACCTTTGATAATTTTCCACTACTTAGTCACACATAGGCTAAACAAGCATTGAGAAAAGGTAGTAAATCATATTTAGTATGGGTGAATGAAATTGAAGCTAAGAAAAATAATATTCATCCTAGGCATGCACAATTTCTTTCACAGTTTAAATATTATTTCGTTGTTGATTTACCACCTGGTTTACCACCTACACGTCTTGAAGACCATAAAATAGATTTAATTCCAGGTTCTCAACCACCATGTAAAGCATATGTATGTATGTATGTATGTATGTATGTATGTATGTATGTATGTATGTATGTATGTATGTATGTATGTATGTATGTATGTATGTATGTATGTATGTATGTATGTATGTATGTTGGAGCACTCAATGGCTTCTCTCTCTCCAAGTGGTTGTTGAGCTCTCAAGAATTTTTGAATTTCATTATTTTAGGCTCCTAAAAATATTGTATAATAATTGACATACAAGTATTGTTAGGTTCGAGGATAGGCTTGTAAAATGTTAGAATAAAAGATAGTACATATTATTTTAGGCTCCTAAAACAATTCTACAATTGACATGTTAGTATTATTAGGCTCAACAATAGTCTTATGAAATGTCCAAACAAGTATTGTTAGGTTCGAGGATAGGCTTGTAAAATGTTAGAATAAAATATAGTACATATTATTTTAGGCTCCTAAAACAATTCTACAATTGGAATGTTAGTATTGTTAGGCTCGGCGATAGTCTTATGAAATGTCCAAACAAGTATTGTTAGGTTCGAGGATAGGCTTGTAAAATGTTAGAATAAAAGATAGTACATATTATTTTAGGCTCCTAAAACAATTCTACAATTGGAATGTTAGTATTGTTAGGCTCGGCGATAGTCTTATGAAATGTCTAAATAAGAGACAATATAGACTCTAGATTGTAGAAGTACAGATAGATTTAGTGCTACTATGGCACTATATAAAGGGGACACATGAGCATTATTGTTTGTTTCTTTTTGTATCAATATTTCCTGCATGACTATGAAGAATAAGAAAAGAGAGAGAGAAAGCCATCTAGGTAGGTTTGGTTGTACTCTTACAGAAGGCAACCCTTGAAAGTTTAACCTATGTATCTCAACTACCTCCCCTAGTCTCATATGTATCTTTCTCTCATGGAATATGATATCATGGCTATGTATAACTTTCCAAGCCTAGGATCCCAAAGGCGATAGCCAAGCTCACCTACATCACCATATCCAAGAAAGTTGCATTTGATGAACTTTAGATCTAGCTCATTGCATTTATCTTTGGAAATATGGAAAAAATCCTCTTTCAAAGACACACATTGAATTATGGTTGTGGAACCACCTTCAAGCTTCGAGTCATCAAATGCAAGAAGGTAAGTTAGGTGAGTTCATTACAACTCAAGCTAGTCTTGTGTTCTTGCTTTCTTAGGTTGAAGAGGAGGATGATTGGTTAGGTAGAGTGGAATGCTGAGAGACAAGGTGAGAGATTGTCGCCGAAGTGAGTTGGAGCTTCTAAAACAATAGAAGTCTATCCAAAGTTTCGATTGTTAGTGCGTTAGGCTCAACATGGGTACACGAGTTTGATTTCAATTGCCACAAGTGTATGATATATATCCATGATCAAATTTAACGAAACATAGCAATTGCATGTTCAAGCAAGTTGCTATTACAGTCTGGACAATCACAGAAAAATATAGAAAAAAGAAAACTATTGAACCAAGGACTCATTAGGCCCAGTAGTTCTTCTTTTGGTGCACCTGTCCTATTAGTTAAGAAGAAAAATAATACCTATAAGATGTGCATTGACTATCGTGCCCTAAACAAAATCACTATTAAGAATGGATATCCGATCCCTAGGGTAGACGATCTCACTGATCAACTACAGGGGGACACTGTTTTTAGCAAGATATATCTCAATCTAGATATCATCAAGTACGCTTGGATACACCTGACATTTTTAAAACTGATTTAGAACTCAGTTTGGTCATTATGAATTTCTTGTTATGCCTTTTGGTTTGACCAATGTGCTAGCTACATTCAGTCGTATGATGAATCGTATATTTTTGAAGTATCAGAATTGTGTGATTGTTTTTTTTAATGATATTTTGGTTTTCAATAAGGATGAGAATGAGCATTGTGAATATCTATCTTTAGTTTTCAAATTATTGAAAGAGAATCAATTGTATGTTAACGCTGACAAGAGTGAATTTTTCCAAACCCGGATTGAATACTTAGGTCACATTGTTTCTTCCAATGGTATTCGCATTTATCCTAAAAAGATAGAGGCAATTTTGAATTGGCCAATCCTATAACATGTATACATGTCCACTTGTAGGGCATGTCTTAGCAACCCATCAGGAAGAGAGTCTAGAAAGTGTTGCCTGGCACTCACAAGGAATGTCATGAGGTTTGCGATCTAGGTCTTCCCGAGTCAGCCACCATGAAGCGAAAGTATCCAGCCGTTCCCACTTAGGACCGACCTGAATCAGGGTTTTCCTAATAGTCAAGTCTCTAGGAAGTAGCTAGCATCGAGCTCCAGATGAACCACTTTGTGTAGAAACATCAGGGTCAAAGCAGATTCATACTACACTTGGTTCAAAGAGAATGGGAAACGAGAGGGATGCGAAGCTCAGCCTCTCTACCCGTAAGGCATAGTCCCATTCCGTTCCCCTAAAACAGCATAAATCAGGACTCTACCTCTATTGATTCTTGGTCATCACTATTTCGCTATCAATTCCTTCGAGAAAAGTTCCTAGCTAACCGGGACCACCCTTCCGTAGGACGGACCCAGAGTCACATCCACCGCACTTTCCTCACGTTGCTTAGTTATCTAATTACCTACCACATTATGTTTGACATGCAAAAGCATCTTTCTTAATTAACCAATTAAACACCGGTTCCTTCACGTAACTTAAGCACTAACATAGGAAACCAATGTCAAGCAAGTTTCCTTTTCAACATTTGATCTTTATTTATCATAGTCTTTGGAATACATCAAATATCTTACCCGAAGGCTATCCCAGCAATCCTCAGGATCACTACTCCAAGTTCCACCCGTTGACTAGTATACGGGCCTCGAGATCCCATCTCGAGTCACGTCGGCCTCTTGTGCAGGATCCGGAGGCAAGGAATTTACGGCCAGAGCCTCCCCTAGCACCCAAGCATCCTCTTGCTCCAAGCAGCACCCACAGAGAGACCTCTCGTGGCAGATTCAGTCCTCCATGTACCCGGCGCGGCTAACAACCCCCTTGGATAGGGTCAGGCAAACAGCCGGAGGTAACTGAACCTACCTCTCCCTCCAAGATTTTAACCTGAAGCATTAGTTTTTTTCTTGAATTAGTTCCTTGAGCAAAGAAGTACAAACAGTGTACCTAAGTGTACAATCACGAGCATTCCAATGGTCGTTCATACAGCCAACTGCTAAGGTGTGATTCCTTTTCCCCGAATACTCCCAGCATTCGATCCTAGATCATTCGCGACCTGGCAAGATCCCAAAGGTTTAGCAAGCTACGTTGCTTGTTTACCCTTTTTCCTTGGGTTAGGGTTTATACCCTGTTGACCCCAAAGTATCACTATCTTAGGTTTCCTTATACTATAGTCAAATAGATCCTAGACAACCCCGTCGTCCTAACTTGGTTGGTCAATTTGCTTTCTTGGCAATTCACAACTACCCTAAGCTTAACAAATCAGACCCCAAGAAAGAGTGTTGTAGTAGGACAACTACTCAATTCTCAGAGAATCTGACTTGTAATTAGAACTCGCCATTCTTGGTCTAAGGTGTAGCAGTACTATCTTGCGATTTAGTCGTAAGATCATATGACCTTGCAGACTTGATGCATGAGATAGGTAGCAGTACCTAACTTGAGGGATCACATCTCTATCACATGGTATTCCTTGACCAATAATACCTTTAATCAAGATATAGGATTTGGGAGTCCCATTGACTCCAATCAAGACCCTAATCCCACTAGGCAGGTAATTGATTTGGCCCTAGGGTCCTTAAATTCCTTGTGAAAGTCTAGCATTTGGTCATCCGATCCGTAAGGTGAGAACCCTAGATCTTCCTTGCACGGTTGTTTAGATAACCCTAACATTTCATGAATGTGGGATGAACTTTAAGATTGAAAATATTAAATCGACTTCCTAAGCGAGGTACTAAGCAAAATTTTAACATAACTTAACCTAACCTAGCACATTGAGGTGATCGGTGTAAGCTAACTAATCATGGCTTTATGAATTTCATGTAAGTTACTCAATTACATGCAAATTACTTAATTGATCTAACCATCTTATGAATAAAGATGATCCTTCCTATAAAGATGCAAATACTTTCCTCTAAAAATTGCAAGTACTTTCCTTAAAAGATGTAAGTAACTGCAAGATGTATGAGATATATCATTCCACGCGAATATGCAATTGCAAGACCATAGGCCTTTCACCATTATGCAACTATAGGATCTATAATGATCTTTCCATCTTTCCATGCCCTATATGATTTGCTTGACATTAAGAATTATTTCTTATAAACCTTGTGTTTATGCATCAAATTCAAAGCTTTCGTATCTTAATGAAAATGTATCCTTTCCCAATTGTGAACTTTGATAAAAGAACTCTATGCATGGATGCATCATTCTTTCATGACCAGATGCCAATGAATACATCATTGATTTAATCCTTCCTTTATCACTTAACTTAACCTAAAATGTAACTATCATTGCATGCGAATTGCATACTATATGCTTTTTGTCAAAGTTCATAAATCTTTTCCTTTCATTGCAACTATTTATTCGTCATTAAATGACCTTCTACAATTAACCTATATATGAGTCAGAACAAGGAATTTATTACATAAGTGCATCGTGTGCTATATGCCCCATCCTTTCCAACAATGTGAACCTCCCAATATGTAAGAACATCTCAAAATGCATTCAGCCTATATGTGTGATGCAACACGGACGTCTTTGCACAAGTGCATCTTTTAACTTATGCATCGTATGTTCAAAATGCGACTACCCTTGACCATGGAAGTGCAAGCTTTATAAGTACCTCTTCATGCAACTGAACTTTTTAAGTCGAAGAAAAATATATAAATTTTCCAATGCATTTAAGTTTCTCTATGCGAATTAAAACATGCTTTATGCATCCTTTCCATGCGAAGATATTTTTCGAAACCTGGGCATCTAATATCGGGGCGTTGTCCACTCTCGTGCTTTGGGTGGAAACTCCTGCGTGTGCTCCTCTCGATTTTTGCTTAGGAGCCATTGACGAAAATAATATCAACTCAATGAACTCTCCCTTAGACCCCTTACAAATTTCAAAATTGCTTGTAGCCTGAGATCTCCCTCGCAACGCAGGAAATAAGCCTTGCGGAACACGATCTATGAAACCCAAAAGCCGCAGGTGAACTTGGTATAGTGGAGCTTCAATAGAAGCTTCTCAAGCTTTTGATTTTTTCAGAGATGACATAATGATGATGACTAATCGGATGATGATGGTGAAGATAATGATAATCGATCGCGTGAGGATGATGAAGTTGATTATGATGGCGAAAGCCTAACGGCGATGGCAGCAGCTTGACAGCATTGGCGGCAACTTGACAGCGATGGCGATAGGCCAGGACGATGGCCCTCCAGCTTGGGAGGGGGGGTTCATATAAGATGGAGGTGGGGATGGTTAAAGGAGTGGGAGAGGGGGGGGTGGGCACACAGGTGGCAGCCGCATGCTTTCCTCCCCATGCCCCTCTATATTAGCTCTTACACACTCTCTCTCTCCCCGCCATGCAACAAGAGAAGGAGAGGGAGTTTTTTAAAAAAATTACAATTATTCATTATCCTTTTTTCCTTGAAGGGGAGTTCCTGCGGTGACTTGCGGGTTTATAAGCACACAGTTTCTTATGCACTACGGGGGGATGATATTGTTATTACACGAGGATGGAGCACTTAGGTGGGAGATCATTTCATATTGTTTTTGTGCGGGAACTAGGGTTTTATAATATTTTGTCGTAGAAATATTACATTCTCTCCCCCTTAGAGGAATCGATATGTCCTCATCTCGAGAAGATCTGGGGGTATTGATGGGGTTGAGAGTACTTTCATCCATCTAGGTGGCATCCTCTTCGAGGTAATCTTTCCACTGGATGAGGTATTCTCTCAAGGTCCTGGTTCTCAAATGCCTCTCCTTAATATTTAGGATTCTGTCAGGCCGTAGCTCAAGGACTCCTTGGCTAGGCATTACAATTTATTGATCATCAAGCACATGACTAGGGTTGTGCACATACTTTTTCAATAGGCTGACATGGAATACATTATGAACTTTTAGGTTTTCAGGGAGTTGAAGTCTGTAAGCATTAGGCCCTATGCACTTGAGAATCTTGTAGGGTCCACAATACCTTGGACTTAGCTTTTTGCACTCACCCAAGGATAGGGAACTCTTATTTGGACGTACGCAAATGAAGACCATATCACCTTCAACAAAGGATCTGTCTGTCAAGATTGTGGGAGAGAAGGAAGGAGTCTCACTTGCAGCTTTCTTGCTTGCACAATGGGAGAATACACACAAAGGTGGAGGCTAAAAACAGTTTTCCTCTTCTTAGTTGTGTAAGCCAAAAGAACTCTCATACAAAGAAATAGAAGAACCCCATATATGGGTCTCAAGCCAAAGACAACTAACTAAGGTGGCATACTAACTGAGCCACGAACTAGAGTAGATAAGGATAGCTGTCATCTAGCTATTATTCATGGGCGGTGTACCAACCGCATCTGCACAACTGACAAGTCGGTGACATAAATGCACAACTGTCACCCTGGCATATCACAAGTGGAGCTCGATATCTCAACACTCCCCCTTGAGCTCAATCCCAATTCCTGCACACCAAGCAGATCTCTGAACTTGCGCAGCTTCTCTGCGCGCCCAATGCCTTCGTGAATATGTCAGCTACCTGATCCTCTGTGCTGACATAAACTAGATCAATAAGACCTAGTAAAACCCTCTCCCGCACATAGTGATAATGCACCTCAATGTGCTTTGTTCTAGCATGATAGACTGGGTTATTTGCCAAGTGTATACTACTCATGTTGTCACAATAAATGACAACTGGCCCATCTGTAGGCTGATGCATATCATAAAGTAGCTTATGCAACCAAGCTACCTCACATGCAGCCATTGTTGCACCCCTGTACTCAGCCTCTGTGCTCAACAAGGCAACTGTAGGCTGTTTCTTGCTGCTCCAAGTGACTACAGCACTCCCAAAAGAGAACACATATCCACTGGTAGATCGTCTATCAAAAATACTACCAGCCCAATCAGCATCAGTGTATCCATGTAAGGGTGAAAATCCATTTAAGACTCTTGTGATCCGTCACTAAGGCAAATTTATTACCCAGCAAGTAGTGTCTCCAAATTTTGAGAGCATGGATGACAGCCAACAGCTCCAGATCGTGGGTAGCCTAATTCCTTTCATGGCTCTTCAGTTTCCTCGAAGAGTATGCTACAGGATGACCTTCCTGCATAAGCACACATCCTAAGGCAAGTGCGCTAGCAACAGTTACCACTTTAAACTCCTTACTAAGATCAGGAAGTTTCAGGATGGGTGCCAATACCAAGCTTTGCTTTAGTTTGACAAAGTTGGTCTATTCAACAGGTGACCATACAATTGCTACTTGCTTCTTTAGTAGATCGGTCTTAGAGGCGCTGCAATCAAAGCATAGTTTTTGATAAAGACCCTGTACCATCCTGTCAATCCAAGAAAACTACATATTTCTTTGACAGAAGTTGGTATTGGCCATTCCAGAACCTCTCGGATCCACTGAAATTCCTTCTGCTGATACAATGAATCCCAAATATTCAATCTATCGCTTGAAAAATGCACACTTCTTCTTCTTGGCATAAAGCTTGTGTACTCTCATTGTTTCAAGAACAATGCGAAGCTAGGGTTCATGATCTTTTTCCCGCTTAGAGTAGACTAGGGTATCGTCAAAGAAGACGAGTACAAAGTCGCAAGATAGGGCCTAAATATATCCTGCATTAACCTGTTGAAGGTAGCAGGATCATTTGTCAGCCCGAATGACATCACTAGGAATTCAAAGTGTCCATACCTTGTGCTGAATGTGGTCTTCGGGATATCTTCTTCCTTGATCCTTATCTGATAATATCCAGACCTGAGATCTATCTTAGAGAAGATCTTCGCACCTTGAAGACGGTCAAGAAGTTCATCTATTCTTGGAATGGGGTATTTGTTTTTAATGGTCGATTGATTCAACCCTCTATAGTCAATGCATAGCCAAAGTGTTCCATCTTTCTTCTTCTGGAATAGCACTGGAGCTCTCCATGGTGAATTGCTAGGACGGATGTAGCCTTGGTCTAACAGTTGCTTGAGTTGCTCCTTCAGTTCAATCGCTTCCGGGATGGACATCCTATATGGTCTCTTTGCGACTGGTGCAGCTCCTGGCGCCAGCTTGATTTTGTGATCGACTTCCCTTTGAGGAAAAAGTTATGTCAGCTCTTCAAGAAATACGTCTGCGTATTCCCTTAACCAAGAAGGTTCTTCTCTAGATTCCTGATTTTAATCTAGCTTATTTAGCTTAATCAAATAGATAGGTAGGCCCTTTCTAACTACTTTTATTATCCGTGCTGCTTTTGCCAGCTGAATTTTTGGCTTACCAACCTCTCCTTGAGTTGTAATTAATTCCCCTTCAAAATTTCAAAAGGAGACTTGGCCCTTTCCACAGTGAATGTGGGCATTATTAGGTATTAGCCAATCCATTCCCGAGCAAACATTCGTGGACACCTAGGTTCATTACCCTGAATCTCACTGAAGTGGACCTCCCACCCAATAGGAATTTCACCTTAGCAGTTTGGCTAGTACAAGAGACCTCACGACCATTTGCTAATTCCACAAGTAGGTGCATCTATTGTGGCTATTCCTAATCTTTTGCACAAACTGGTGAAATGAAGGAATGCGTACTGCCACAATCAATCAAGGTTTTGAAGCTTTTACCTTGATAATCCGATGGAGTTTGAATGACCGAGAATTGGTGATTCGGGCCTTTTTTGTGAAGAGCGGCATGAACCGTTGCCCTCTCAATGTCAACTTCCGTGGATGGATCTTTTTCATCACCCAGCTCCTTGTTGGCAACACTGGAGGTTCTCCCTCTGGCCATGGCGGTGGCTCCTTGGCCATGGACGGCTCCTTGGAATGGCCCTTGGAGTTGTCTTCTACTAAGCTTGAGACACTGCCTTTTGAAGTATCCAGGCTCGTTGCAATGGAAGCAATGGAGATTGCAACCATTATCGTGTGTAGGAACGAAGTTGTTGATAGCGTTGGCCCTAGCTTTCTTTCTTTGTCCCTGATTTTGGCCCTGTGCTCTCTTAGCCTGAGACCTATACATTCCCTTGTTCTGATCCCTGTAAGATCAAGTCCTATTGTTCCTTGGCTTGGTCTGCACCTCCTCTATTATTGTTGCAGCTCGAATAAGTGCATCTTGTAGGTCCGTTGGGCGCATTGATTCCAAGCGAGTGTTTATGGGTGGATTTAACCCAGCATAAAACTTTGACACATGTTGTGTCATATCCATTTGTGGCACCTACTTTAAGAGAGAGACGAACTTTGAATAATATGCATCAAGGGATAGTCCAAGCTACTTCAATTCATAGAATTCATTCATCTTCTGTGTGCGGTAGGCAGGTGGCAGATACCTCCCTTGCACAGCTTTTTTAAGCTTCTCCCAAGTGACTGTCCCCTTCGAGATCCCTTGGTCTCTGCACCATTGTTTCCACCAAAGTCTTGCTTCACCGGTAAGCTTCAGTTTGGCGAGCATAGCTTGGTTAGCGGGTGCAGTTCCTGCTGCCTCAAAATAATCCTCCATGGACTCGATCCAGACCTCGGCGTCAGTTTGAACAGTCCTTCCCTTACCATCAAATTCAGGTGGCTTGATTTGTTTGAGAAGGAACTTCTTCTCTTGAATTACAACTGTACTTAGTGCATGGGTCGGACTAGGAATCTGCACTTAGAGTTGTGCCTGGGCAATAAGATTCTTTACCTTAAAAACTTACCAAACGTTTCTCACATTACATTAATATGCCCAGTACAGCTTTTAGTCAAGTGACCTAATCATTTAACTCCTTTACCAACACTTACAACCATGACAGACAGTGATAAAAATCTTATTCATTCATGAGGGCATAGCCCTTTTGAGTACATTTATTTTGGGAAAGTAGAAAAAGCTTATTGGCACATCAGTCAGGTCATAGGAAGCTTGGGGTATCCCTTCCTTTGATACATGTTCTTCTCATAACGTCCTAGCACCTTGACTTTGTCAACAGGGATCACCCGAGTCACTTCTTTGTACACATACTTGTTCTGCTTGACTTGCCGACCGCCGACATGCAGGGTTGCGTTTGCGTGAGCCTCGACAAAGATGAACAGCTTCATGATCTTTAAATCCTCCATCCACTTGATTCTCTTCAAGTTGGTCTGAAGATACGCAAGTCGGTGGGTTGCTATGTAATATATTCCTAATTCACCCGTCCATCTCCGTTCCACGTACAGGGGTGAAGAATTGTAGATGCGGTCTAGAATATTCATCATGTCTAGCCTCCATTGATAATCCGAAGCACGCATTGCAGTCATAAACATAACCTGGAACACCAAGAATATGTTCCATGCTTCGCGACTCTGCAGCCCAACATCCATAAGTAAGTAAGGAAATGTTCTCAACAGCAACATTGCTCTACTTCATTGAGTTCCCTTGTAAATATTAAATTCCGTTGGTTTGCTCTGATACCAACTATAACGTGTCCACATGTCCACTTTTAGGACATGTCTTAGCAGCCCATCGAGAAGAGAGTCTAGAAAGTGCTGCCTAGCACTCACAAGGAATGTCATGAGGTTTGCGATCTAGGTCTTCCCGAGTCTGCCACAAAGCGGAAGTATCCGACTGTTCCCACTTAGGACCGACCTGAATCAGGGTTTTCCTAATAGTCAAGTCTCTAGGAAGTAGCTAGCGTCAAGCTCCAGACGAACCACTTTGCATAGAAACATCAAGGTCGAAGCAAATTTATACTACACTTGGTTCAAGGAGAATGGGAAACGAGAGGGATGCAAAGCTCAACCTCTCTGCCCGTAAGGCATAGTCCCATTCCATTCCCCTAAAACAGCATAAATCGGGACTCTAACTCTATTGATTCTCGGTCATCACTATTTCGCTATCAATTCCTTCGAGAAAAGTTCCCGACTAATCGAAACCACCCTTCCGTAGGACGGACCCAGAGTCACGTCCACCGCACTTTCCTCAAGTTGCTTAGTTATCTAATTACCTACCACATTATGTTTGACATGCAAAAGCATCTTTCTTAATTAACCAATTAAACACTGGTTCCTTCACGTAACTTAGGCACTAACATAGGAAAAAAATGTCAAGCAAGTTCCTTTTTCAACATTTGATCTTTATTTATCATACTCTTTGGAATACATCAAATATCTTGCCCAAAGGCTATCCCAGCAATCCTCAGGATTGCTACTCCAAGTTCCACCCGTTGACTAGTATACGGGCCTCGAGATCCCATCTTGAGTCACGTCGGCCTCTTGTGCAGGATCCGGAGGCAATGAATTTACGGCCAGAGCCTCCCCTAGCACCCAAGTGTCCTCCTGCTCCAAGGAGCACCCACAGAGAGACCTCTCGTGGTGGGTGCAATCCATGTACCCGGCGCAGCTAACAACCCCCTTGGATAGGGTTAGGCAGACAGCCGGAGGTAACTGAACCTACCTCTCCCTCCAAGATTTTAACTTGAAGCATTAATTTTTTATTCTTGAATTAGTTCCTTGAGCAAAGAAGTACAAACAGTGTGCCTAAGTGTACAATCACGAGCATTCCAGTGGTCGTTCGTACGGCCAACTGCTAAGGTGTGATTCCTTTTCCCCAAATACTCCCAACATTTGATCCTAGATCATTCGCGACTTACCAAGATCCCAAAGGTTTAGCAAGCTAGGTTGCTTGGTTACCCTTTTTCCTTGGGTTAGGGTTTATACCCTGTTGACCCCAAACTATCACTACCTTAGGTTTCCTTATACTATAGTCAAATAGATCCCGGGCAACCCCGTCGTCCTAACTTGGTTGGTCAATTTGCTTTCTTGGCAATTCACAACTACCCTAAGCTTAACAAATCAGACCCCAAGAAAGAGTGTTGTAGTAGGCCAACTACTCAATTCTCAGAGAATCTGACTTGTAATTAGAACTCGCCATTCTTGGTCTAAGGTGTAGCAGTACTATCTTGCGATTTAGTCGTAAGAGCATATAACCTTGCAGACTTGATGCACGAGATAGGTAGCAGTACCTAACTTGAGGGATTACATCTCTATCACACAGTATTCCTTGACCAACAATACCTTTGATATATGATTTGGGAGTCCCATTGACGCCAATCCAAAACCCTAATCCCACTAGGCAGGTAATTGATTTGGCCCTAGGGTCCCTAAATTCCTTGCGAAAGTCTAGCATTTGGTCATCCGATCTGTAAGGTGAGAACCGTAGATCTTCCTTGCACGGTTGTTTAGATAATCCTAACATTTCGTGAATGTGGGATGAACTTTAAGATTGAAAATATTAAATCGACTTCCTAAGTGCGATACTAAGCAGAATTTTAACATAACTTAACCTAACCTAGCACATTGAGGTGATCATCATATGCTAATTAATCATGGCTTTATGAATTTCATGTAAGTTACTCAATTACATGCAAATTACTTAATTGATCTAACTATCTTACGAATAAAGATGATCCTTCCTTTAAAGATGCAAATACTTTCCTCTAAAAATTGCAAGTACTTTCCTTAAAAGATGTAAGTAACTGCAAGATGTATGAGATGTATCATTCCACGCGAATATGCAATTGCAAGACCATAGGCCTTTCACCATTATGCAACTATAGGATCTATAATGATCTTTCCATCCTTCCATGCCCTATATGATTTGCTTGACATTAGGAACTATTTCTTATAAACCTTGTGTTTAGGCATCGAATTCGAAGCCTTTTTATCTTAATGAAAATGCATCCTTTCCCAATTGTGAACTTTGATAAAAGAACTCTATTCATGGATGCATCATTCTTTCATGACCAAATGCCAATGAATACATCATTGATTTAATCCTTCCTTTATCACTTAACTTAACCTAAAATGTAACTATCATTGCATGTGAATTGCATACTATATGCTTTTTGTCAAAGTTCATAAATCTTTTCCTTTCATTGCAACTATTTATTCATCATTAAGTGACCTTCTACAATTAACCTATATACGAGTCAGAACAAGGAATTTATTACATAAGTGCATCATGTGCTATATGCCCCATCCTTTCCAACAATGTGAACCTCCCAATACATAAGAACATCTCAAAATGTATTCAGCCTATATGTGTGATGCAACACGGACGTCTTTGCACAAGTGCATCTTTTAACTTATGCATCATATGTTCAAAATGCAACTACCCTTGACCATGAAAGTGCAAGCTTTATAAGTACTTCTTCATGTAACTAAACTTTTTAAGTCGAAGCAAAATATATAAATTTTCCAATGCATTTAAGTTTCTCTATGTGAATTAAAACATGCTTTATGCATCCTTTCCATGCAAAGATATTTTTCGGAACCTGGGCATCTAATATTGGGGCGTTGTCCACTCTCGTGCTTTGGATGAAAACTCTTGCGTGTGCTCCTCTCGATTTTTGCTTAGGAGCCATTGACGAAAATAATATCAACTCAACAAACTCTCCCTTGGACCCCTTACGAATTCCAAAATTGCTTGCAGCTTGAGATCTCCCTTGCAACGCAGGAAATGAGCCTTGTGGAACACAATCTATGAAACCCAAAAGCCGCGGGTGAACTTGGTATAGTGGAGCTTCAATAGAAGCTTCTCAAGCTTCTGATTTTTTCAGAGATGACGTGATGATGATGACGACTAATCGGATGATGATAATCGATTGCGTGAGGATGATAAAGTTGATTGTGATGGCGGCAGCCTGACGGCGTTGGCGGCAACTTGATAGTGATGGCGGCAGGCTAGGACGATGGCCCTCCAGCTTGGGAGGGGGGGTTCGTATAAGGTGAAGGTGGGGATGGTTAAAGGAGTGGGAGAGGGGGGGGGTGGCCACACAGGTGGCAGCCGCATGCTTTCCTCCCCATGCCCCTCCATATTAGCTCTTACACACTCTCTCTCTCTCCCCGCCATGCAACGGAAGAAGGAGAGGGGGTTTTAAAAAAAAATTGCAATTATTCATTATCCTTTTTTCCTTGAAGGGGAGTTCCTGCGGTGACTTGCAGGTTTATAAGCACACGGTTTCTTATGCACAACGCGGGGGATAATATTGTTATTACACGAGGATGGAGCACTTAGGCCAGAGTTTTTTTGTTGCGGGAGATCATTTCATATTGTTTTTGCGTGGGAACTAGGGTTTTATAATATTTTGTTGTAGAAATATTACAAATCCCTAAAAATGTGCATGAGTTATATTCTTTCTTAGGCCTTGTTAGCTTTTATAGAAAATTTGTGAGAAATTTTTCAGTGCTTGCATTGCCTTTGACGAAATTGTTAAAGAAAGGTGTTGTGTATCATTGGTCTAACAACCAACAAAAGTCTTTTAATTTGTTGAAACATGCTTTAACACATACACCTCTCTTACAATTACCTGATTTTAGTCCATTCTTCCTAGTAGTCACTGATGCTAGCGGATTAGGAATAGGAGCTGTCCTCATGCAAGATTCACATCCCATTGCCTATTCTAGTTGCAAACTTAAACCTTTTGAGTTGAAGTATTCCACCTATGATAAAGAATCGTTAGCTGTAGTTCGAGCCTTATGTCAATGGTAACACTATCTGATGGGATCCGAATTTATGATTAAAATTGACTAGCAAAGTATCAAACATCTCCTTGGTCAACCACAAATTTCTAATCGCCATATTAAATGGGCTACTTTCATTCAAAGTTTTCATCTACTTATCCAATATCAGCCAAGAAGAGAAAATATTGTTGCTGATGCATTGAGTAGGAGACCAAGTATCTATAATATTTCCGTTCTATCCTTTCATTCTCTTACTCCTATGAAAGATACCTATGACTATGACCCCAGTTTTCAAGCTGATTGGAATAAATTAGTTACTAATAATTGGATTCCAATTGATTCTTTATCTTATTCTAATGGATTTATGTTCTATGAGAAAAGATTGTGTATCACTGTTCAATTTAGATCATTTGTGTTGCACGAAATTCATTGTCCTCCATATCAAGGTCATAGAGGTATTATTTCTACTTTAAGAACATTGCTTGAAGATTTTTACTCGCAGCAAATGGAATCTGATGTTTCTAACTTTGTTATTAAGTGTTTAATTTGCCAAAGAGTCAAGCGACACCATGGTAAGCAATACGGTTTGTTAACCAATTCTTGACCGTCCATGGGAACATATTTCAATGGTTTTTGTAATTGGTTTGCCTAATACACAAGCTAATCATGATATGATTTGGACTATAGTAGATCGATTTAGTAAACAAGCATATTTTCTACCATGCAAGAAAACATTAATTGCATCTCAAGCTGCACAATTGTTTTTTAAGACTATTTTCACTAATCATGGTTTGTCGAAAGGTATTATTTCTGATCATGATTCTAGATTTTGTAATAATTTTTTGACTACTTTGTTTGCTAATTTGGGTGCCAAGATTGATTTCTCATTTGCATTCCATCCTGAAACCAATGGGCAAACAGAAGCTACTAATATTACAATTCTAGATCTTTTGTGTGCATACACAATTTCAAGACCACAAACATGGGACACACACTTACATCTACTTCAATTTGCATACAATAATACACCACACACAGCTACTCATAAAGCACCTTTTGAAATCATTTATGGACATAGATTGCCTACAACTGTCACATTATTGTCGAATAAAGTTAAAGCTGTTGATGATACTGCCAATACGCATGCTACTATTTTTGCTCAAGTTAAAGATATGATTGCGAAAGCCCAAAAATCATACACCAAACAAGCTAATAAGAAAAGAAAAGCCATGAGTTATAATGTTTGTGATTATGTTTGGTTACACATTGAAAAGAGAAGATTGAAAAGTGTTGAAAAACACCCTGTTGTTAAATTAGCACCTCGATTTTATGGACCTTTCAAAATAATTCACAAGATCAATGACAATGCATTTAAATTAGAACTACCGAAACATTAGAAGATCCATAATACTTTTCATATCAGTTTGTTACGACCTTTTAGAGGCCAATTACCAGTCTACCGTACCTATGAAAACCCTCATTTGTTAGAAGAAGAAACTAAAATCCTTGAACCTGAAATTATTCTAGACACTGACTTTATGACCACTAGAACTGGCCGTAGATATTCTAGGTATTTGGTTAGGTTTTAAAATCACCTTGTTGAAAAGGCCCAATGGATGCACGCTCACGACCTAAGTGCTTATCCCTCACTATTGGCTCCACATTGACCTAATAGAAATTGAGGACAATTGCTATTCCACCCCGGGGGTATGATGCCAGGAGGCATATTTCAAGGTGGATTCTGTGACCACGATGGATTCCGTAAAACTATTTATTTGTCAGGACTCATACACAAGGTAGATTCCTTGTGCGAGAAGTGATGGGGATTCCTGTCCTTTTCGAGCATCAGATTAATTTAATGTGCACGTGGGTGATTCCATAGCGAGTAATTTCGTAAAATCCATATTATATTAATGGGTGTTTACAAGTTTAGGGTGTGCACTCGAATTAAATTAAGGTTAGGACAAAGTTTCAACTTATTTAATTATTTTATAGCTGAAGATTGCTAGGTATTCACTTTCGTTAGGTCTTATTTAATTATTTTCTAACAGTCGTGAATGCTTCAATTGATGTGTAGAGCAAGCGACTGTGGCGTTGGATAGCACCGTGCAATAGCATGAATCCAAATGCCTAGAAGAATTACTATTTTTGATAGGTGTATGCATTATCACTAAAGGCATGGTGCCAATATTTATTTAAGTGCACTCATTTATTAAAGCGCTTAACAAAATATTTATTATCTTGTATACGCATAGGCACTCGGTTAAATATTTTATTTTTTGATATTTGTATTTGGGCACAACCCGACTTTTGGACGCCCAAACACCTTCCTTTATATTTTGGCAAACACAAATGCAAAAGCAAAAGCATGATATTTGTAAAGTGGGCTATTTTTTAGCTTGAAAATAAATCTATAAATATATGCCTTGTGAAGCGCTCACGTAAGGCATGGGGGGAGATTGGATCCAATTTGTCTCTTTTGTCTCATGTCAAGCAAATTTGCTTTTGCTTTGTACTTGAAATTATAAAGGTTTGTAGAGTTCTTTGTTCTTGGGGACCTTCAGGCATTCACTATGCACGCGTCTAACATCCGATTTGTGTACCAAAGGTGTACCTCGATGACTTCTATGTCTATGGCCTAATCTGAGAGCATTGGGGACACCTGGAGTAGTGCTTTGACAAATGTCGAGAGTATGGGATTTCTCTCAACCCCGACAAATGTGTATTTGGCGTCTCATCAGGAGTTCTTCTAGGCCACATTGTCTCTGCATAAGGGATAGCAATAGATCCTGCCAAGGTTGAGAAGATTGCTGCCTTAACAGCCCCAACAAACCACCTTAAACAATTGAGGGGATTTCTTGGCCATGTGGGCTATTACAAAAGGTTCATTGTGCACTTTGCAACAAAGCAATCCCTTTGCATAAACTCCTAAGAAAAGATATAGAGTTCACGTGGACCAATGATTATGATGAGTCATTCAATACCCTAAAGTAGCATTTTAATTGAAACACCAATCTTGCAACCTCCTGATTGGATGAAGGAGGTCCATGTGCACACTGATGTATCAGTTGAGGGCCTAGGTGCGGTCTTATGCCAAAAGGGCCCCTCAAAGTTAGATTAACCTATCTATTATGCAAGGCAAAAAGTAACCGACAAAGAATGAAACTACACAATGACGGAGCTTGAGTGCCTAGCAATGGTGTTTGCCTTAGAGAAGTTCTGACACTATCTGATGTCAATGCACTTCAAATTATATGTGGACCATGAAGCCATGTCCTTCCTGATGAACAAGGCTGATGTAAAGGGAAGAATGATGAGATGGCTCTTCTGTTTCAGGAGTTTGATTTTGAAGTGGTTACCAAACCCAATCATTCTCATGTCCTGGCTAATCATCTTTTGCAGATCCCTCGGAGTGATGATGATGAAGAGTAGGATGATCTAGACCTCCCTAATGCTTCCCTCTTTCTAGTTGAAATTATTACCCCATGGTAGACAAACATAGCTAACCTCCTGGAAACCCAACAGTATCCCCTCGGCATCTCGAGCCGTGAGAAGAAGAAGCTTATGTTGGAATCAGTCCCCCTACACCCTATTAGGTGGTGCTCTCTGTACAAGAAAGGAAAAGACAACATCATACGAAGATGTGTTGCTAGAGAGGAGATTGGAATCGTGCTGAAAGCATATCATGATGATCCCTATGGCGGACACTTCGTGGGAGAAGTGACAGCCAAAAAGGCCTTGCTTGCAGGATATTGGTGGCCAACCCTCCACAAGGATGTCTATGACTACTGAAATGGTGTGATACTTGTCAATGAATGGGAAAGCCTACCAAATCCAGCGTCATGTTCCTGCAATCCATTCTTCCCTTAAAGCCCTTAGAGAAGTGGGGAATTGACTTCATTGGTCCCATTGATCCGCCAACTAGAAGAAAACAAAATAGATACATCTTGGTTTGTATAGAGACTACGTGACCAAGTGGTGTGAAGCCAAAGCTCTGAAGCAGAATGATGGCAACAACATAGCCACGTTCCTATACGAGAACATCATCACCCATTTTGGCAGTCCCCTAGAGTTCATCAGTGAACAGAGGTACTCACTTCCTTAATAAGATTATGGAAGAGTTGATAGAGCTGTATAAGATCTGTCATCGTAAGTCCACACCCTATTACCCCAGAGCCAACGGCCAAGTCAAAGTTACCAATTGCATCCTCTGCTCGATTCTGACAAGAACGATAGCCATGCATCGTCGTGATTGGCACGACCAACTTACAAAGGCCCTCTGGGCGTATAGAACCTCCCATGAGGCTACTACAAGACAAGCTCTATCCAAGTCCAGACAGTTGACGCTTCGGATGATCCCTTCCTAATTCATGGCTATTGCCTCAAGAAGTATTACCCTCCCTAAGGATCCTAACAAACACGTCAATAGCTTCTTCATTCCTTGCACAATGGTCGATACGACTTTACCTAATGCTCTTGATAACCCTCTTGTTGATCCTAATGATGTGGCTTCGTTCTATTAGCCCCTTACATCCACCTTTCCCTCCTTCTTGGTTTCCCTTCTATCTGATGCATCAGAGGTGGCGAGGATAGTTATGATACATGGCATTCATGCCATCCTCCTCTTCCAACAAAGAAAAAACAAAAACAAAAATAAATATATATTGATCATGGGAGAAAAGGACTTCGGCCTTCCTGCATACCACCCTGTTTTTCGAGAAAAGGTAAAAACACCCTCGGGAGTAGGGCAAAAGAAAAGAAATAATAATAATAATAATATAAAAACAAAACTATTATGGGAGAAAAGGAAAGAAATTCCCTATCATGACATGCCTCGTTCCAAGAAAAGGTGACACACACCCTTGGATGGGAAGCTGGCTGTGGAAAAGGTGGTAACACCTGCAATCCATGACAGCCGAATCTCTAACACAACTCTTGCAAAAGAAGTTTTTGAGCCGCCTCTCTTGGTGCGATGGATCCTGTAACCCCATTAGTGCTTCTGATTCCTCCAACAGACTATGTTTTCAACATGCAATTCAAGTAACCACCTTGTTGGCTGCCTCCCTGGGTATGCCTCTTTATCAACTGATCCAAGTGACATTATCAACCTGCTGAGGCTGATCTTCATTGACAAACCTAAAGTGATGTGAGATTTCATCCTAACTGAATGGGGATGTGAATATGGGTTGCCCTCTGTATTCATCAACAACGTGTGAGACAAAGGTGGGGTGAGCGACCAGTCTCCTTGCCCTTTATATCCAATAGAGAGGTGAGATGTGTGAATGGAGAGTTGCACGCACGGGATGGGCCTCTCAATGCACAAAGAACAAAATTGTTCTTGCGCATGGCACTATAAGGCTCCTTGGTCTTCCTTCTTACACCGTATGTCAACACATAGTGGGATGCACAATTGCGCACAAGGCATATACCCTCTGCACAAGTAACAGTGATGATTACATCAATGGATTTTTGGAATGGGCTGCCCTTTTGTATCTATCAATAGAGCGTGAGACAGAGGGGGGGACTAAGCGTGATTGATGTTTCCTCAAACAATTATTGAGATATGCGGATTAAGGGACGTTACAAAACTTGGCATCATGTTTCCCTATGCACATACAGGATGGGTCTCTACCATCACCCCATGACACATCACCCTGTTCTATACACTGCATTATGAGGCTCCCTGGCCTTCCTGCTTGCACTTATGCCAGATGGGGTGGGACGCACTAATGCACCATCAACTGTGCACACTGGCATACTCCCTTTGAACCATCTCCCTCGTCGATTTCTAAACCAGGTGTGAGACTGGGTTTCCATCATTTTTCAATTGAGTGATATCCGTTGTGGGGCAAGTGACTGTTCTTTCATTCCAATTTAAGTGACAGTGAGCTGAGTGCTACATCCTTTGCCATCAACAATTTTCCACGATTCCCTTAGCAAAGATACCTCCCTGGGTGCTACTGTGTGGTCCGTGCCACGCTGGACGTGTGCTGTAAAGTCACTTTGGTACCTCATGCAGCTGACTACGACATAGCACGTGACATCAACAATCAACTTCAATTATCGGCAATATGGGCCAAGTTTTTCTAACCTACACCTTCTGTTTCTCAGTGACTGTCATATTTTAAGTAAAGGTACATCATCGGTTGGGTCTGATGTGTCATCTCAAGTCCTTGTTGCTGGTTTCACCCTTCCCGTTAAGGTCTTAAGTGTGGGGATGCATCTATGCGCATCTATGTTGCATATCCATATGCATCTACTATGATTTGATTATGCATGTATGCCATGTCCTGATTTTACTTTGATGGGGTCCCTTCCCACCCACCCGTCCTCCTTCACCCCCTTCACGAGGAATTTCCTTCTCCATTTCCCTTTATCCCTTGTTTTGACGTTTTTCCATGTGAATGCATCCTTTGTTCACCAAAAGCCACATCCAACTTTATAGCCATGTTTGTCTCTTTGACCTTGCCACTTTTTCTTTTTATAGCCCTTGTTCTGAGCCACGGCTCATGAGTTATTAATTTTTGAAGAATTTTCTGTCCATTTAACATGTTTCCATGCAAACACACATTTTTCACTTCGAAATAGCGATTTGATATGACAAACTTAACCTCACCTTCCCCTAGACATTTTTCCTTTTGACTACCTATCATTCCAATGTATGGTTTGTCTGTTATTAATTTTTTCATAATTTTGGGGATTTTTGTGTGTGTTGTTTATTGTTTTTTCCATGTGAACCTACCTTAATCACCTCAGACTTTAATTTTGATTGCATAGCCTTGTCTGGCTTGGTTTCTTGCCCGACTTTCTTTTTTTCCCCACCTTGATATGGCCTACCTATTTCATTTTATTAATTTTTTCGTGACTTTTTGTGCTTCTTTTTCTTATTTTTTCCATGTGACCACCCCCTAACACCATCGGACATACAATTTGACCTAACACCCCTGTCCTTGTAACTTCCCGTAACATTTTTCCTTTTTGTTGCCCTTTTTTCTAATGTAGGATTTCTCCGTATTAATTTCTGACTCCGTTTTTATTTATATTTTTATCATTTTTTCTATGCAAATACACCTTACCATCCTTGAACCGCATTCGACATTACCCATCCTGTCCGACCTATTCTTGTGAATATTTTTCGTGTTAACTTCATTGGGTTTGACCACCAAATCTTTTCATATTCATGTTTTTTTCTCGTTTCAAGTATGTTTTTATGGTTTTTTCCACATGAACGAGTCCTATCTCTGTCGGAATTGAATTTTAATGTGATAGGCCTGTCTGGCACGTCATCTTATCTACTTTTCCTTATTTCTGCACTTTTTTCCAGCAAATGAATTTTCATCTAAATTTGTGTCCAGAAGTTGCATAGGTTTGCACGCAAATGCCCTCGTCTTCATCTTTCGTCGTGCGTTGCGGCATTTGTCACGCCGTCCTCCATCCCTACGCATGCCTGCACCCTCTATGGTTCCCAACAATGCAATTTTTTTACCCCCCACCCATGCACGTCCATGGGACGGGGGGCGTTTGTCTTTTCTTTTTCTTATTATTATTACATATACATATATTTAAACAACAACATTAAAATTTCCCCCTAACTACCCCTCCCACATCCCCTCATCCCCCCATTTCCCTCATCTCTCATCTCTCTCTCTTTCTTTCTTGCTCTCCTTTTCTTTCTCTCTCCCCTCCTCCTTCCCCACCTTTCCATGCTTCCTCCTTCTCCTTCCCCTTCCCTCTCCCCTCCTTCTCCTCCTCCTCCTTGCCCTTCTCCCTCCCCGCCTCCTCTATTGCCCGATGCCCTCCCTGCCCGCCGCCCTGAGGTCCGAGGCCGCCCCACCTTACTGTGGAATGCCGCCCGCGACGCCCTGCTCATCGCTGCCTACCGCCCTACAAGCATTGTCACCGCCGCCTCCACACATGATTGGTTGACACCCCCCAACCTCCACCACCTCCTCCTCTAGCTACTCCACCTCCTTCAACTCCCTTCATCTCGTTCACCTCCCACTTCCACCTCCTCCCAACCACCCACAAAACCACCCCCCTAACCCTTCTCTAGCCCCACAAGTCCCCCTTTCCCACCCCGCTCCCTTCGGGCCCCCTTGCTGGTCCTTGGTAATGCGTTCCGCCTCATGCCTTTGTGTTGTCCCTACGTGGAGTCGTTTTTGCGGTAGTTCGCATTCTGGCTAGTATCTTGGATTTTCTGTGTGCTGGAAGCACACGTTCACGAGCGAGGATGTGCATCTTGTTTCGTTCCTGCCACGGAGCCGTCGTTCGCACGCAACTGCTGTCGGGTACCTCATTGTCCCAAGTTTGATTATTTTAATCCCATAAATAAAAAAACATGTAAAATTCATTAAAATTTTTGACAAAACATGCAAAATTTAATAAAAATTCATTAAATCGCCAAAAATAAAAATGTTCTTGAAAATTCTTGTAATATAAACACAATTTCCTTCATGTTTTTTACCCATTCTAAACATATCAAAATTTTAAAAACAAAAAAATTCTTTAAAAATAGTTAGAAAATCTCAAAAATATTTTGAAAATTTTGCACAATTTCCAATAGCTAATAATGCCACTAAAATTTAGAAAAATATAAATAAATTTCAGTAAACCATAAAATTTTATAAAAATTTCATAAAGACCTTTAAAAATCCTAAAATTTAGCAAAAATTTCCAAAAATAGAAAATCTAGTCAGCTTGCTTCTTGGATTTCATTGTGGTTGCATTCAGTCAATGCTTGCATCACATCAATAGATGAGTGTGCCAAGTTTTTAGTTGCATACACACCCCTGTCTGTTATTTATTTTTCTTTTCTTTTTTTATTTTTATTTTTGGTTCCCCTAAAACCACGATTAATTATTAAAAGAAACTTTAATTCACACACATTTTCACGTGCATCTGCACTAAGCACACATATTTTTTAATTTAAAATCAACCCGCCATTCACTTAGCACATGCTTCTTCGTGTGCTACATACACTTAGTTTTATTTAAAAAATAAACCTGTCGTCACAAGTGTACGCACTAAACAAAAAGTGTTAAACACATAATTAATTTTTAATAAATGAATTCGCATTTAGAGACCCCTAGTTAAGGTCCGAAGTCCGGGTTATGTCAAACAGCACCGTTTCAAACTTAATAATTTTTAAATAAAGGATAACAAGGAACCATCGTTTTCTTTTAAAGGTTTATAACCTCATAATATTTCACCCATTATTAATAACTTTATTAAAATGAATCTTTCATTACATGTATTTCCCCTACATTGCACATTCCCTTTTTAATGAACGCGATTCGTGGGGATGGGAATGGTGGAGTCTTGTCTAGTTCCTTTTATCGATAGTGGTAAACAATTTAAGTGACATGTCGGTTTGACCGGTTTTTATGAGAGTCTCTATTTTTGTTTTGTTCATGTTGACGAGTCAGGGATACGATATATGTATTTTTCTTTTTCTTTTCTATCTGATATGGGGATTGAGGGTGTCTGAATATATTGCATCGCATGAAGCTTTTGGTCACACGTGTGTAGAGGTCATGCCAGATTTTTTCTAGGATGTGAACTGTCTGGGGTGGTTAGTTAGTTGGTCGAGTCCATGTAAGTTTATTCGGATCGATATCTTATTCCTATCATCTTGTTGTTTTGTAGGCATTCGTTGTGATTGTCTATGTGTGTGGTGTATGTGTAATCTATCTGAACGGCATGTCGTACTCCTCCCCTAGTTCAATATGTTTTGTTGGTGTCTCGTGATTACTCTTTATTACTAGATTCAGATCTTATCAGCAAGGCGGGCTTAGCCAAGTTTGTAGCACTTTTATTGCCACTTATCCTAGAGGATACTAATATCTGTGATCAGTTTCTAGCTTCTTATAGTAAGAGGTCTAGTCCTATAAGAGGAAGAGTTATCCCACTAATGCCTAAAAGCTTGGGCAAGGCTCTGTCTTTACCCTATCGAGGAGACTCTTTTCCTATTGCTCGATAATTGTTCTTGAATAAGGATATCCTTAAGTTGTTGTAGAAGCAGACACAAGACGTGTTAGACTCTAAGAAGGTTATTACTACCTCAGGCATCAGTGTCTCCATGATCTCTAAGTGGAAGCACTTATGCCAATTTCTTCAAGATAGGTTTATGCGTGTCAATACACCCTCTAACTATCTTTCAAAGGAGTTGTTTACAGCTACCAGAATGGTGTTGAAAGGCATAACTATTGATTTGAGTTCCTATCTTTTGTCAAAGATGGATCAACACTTTGTCAAAGCCACAAGGGGTAATGTAACTAATGTTACATTTGATTCCTATCTTTCTGTATTCTTGGCATATGCTGCCCCTCCGAAGGAAGTTATTACCTTGCCAGTTGATCCATCAGAAGTTCCTCCTCCTCCTATTGAAAACACTGATGTTGTCATTGAGGATCTTGATCCTATCCCTCCTATGGTAATTCAGAGGAAACACCTTAAATGAGTGGCTAAATCAGTCCCAATTCCTCCAGTCTCCATTCCTATTCAATCTAGCAATCAACTGCCAGCTTTCCTCAAAACACCAAATCTTTTTAGAGCACATCATGATGGTACTCTGGAGATTTCCATTACTTTTGTACAATGCTTGGTAGCAAGAGATGCAATTCCTTTCTTATGCAAAGATATCCAAAGTTCTATTGAGCTCTCGGTGACTGCTTGTATCCAGCAGCTCTATTCTTCTTACTACGACGAAGTTCAACAGACCAAAGAAGAGCTCACTAAAGAAAATGATGAGCTAGCTTATACTCAATAAAGATTTTCTTATCTATAGTACCTAGATGGAGTAGCAAACTAAGATTATTGATGCTCAAAAAGTGGAAATTTCTAGTTTGCAAACTCAGTTGGCTGACATTAAATCCCAAGTGGTTAATGTGACTGAGAAGAGGGATAGATTGTTGCATGAATCTCAAGGGCTTCAAGCTTTGATAGCTGCCCAAACAAAGGAGCTTAAATTAGCTAATATCACCCTAGAACAGAGAAATAATCAAATTCAACAACTTAACAATTAGTTGGTTCAGTCACATTCTTCTTTACAAAGTCTTATTGTGCAGCTAGTTCCTTCTTTGTCCCTTGCAGACTTAGCAATTCTTCACAGACAAGTCACAGTATGCCCTTTGGTCTAGGCTAAAGTGGAAAGGCTTTAATCTAGAATTGAATTATTATGGTCTTCATTTGAGCAATTCCAGGAATATGTTCCTCTAGATCACTCATTTTCTATGCACTATCAGCAACAGAAGTTGGCCTTCTATATTAAGCTCTCAATGATGGATCTACCTCTTCTAGAGGATGGATGGAGTGGAGCCTGGTCTTTTGACTTGTTGACTGAAGTAGTTCGAATGGTTTTTGAAGATTTTGTGACTTCAGCTACAATGTTGATGTCTTATATGTATTTGAGAGGCGATTTGCTAATTCCAGACGATGAAGATCTAGCTTGGTATATTTGGAATATGGTCCTACAAGCTACTTTGTATATCAGACATTTGGAGTTGTGGATAGATAAGATATTTTAGTGTTATTCCTCCAAAGTGGCTAAGTGCCCTAAAATTTTGTGGCATACAATGATTGATTATGGTATCTTGAATCAAAGACAGAATAAAGCCTCTATTCATGTGCAAAGTATTAACCAACTGACTATGGATCTTTTAGCCTATCTTTCCAAACAACATCCATTTGATTCCTCTTTCTTTGATGCTTACCATTGACGATCCGCCTTAGGTCCATCAGTCCCAAGCTTATCTTATTATCAACAAATGGCCCATAGATATGATGCTTATCTATCCCTTTATAAATCTAACTCAATAGTTATTTTACCTCTTCTTTTTCAACCTCAGGGTGCCCCTCAAATTCTGATATTTACTTATTGTTCTTTCATTGAAGATCATGTCTTTTTCCCTTCTCCAACTTGTCCTTTCCCATCTATACATATTCCCTCCTCTTTTCCTGCCTATCAATTAACACCTTTTTAACAAATTTGCCTAAATTTTCAGCTAATCTCTCTTTAGCTCATTCCTCATTTTACGATTTTGCCTACCCATCTCTACATCCTCTTTTACCAGTTTCTCTTCCATCTCCTACCACTTCTATTCCTCAGGCCCCTCAATTGGTTAGTGGATATGCCTTCAAGAAATTGGTACCAAGCCTTCAAGAGGGATCATCTTCACTGATACCTCTGGATGTATCTTTTATGCTTCATAATGATATATCTCTCTTTTGGAGGTACCATTCAGATGGTTGTTTTGTGTTTTGTGTTTGTGTTGTATTAATTTCTATGTGATGGGTTCATGGTGGTTGAATATTCGATTTGCTCGAGAGATATATTTTTGGATATTTGCGATGATGGTGATGGTGGATGGATAACTTAAGATGCAAAGATGCAGAACCTCTTATATCCTTTACGAATTTATCATGATTTTTTGTTGTTTATAAGATATGTTAATGGATAAAGGGTTTTCCTTTCGTTGTATTCTTTATTAGATGTAGGTTATAAGCTGGGGTCATGGTTGGATGGTTTCTTGAAGATGCTAAAGAAGATGAAGTTGAGCTCTTTGATGAACTTGTATTCCCTTTTTCCTAGGTTGCCGAGGATGCTCCCTTATTAAGTGTGGGGATATGTTGAATGCTGAAATTACTTGATTTTTTTGGTTAATTTTTATTATTTTTGAAGTCTGAATAGTTGATTTTTAATGGATGTTAAATGATATTTAGTTGTTTTGGAAGGGTTTGAGAGTGTTTTGGATGAGACTAATTATGTTTTGGAAGCTCATTATGTTTTTCAATAGAGATATAAGGCTTTGTGATGTTCTAATTGGTTCCGTTTAGCTTCTATTTTGTTATGTTTTTCTTTTGTATGAAGCGTGGAGTAATGATTAATGAAGTTTGGGGTTTTTTAAAAGCTAATTGAATGGTTTTTGATAGTTTGGAATGGTTTTAGTATAAGTTATGTGGTTTTGATGCTTTCTATTGACCTTCTGTAACCCTCTGTTGAGCTTTTGTAGAGTCTCTGTCTCTGTTCTATTCTGTTATGTATGCCTCTGTAAGTGGTCTATGGAATGTATGTGAGACTTTGGGAAAGTTTTCTAGCCTTGGAAAGAGGTGAATGTAAGTTCAAAAGAGCTCAAGGAAGTGAAAGAAGTAGTTGTTGGAGATTAAAGAGAAGATTGGAGTGAAGTGACAGTAATGAGTTGTGAAGAGTCACTATAATGGCTCTGGTGACCTTTCATATCAGATACACCTCTTGGGAGGGGTATTCATGACCAACGAAATGTTATTTGTGAGGGATTATTGAGTATTGTAGTGAGGATATAATATACTATTGAGAGAGAGAGAGAGAGAGAGAGAGAGAGAGAGAGAGAGAGAGAGAGAGAGAGAGTGTGTGTGTGTGTGTGTGTGTGTGTGATAGCCAATTCTATGCAAAACAATGTATCTATCTATGAGAGATTGTGAGAAAAAGCTGTAAAACTTAGATAAATCATATGTGATATCTTTCCATTCAAAGTGGAGTATTCTTTTGTATTTTAATGTCTATCAAAGAATTCTATGAAGAATATGAAGAGAATGATGGATTTTGTTAAAGTTAAAGCCGTGGGAGAATTATCTATATGAAGCTGCATGAAGATTTTTTTGTTCATGTTGTTCTTTTCCTTGTTGTGATTACATAAAATATGAAAAAGATGGTTGTTGATGATAAAATATAGATTTTATTGCAATAGAAACCTTGTTTCCTTGGTGTTCCTTTTGGGGCTCCACTTGTGGAGATACAAAGCCCAAGGTTAAACTCTGATGATCAGAAGGGCCATGAGGCTAGTCCTCACATCCTATGTTATCGTTGGTCTATCTTGGTTAGTCTAATAAGATGAAATGTATATGCCAAGTAGATGGTGTATTTGATAGATCCAAATGTTATATTTTGTTAGGCTAAGAGGGTCATTTCTGTTAGCTTTAATGATTGATTTCATTAGACCAAGAGGGTCATTTGTAAGTTTGGTGCAAGTATGGTTAATGGATTTGTTTTAGTGCTATACTAAATAGATTCGATGAAGCACCTAGAGGGAGCCTCTTGCTACGTATAAGCTTCTTGTGGCCAAGTCCAGGTGATATTCTTCCTTTACGAGCTCTTTCCCTTTATATTGTATATGTATATGGATGTGGGATATTTTTCTTTTATTGGGGACCGGCATTCAAGGCATGAAGTCCCAAGGTTGGATTAGGTGTGTCTAGGGACGTTTTAGCAGTTGTCCACCTCTTGTAAAGACATTGTTGAGCACTCTAAGAGTTTTTTTAGGGTAGTCCTAGTGACCCTATTTTGCTAGCTTGCTAGGTAGTTGTTTCTAGGAATCCCTATTCGTTGTGAGGCAACTAGGGAGACCTTCCAAATAAAAGAGAAAAAACAATGAATATATTTGAAATATATATAATACAGAGATATGTAAAATAAGAAAATCCAAAGAAAGAAAAATTCCAAGAGCAGATATGCATTGCCTTGTAAAGGCTTGGTAGGTTCTTGGGAATGAGTCAGAGACCTTGGACCGATGCTTTGTTTTCAGGGGGTGGCATCTAGCTGAAAAATAAATAAGGATGGTTGGAGCGAAAGCAAAAGTAAGCGAAAGTAAAAAGCATCTAGTATCGCCTCACGGTAGCTTGGTAAGTTCTTGGGTATCTAGACTGGAATGCCCTGTTCTCCTTGGGTCACAATACGCTTAACTCCCTCCTTTTTACATACTTGGTAAGTTCTTGGGTATCTAGACTGGAATGCCCTGTTCTCCTTGGGTCACAATATGCTTAACTCCCTCCTTTTTACATACTTGAGTATAAAATATTGAAGGAAAAATGTAGTAAAATGGAAAAATATGTGACTTTCAATAGATTAGGCTATAGGAGTCCTCGCCTAGTAGGAGTTCCTAGTCCAATTGTCATAGGTCAGTCCTAGGTTAGGTAGGTAGGTCAAGCCACCACTTAGGATGACTCCTTTGATAGCTCTTTTAGCCGATCTATGTTGGAGTAGTTGGTTAGCAACTAGCTCCGGATCTTTGTTAGACTATGCTAGGCCTACCCCTCATGGACTTCATGCCTTGATTTTGTTAGAGGATAGGGTGAGGGGGCTGTGTTTGTGCTTTGTTGTGTGTTTTTTTTAATTGAAGCAATTCGACACTCTTTATGATTCATGTTTATGTAGATCAATTCATGGATTTGACGGGCTCAGTCACCCTATCCTGTGGATACCAATGAGAGATGAATTTTAGAGTTAAATTGAAAGCGCTAAGTAGCTCAAATATCGTAAAAGAGGCAGTTTAATCAAAAAATGGAATGATTATGGATCAAGGAGCTAGAATTTTCCTAGATGCATTTCGACACTGAAAATCCAATGTAACTATTCATTCGTCGATCAGAGTGCCCATTTGACCCTCTCATTTAATGGCCACAAGCTTTGTGTTATGAAGCAACTACTGGATCTAGAAACTAGAAAGCAAGTGAAAGAGGGCAATGTAATAAATTTCAATGCTAGGAAGTCGCCCATCTAGGCAAATCACGAATTCGAGGTTGTTTGCCCCTCCGTTTGGCGTGAAAACACTTGCGAGATAGTATGAACACTCGAGGGTAAACCAATTTTTTTTGCAAGTTAAAGCTTAACCTTGATTAAAAGAAGCATGCAATCAAGAAAACATGACAAAAGGGGAGGGGGGGCTTTTTTTGTGTCCCCTCAATCTGTTAAAAAATCGATTTTGGTGATTGATGGAATCATCCTCCCTTCTCCTTGGGGCTGAGATGAATGTTTTCCATGCTTTGCATCGCAAGAAATGGCGTGAGAGTTGATGCAATAAATGAAAAGATAGAAATTCAGTCTTTCTCTCTCCTCTTTCTCTCTTGCCATAAACGTTGTTCATATGGGCTAAGAGAATGATGGCGAATGGGTGCCAATTAGTGATGATGTGCGAGCACGAGGGATTCACTAGTAGTAATAATGAGACATCACTTGTGTGCAAGAAATATATGAAAATACCCCTTATCTACCCCCTATTTATGGGACCTTACCTTAAAAAATGTACCTTCCTTCCCTTAAATAACCCCCCTCCCTTACACTCACGTGGTACCATACGGTAAACCCTAGTGGACCCCCCGGGCGTGCAAGTAATGGATCAAGGAAGTGCAAAGGAGGCGTGAGCGGCTGTAAAAGAGCATTAGCAGCTTCTCATTTTTGAAATATGATGTGTGTTTATATAGATTATCGAGTAATCAGTCTTTTATTAAATTTTATGATAAATATTTCCATTTTGTCATGGAAAATGATTGGAAATGGTTGAAAATACTTGAATATGTCTAAAATCATAGAATAATCAGTAATTTCCAACAATTCATGTAATAAAAATCAAAATCGTAAAACTACCAATGTGGAATTTAGTAGAAAAATGATAATTTTACACGTTTCTATGGTGCAAATGATGTTTCTATGGAGCTATATTGGATATAATGCTGAATCACAATCCATATAAGCTTCATAAAATTTTTAAAAAATTAATATCATAATAAATTATAAAAATAATTTAAAAATATATTTTTCGATGGTAAAAATTAGTTTTCATGCATAAAAGTTTACAATGAATTAGGTATATCTGTGTGGATGTATGGTGAAGGTAGGGCATGGGGATTTGTCTCAGTCTACCTCCGTCTTTATGTGTAAGTGTATGTTTATCACTTTTTTAGATGAAAAAATGACATGAAGCACCCTTTTAAACCGGTGCACGATTGCAAAACCTAAAGGATAGGGGGAAAAGGGTTGTGAAAAGTTAAGTATCAATTAAATTCTAATTTCTATACATATTATGGCATTTAAGACTCACTTCATTTAAGTTTAAAGGAACCATATCACAGATTAGTCATGTGATGTTTCTAAGCAACACAGCACTTCATTAGAAAGGAAATTGTTGAAAGAATGTTTTTCACAGGACATGTTGGCTAATCTGTGGTTAATTTGTTTGAGTATTATATGGCATTACACCTTGCATTTACATTATTATACATGATATCAAGAAAAATGAAGTTTCTTGGATGCATTGCAATTGGTTGCTAAATTTATAGACCAATGATAAGAGTGTGAGGATCCCTCAGTTGTAGGATAAAACAATTTTATTTGGAGACTCTTATGTGAGGAACAAAAATATCTCCTAGAATGCTTGATTAAAAGAGTGGACAATATTACGATTGTGTTTTATGTTTGAGACGACGCATCCTGGGGTCATTCCCTAACGTGTAGAGCTGAGTCATAGGAGCCACAGT